>NC_059380.1:22868750-23234375 GCF_019703515.2 Myxocyprinus asiaticus
TGTGCTCCCTACAAATGTGCATCATAGAGGCACTCTATAAACAGAAATAGGAAAATGACCCTGTTGATTATAAATATACTGGTAACACTTTACAATAAGGTTCTATTTGTTAACATTAGTTAATGCTTTAGTTATCATGAACAAACAATTAACAATATATTTTTACAAAATGTATTAATCTTTGTAAATTTTTTGTAAATAAAAATACAATTGTTCATTGTTAATTCATAGTGCATTAACTAATGTGAACAAATTTTAAAATGCTATTAGTATATGCTGAAATTAACATTAAGATGAATAAATTCTGTGAAAGTATTGTTCATTGTTAGTTCATTTTAACTAATGTTGTTTACTAATGTTAACAAATAGAATCTTATTGTAAAGTGTTATCAGTATACTTGTATTTCATTAAATAGTTAAATTTAAAACTGAATATTTTACCAACTATGTTGTGTGTACTATGTATTTTTATGTTTATTAGAGAATCACACATTAGCATAGCAACATGCCAACCAGGATTTGAGATCGCTCAATATAACCGGGTTGGTTAGAGCTGGAAATGTGCCTGTTTTTGTGAAGTTGTTTGTGCCTTGGGCGACTGCAGCGAGGTTTGCAAACTTTATTTGGTCATGACAGACATTTGGCATAGAGCAATCAAAAACAGACATCTGGTCTCGATCCCAGCATGAAGTGTTCTGGGCCTTCTTCGGAGCCGGTGTAGACTTGTCCGTGTGTGTGCAACCCCGCTTTGTAGGTGTCAAACCATCAAGAGTGCTTGACCTGCCCAGAAGGAACTTTTCCGCTGGGACGTGGTCCAGGAAGTACCAACTTCCTTTTGGGTGCAGGCCACTGGGTCTTTTTCTCAACCGGTGGCTCTGTTTTCACTCTATGGGAAGAAACAGGATTAGTCTACTACGCCTCAGCAAGATGTGTCTGTAAGCCAGCAACTGCTTCTTTATTTACTGGAACCTCTCAGTTAAAGCATCAATAGTGTCAACTAAGAGGCCCTGCTGACAAACCGGGTCATCAAGCAGGACAGCTTTGTCCCAGTCACTCAGATCTGACAAATTCAGCCCGATGTGGCATTCAGCGGACACCAGGCTAATCATATACCTGCCAATGGCTTGGACAGTAGTCTTGGTAGCCCAGAGTTCCAGATCTGTGGCGAGACACAGTTCTTGGATAGCTTCAGGGTGTGGACATTTCTCATACAAGTATTTCAGCAAATCAGCCTAGCAGGCCTGCAACATCGCCATGGTGTGCAGAGCTGCACAAGCCTGGCCCCTGAAGTGTAGGCTTTATTCAGCAGTGTGGATGTGAACTTACACGGCTTGGATGGATTCACCTGCTTGGTTTTCCATGCCAGTGTGGAAGAGGAGGGACATAAGTGTGCAACTACTGCCTCTTCAACTGGAGGAAGGTGTGAATATCACCTGATCTTGATACGGTCCAGAGGTGTAAAGGGAGGGACACAGGGAGAAGAGTAGAACTTGTTCCCACTGACTGGGTGAAAAATGAACAGCAAAGCATTGATTTAGGGTTCCAGAGTTACATAAGATGTCTGCGCAGCCCTGAAAAAGGAAAATTCTGATGTGTGAAGCTG
This sequence comes from Myxocyprinus asiaticus, assembly GCF_019703515.2. Taxonomy (NCBI): domain Eukaryota; kingdom Metazoa; phylum Chordata; class Actinopteri; order Cypriniformes; family Catostomidae; genus Myxocyprinus; species Myxocyprinus asiaticus. Next base: position 22,870,354 of record NC_059380.1, read on the forward strand.
GGCTCTCACTCATATGCTCACTATAACGTCAGCATAGGCGGAGCACCAAGCATAACCGGCAGATCAAATTGCCGTGATGGCAAAGGATTTCAAGGTCACCACCCGGTGCAGGGTACTCCCCTAGCGTCAGCTTCTGACACAGCTTCGAAGTTACCTACTTGAAAGGGAACCATGGTTACTGCAGTCATGGTTACTTCAGTATTAGTATAGTAAAGCCATGTTTATGAATACTACAGTATTACTATAGTCAAACCATGGTGAACTGTATCATAACGATGGTTTCTTACAAAAAAAAGGTGTGAGTAGAGTAAAAGTACTTGTCCTAAAAACTACTCAAGTAAGAGTAAAAGAGTACCTCATTTGAAAAAATATGATCAAATTAGTGAGTATTGAGTATTGGGTTGCAAATGCGATGCCCCCTTATAATAAACACTGTATGTTGCAATTTCAAAATGTAGCATACATACCGTTATTCACATTCCTTTTTATGGTTGTTTGCCAGAAAGAATGAAAAATATAGGTATTTTATAGATATTTTTGACTATCAACTTTTAAAATACACAACTTATCTATGATAAACACTACATTAATGTGATTTAAAAAAAAAAAAAAAAAAGAGAAAAAAAGAAATAGGGAGACATTGTTTAATGTAAACAATTTCATTAAAATGCAGTTTATGTGTAGGGTCTAAATGTCCTTTAATGCCGACAGACAAAGTTATTGTTGCGCATAAAACATTTTGTTCAAAACAATGCAAACAAATAATGCAAAAACAACTAAAAAAGCAGAAAAAGACTGTCACTTGGCAGCTGGCATGTCACATTCCACACAATAGAGGGGGTATAGAGCAGGGGTGGGCAAAGTTTTTTGGTACAGGGGCCACATCTGGCTTTAAGTAGTACATAGGGGGCACATTGTATTGCTAATGAGATACATTGTTCTGCATTGATTTAGTTCTTGTATCTTTTAAAGGGATAATTTCCCTTTCATCATTTACTCAACCCCATGCCATCCCAGATGTGAATGTCTGACTTTCTTCTGCAGAACACAAACAAAGATTTTAGAAGAATATCTCAGCTCTGTAGGTCCTTACAATGCAAGTAAATAGTGATCAGACCTTTGTAGCTCCAAAAATCACATAAAGGAAACATAAAAGTAACCCATATGACTCCAGTGTTTAAATCCGTGTCTTCAGAAGCGATATAATAGGTGTGGGTGAGAAACAGATCAAAATGTAGGTCCTTTTTTTTAATCTAAATTGCCACTTTCACTTTTACATCTGAAAGTCACATGTGGTGCCTGTTTAGTTTAACTTTCACATCTGAAAGTGAATGTTAAAGTGGAGATTTAGAGTAAAAAAGGACTTAAATATGGATTTAAACACTGGAGTCTTATGGATTACTTCTGTGTTTCTTTTATGTGATTTTTGGAGCTACATAGGTCTGATCATCATTCATTCATTGCATTGTGTGGACCTAAAGAGCTGAGATATTCTTCTAAAAATCTTTGTATGTGTTCTGCTGAAAGAAAGTCATACACATCTGTGATGGCATGAGGTTGAGTAAATGATCAGATAATTTTCATTTTTTGGTGAACTATCCCTTTAAAACGAAAAATTGTTGTGTTCTCATTCTAATCAGGGGTGTCAAAAGTGATTTTTGATTGCTGGTGCTGAAGAGGTGCTAAATCATTGACAGGGGGAGCAGAGCTTTGGTCACTAAATATGTGCAAAACCCGGCATGGCCAAGTGATTTTATTAATATCAGTATTAATATCAATAAAAGCAAAAATGGCACTAAAGCATTTAATTCTGGTGACTTTTGGAGCAGCATTTTTACCTTTTCACAAGTATATATCTTGTGTAGCAATTAATGTAACTACTGGCTACAAAGGATTGATAAAAGACTTATTCACACAGCACATCCAGCACCAGTTAAAGTTTCTAAAAATCAGCTTCCTTTAAAATAAATAAAATAAAAAAATAAAAATAGCCTGCTGTGGCAGGACCATGCTATTGTGATGGTATCAGATGGTAATACTGCGGTGCGCTGATGTACACCATGGTATTTACATAGTACTCCAATGCACTGTACATGTAAAAAAAAAAAAAACATGCAATGATACTTTACCTGTTTGGTTGGAAAAATGGCTTTACCTTGAGCTTTACCTTGAGTTGTTCAAAAGCTGCACATGCAGGTGTTGAACTTAATAAAGACTTTATTCATCGCTGTCAAACGAAGGATGCACTTGCAGGTTTTGATTCAAAATATCTGCATCACTGTATGAATGGGGAGCACCGTAAACTGACACCTACATGTAGCAAAATCGTCTGTGACTTCTCTTAAAAAACAGGCCATTTCCAACACACGTCATTTTTGTTTTTATGGAGTGAGAAATGCTCCAAACGATACAGTGCGTGAGCTGTCTGAACGATTCGGACCATTTTGCTAAACCGTTTGACTTATTCCAGAGACTGTTTAGCAGAGACGGGCCACTTCTATTTAAATGAATGGGAGAAATTGGAACGCCCAACTAAGAAGCTCTCACGCCCAACGGTCAATAGATGTAGAAAGGAAGTCCTGCCTAACAATTGAAACAGCCAATCACTTTTTAGATACAGTCATCGCCTGTCAATCAACTCGCTAACGCACATGCGCATTAGCTATACAAGCCGGGAAAACTGCGTTTTTTAGCGTAATATGAGGTCAAGAAGCACAATTTATGAGTCCAATATTATCAGATTTTATTGCTGATTTGAAATATGTTCTTAGATCGTAATCTTGACCAACTATTTTTGAGATTTCGGTGTTCCCCATTCAAGTAGATAAGAGCTGCAATGGCATGACTGGAAATAGCATCCCGAGAGCGTTCTAGAGGTGGCCGACAGTGGACTGACTTGCTAGAGAGACTTTGCTTATTCTTTGAAGGAATCGACTCAAATGAGTAATTCATTCGTAAATCGGGCATCACTAGTTCTGATTCTAAACAGGCGACAGAAATACGGGACACACGACACGATTGCTAAAATATTGTCAGGGAAAATGTTTCTTCATTCAATTTTCATACAGAGCATAATCTGTTGGCTGTTACAAACATTTGCTGGGGGTGCTACGGGGGTGCTATGGACTTTCTTGTGGAGGCTGAAGCACACGCTAGCCCCTCCCTAGTGCTGCCTCTGGTTCTAATGCATGATGCACAATTTTCTGAAGTGTATTTGTGTCAGATGGAATGTTCTGCCTGAAGTATTGCTCTACAAAGGTTGATATTTTTCTATCAGGCATTATAAAAACTTGATAAAGGCTGAGCATAACTATAAATTATTTTATCATCACTACTTCCCTGGTAATTTATTATTCAAATTAACACACTCTCTACATCAGGGGTTGGTATTATTAAAAAAAAAAATTGCAATATTATTAAAGAATATATATTTTTTCAAATGTTTTATTATATTACACTAATACTTTTAAAGATACTAAATGTTTTCAGGCAAAAGCAGTGAGTGGTTTTCTCATTTTCTTGTTATTGTTGTTTGATTAATATCTTTTAATGACACACTAGATGCAGTGGTCTATTCGGTTACATGTACACTTAAAGTCTGACATTTTAATACAAATCTGCTTTTTGTCCCACTGTTTACATTCACTTTAGACATAACTGACTGTGTTTACATTAATACCTCGCCAAGACGGGCATTTTGGTGGAATTATTATGTGTTTTTGACCCAGACTCTGTTGGTGTCCTAGGCGAGATTTTAGATTGGCGCCCCAACCCCCAACATTTTTCACTTGAACTCCAATTTACTGCAAAGCATTTTTTTTTAATTTGATATAATATGAACAAAAAATTATTTATAATGAATAACAAATAACAAATTTGACCAATAACAAACAACCTGTTTCAAATTACCTTGTTGTTTTAAAAAAAACAAAAACAAAAAAAAAACAGGGTTAGGGTAAGGGTTAGGTATAATTGAATTGCATAAATAAAATTTGCTTATTTGAATTTAATAATTAAATTAAATTAAAGCCCATGCCACGGGCCGACCCTGATTTGACCGTTTAGGCACATTAGCGCTCTCGGAACACACGCGCATGTAAAGCACACACACACAAGCCTCCTGTATGTCAAACAGCGTACAGCCACAAAAGTGAGGAAATAAAAAGTCAATTTTAGATTTTGTCGAGATCAACCACTGGTTGTCTTGCTATTGCGATCGATGTATTGAACTCCCCTGGTCTAGATGTAGGTTAAATATAGAAAATGACTCAAAAGTTTATCATCGATATCGAAGATTGTTTTTCCTGAAAAAATTCAAGATGGTTTTATTCCCCAGCCCTATAAGCTAGCTAACATTGGATAAATCTCTCACAGCAGCCCAATAATCTTAGTGATAGATATCTAATTTACAGGCGTTATAGATACAGAAAATCTAGTAAGCAGAAATATGAAATTTACAGTACCTCATTATGTTTCTTCAAATTAGATGTTGAATTAATGCTGATATTTCGACTGGCTTGAGTAAGCTAAACTCAAATGACATGATCATGCAATTGGCCTTCTTCATTGTGAAAAACCCTTTCAGGTTCGGCCGTGGATGTTCAGGTGTTGAACTGCTGCTTGAGGCACCCTCCACATTCATCATGATAGCAGTTGGCGCCGCTTCACCTTCAAATTTTTTACGTGTGTTTTGATTTGACGGAAGTCACGAGACTCTCCCTAGCCAATCATGTTGATGGATAAAAATAAAACCAGAACAGGAAAGTAGCAAACACAGACGGTGGGAAAATAGCGCAGTAAAAGTTCAGTAACATCCCTTAAAATGTACTAAAGTAAAAGTATTCCATTTTAAAACTACTAAAAGTACAATTCCTGAGAAAAACTTAAATTACAGTAATGAGAGTATTTGTAATTCATTACTTTACACCCCTGACTATACTAAAACCATGATTAATTTTCATAAGGATTAAACAAATATACAGTACATATACATAGTTATCAGTCTATTTAAATGTATACCTAATATACACTAGTAAACCAGTCAATAACTTCTTTTATATAACTAAAAGAAATATATTGATAAACAGCAGCAATACATGAAATATTTTGCTTCAAAAAAGAAAGCAAAGTCCATTTAAAGGGTTAGTTCACCCAAAAATGAAAATTCTCTCATCATTTAATCACCCTCATGCCATCCCAGGTGTGCATGACTTTCTTTCTTCAGCTGAACACAGCTCTGTAGGTCCATACAATGCAAGTGAATTGTGATCAGACTTGTGAAGCTCCAAAAAGAACAGATAGTCAGCATAAATGTCATCCATACGAATCCAGTGGTTAAATTAATGTCTTTTATTGTGACATGATTGCTTTTGGTGCAAAAAAGGTAAATATTTAAGTACTTTTGAACTATAAATTATCGTTTCCCGTCAGCAGCGGTATGCGTGTGTGACATAGTTGCATTGGCATGTTCACGCTAAAACTGACGTACGTATAACACACCCGTAAGAGCAGCGCTGTTTATAACTGAGAAGGAGGAACGCTGTACAGAAGCTTCGTTGGTTTTGGTTTAGATCTGTATTTGTATCTGTTTGTTTATTCACAATGGTGTGTTTGTGTGCCTATCCTGGATGTCTCAACTGAGAGAAAAATGTGAGATTATGTCCGTAACATGCCAACGAGAATACATTACACGAGGACCATGTGAACTCAGGGCTCTTGTGAATACACATACTGCTGCTGACTGATGGCAGTGGTTTACAGTTAAAAAGTACATAAATATTGATTTCTTTCACACCAAAAGCGATTGCACACATTCATTTAACCGCTGGAGTCGTATGGATGACGTTTATGCTGACCGTCTGTGATTTTTGGACCTTCAAAGGTCAGATCACCATTCACTTGCATTTTAAGGACCTACTGAGCTAAGATATTTTTCTGTTTTTCTTCAAATATGTTCAGCAGAAGAAATAAATTCATACACACCTGGGGATGGTATGAGGGTGAGTAAATTATGAGATTTTAATTTTTGGGGGAACTATTCCTTTAAGTCTGCGCAGGGCTCAAGTGAATCAGCAAATCATTTACTTGAACTAGTTCATTTACTTGAACCATCTAAAATATCCGACTCACTAAAATTAATCAACGATCCCAACACTAAACATAAGGGAATCATGTATTTTAACCAGTTCATTAACATAAACTGTCTGAAAGAATTAACAAATTATTTGGTTTTCCCAGTGCTTCACAAGAAAGAGAGGATAGATTAGGTGAGTTTGATTACTCCCTTGACTCCATTGCTGCATTCGTAGTATAATGTGACAAATGTAGCATTTTATGATGCTGCAGTGCTACTCGTGGGAAAATGTAGCTTGTAACTGAAAAAGCTACAGTATTGTGAAAATAGCTTAACTACTGTCACAGTACTGAAAAATGTAGTAAATAAAAAGTTAGTAGTGTCGCTACTTTTTGTTATTCCCCAACACTGATGCTAACATCCAATTCTATTTTTATGGAGCATTTATATGGCATGCTGAGTTTACTTATCAGTCACTTATGAGGTTCCTTGAGGTTAAGATGCTGCCTTGGAAGGCAGACATCGACAGAGCAAAGGTTTTCATTCGACTGTAGATTCTTCTGGATTTGGAACTCAAAATCGAGAGCGTCGTCTGCTGCTAAAAATTAACAGGCTCCACTCAATTATATAGAGCCATGTCAAAGATTCATCTTTCTGATTTCTAATCATAAAATGATTCAAAATCCTGACTCTTGCCTCCAGTTATTATTAAAACTGTCTTATTATAGACATTTTTCATGTGTTTCGAGTGACATTTGCTGGTTGGTAGTTTCACTTCTCTTTCCAGACAGAAGTGATTAGTCACTTTTATCACCAACGTGCTCATGATACTTTAATTGCAGTGCATGTGAATATATTACACCATGCTTAATTTCTTCTTCCACTGATACTCCCATTAATATTCTTCACTGACTTCATTATTAATAAAGCACTGCTTTCAACAGTAATTTGTCATTAAGTGCAAAAAAGTCTATTTGTTGCCCTTTGGCAAGGACATGCAGTATCCAGGGCGGACTGCACTGAAAAAAAATATTCGTTTTTTTCAATTAACATTTTTTTAAAATTAAATCTTATAATAAAAAGAAACACACAAACATATATATATATATATATATATATATATATATATATATATATATATATATATATATATATACACACACACACACAACATTTAAGCCCCACAACACCCCCCCCCAACCCCCAACCCTGCCTCCCCAAAAAACAATCCTGTGGTCACACATTAGTAAATATATACATACACATACACACACATACATATGCATATACGCAGATAATAATCATACTCACTTAAAAACTATACTACTGTACTCTCTCCACACCCCACCCGAGAGCCCCCCAAAAATTCCAGATACCTGCCCCATTTCTGGACAAACAAATCTAAATCAACCCATCTTCCCAATGACACCTCCTCATAAGCTGCTACCCTCCCCATCTCCGTGCACCACTCCGGATATGGGGGCGCACCAGCTGACCTCCAACCCCTCAAAATAACCTACCTGGCGATCATCACACAGGTCAGAACCCAGTTCTCTATATGGCCATCCCCCACATCGATGACCGCCCCATCGCCCAGAACACAAAGTCTGGGGCAAAACGAAACCCGAGTGCCCACCACGTCGCACACAAAATTCTGAACCTTTGACCAAAAATGATGGATCTCGACACACCACCAATAAACACAGGCCATGTCTCCATCCTCCGATTGGCATCTCCAGCAGGTGGGTGTGTCTTTAAGACCAAGCCTATACAGTCTAGAGGGGGTCCAATAAAATCTGTGCAAAATTTTGAATTGTATAAGACGCACCCTTGCATCTCTAGATGCAGACTTAACGTTTTTAAGAATCTTAGCCCACACTCCTTCCTCCAATGCCAAGTTGAAATCTTTCAGATTAAGTTATTAAGTTACTAATCAGAGTAGTACACTTATGCCTCATTACCTTTTCCAAAAGCTGCAATCACCTCTCCCAAAGCATCTGCCTCCCTAGGGGGGTGTGTGCTACTCCCAAAAATAGTACAAAGCAGGTGGCGCAGTTGTAAATACATATAAAACTGAGGTCTGGGGATCCCAAAATGTTGGACCAAGTTTTCAAACGATCTCAACACTCCACTTTCATATACATCACCGAGTGTAGCAACCCCCCTCACAATCCATTCTGGCCAGCAGAAAGGGAACTTGCCAATACACAGTCTTGGGTTCTGCCATATGCTCGAGGCAACATTTAAATAAGTGTCCAATTTAAACAATCTGGACACTTTAGTCCATACCGAGTGTAAATTCGAAATAACGGGGTATAACTTAACTTTTCCGATTAGTTTGATAGAGATGCTTTGTAATTGTGAAATAGGGGCAAGAACTGCCTGTTCAATAACAAACCAGGGAGGGGCTTTCTCAGGTGGAAGTGACCAATGAACCAAATGTCTGAGACTGAATGCATAGTAATAGAACAAAATCTTGTGTAGGCCTAGCCCACCTTTGTCTATCGGCCTATGTAACTTATTAAAATGCAATCTGGGACGTTTACCATTCCAAATGTAGGACTTCGCTATGCTATCAAATTGCTTGAAATAAGAGAGGGGACATTTACAGGGAGAGATTGTAGCAGGTAGTTACATTTTGGAATACAATTCATTTTAATAACATTAACCTTCCCAATCATAGATAAATGTAATGAAGCCCACCTGCCCACATTGCTCGAAAACCTTTTTATTAAAGGGTCAAAATTAACACTAAATAAATTAGACAAATATATGGGAATAAAATCCCCAAATACTTAATGCCCTGTTTGGGCCACTGGAAGGCGCCGGCTGGAAAGCCGTTACTGGACAGTATGCTGTCGGAGCCAAAGCTTCAGATTTAGACCAATTGACTTTGTATCCTGAGAACTTGGAAAAGGAATTAATAATTCTGTGGAGGCAAGGCTAGTAGGTTCAGAGACAAATAATAAAATATCATCTGCATAAAGCAGAAGCTTATGCACCACACCTCCCGCAACCACCCTTGGAAAATCGTCCTCCATTCTTATCGCGGCTGCTAATGGTTCCAGGGCAAGACAATAATGGGGAAAGAGGGCAACCCTGACGAGTGCCCCTATCCAGAGTAAAATAATCTGAAATTAATTCATTTGTTTGTACCACTGCTACAGGGTGTCTATAAAGTAACTTATTCCAACCAATAAATGTACTCCTGAACCCATACATTTCCAAAATCTTAAAAAGATAATCCCATTCTACCATATCAAACGCCTTTTTGGCATCAAGTGAGATGGCAGCGACTGGAGACTGATCATTCGCTACTGACCACATGATATTGATGAGACGCCTGATGTTATCAGAAGAGCTGCGGCCCCGAATAAACCCCACCTGATCTATATGTATAAGAGATGTCATAACTTAATCGGTTAGCCAAAATTTTTGATAACATTTTTACATCTAGTTGGATCAGAGAGATTGGATGGTAACTTTTACACTCGCTCGGATCTTTGTCCTTTTTAAGAATCAGACTGATCCGGGCTTGTGTCATGGTTGGAGGAAGCTTTCCATTCTTTAATGATTCAGTATAAACTTCTAACAAAAGTGGAGCCAGTTCTCTAGTATAGGATCTAAAAAATTCTGCGGCAAAACCATCTGGCCCCGGGGCCTTGCCAGTAGGTAGGGACTTAATTACCTCGTCAAGCTCCTCCAAGGTTATCTCAGAATCAAGAAAGTTTTTTTGCTCAGTCTTCAGTTTAGCAAGATCTAATGGTTCCACAAAGTTTCTAATATCTTCATCAGTAGACGAAGATGAGGAACTATAAAGATCAAGATAGAACTCTTTAAAGGCATTATTAATATCAATGGCTGAGGTAAAAATTTCACCACCAGCAGATTTCACTGATGGAATGATAGAAAGAGGCTCTCTCTGCTTTATATATCTAGCCAAAAGCTTCCCTGCTTTGTCCACTGACTCAAAGTATGACTGTCTTGCCCTGCATAACCAAAACTCCACTTTCTGCGACAAAATAGTATTATATCTATGTTTCAGTCTGGTCAATTCTCTGAGGCCATCAGATGACATACGGCGCTTCAGCTCTGCCTCTGCACTTTTAATATTTCCTTCCAGCTCCACGAGTTCTCGTGCTTTGGATTTTTTGATGAATGAGGCATACTGTATGATCCGACCCCTAAGAACCGCCTTAAGTGCCTCCCAAGCCACGCCCACAGAGGATACCGAGGACCAGTTGGTCTCCATATAAACACTGATTTCAGTCTTTAACATTTGTTGGAAATCAGAATTTTGCAAAAGGGATACATTAAGGCACCAACTATATGATTTCTTTTTCTCTATATGTGGCAACACCTCTAAACTCACCAGGGCGTGATCCGAGAATAAAATGTTTCCAATTGAGCTATCAACAACAGATGAAATAAGGGATTTGGTTATCCACAAAAAATCTGTTCTAGAATAAATCTTATGGACTGAAGAAAAAATGAACCCAGATGGGTTCAAAAGTCTCCAAATATCTGTAAGACCAAGATTTTTACACATCCTTTGAAACGTCAATGTTGCTCTAAGGGGCTTACACACTTTTGCTTCACTATGATCAAGGACAGAGTCCATCAAAAGATTAAAGTCTCCTCCCAAAATTATATCATGAGGGGAGCCAGCAACTTGCAACATCCCTTCAAGATCTATAAAAATGCCCTGATCATCAGCGTTAGGTGCGTAAATATTAGCCAAAATCAGACTTTGCCCCTGAATTTCTGCTAAAACAATAATGACTCTTCCTAATTTATCATTAAACTGTTTGAGACATTTGAATTGTAAATGTTTATTTACCAATATAATGACTCCCTTGCTCTTACTTGAGCCAACACTAAAGAAAACATGTCCACCCCATATCTTCCCAAACATTTCAGCTTCCTGCGGGGAAAGATGCGTTTCTTGAAGAAATCATACTCCAGCCAAACAGGAGGCATAATCACAAGGAACTGACAGATTCATCCATAACTGTCCCGAAGTAGTGTTATTTAACAAAACAAGCTCCAAACACTAGGCGGAACCAGCACAAAAGGAAATGAAACACGCATCCCGGTTCCTCGGATGATCAAGAGTCAATTCACTCGAGGCCTAATAAAAGTATATCCCATGATTTACACAGTCCGCCAACTTTATAAAAGACATCCTTTGTGTGGGCATGTAGATATTTTGCGATCATCCGTAGTGTCTATTCTCAATCTGCCCGGGAACTTCACTGTAAAAGTGATCTTCCGTCAATGCAAAAGTTTCTTTAAGGAAAAGTGTTAGTCCACAAAACAAAACAAAACAAACTCCAGCCGCTCGGCGGTGCCAATGCAAAAAGAAACAAAAATGGCGCCCAGCTTCCTCCGAAAGCCAGAGTATGTACAGTGAGTCAAAAACACCCAATGGTTACTCACCCATTGTTTCAATAAAAGACATTGCCTGATTGGAACATGTAAATACTTTGCTGCCGTCCTTGGTGTTTATTATCAGTTTGGCCGGAAACATCATAGCAAAAGTGATCTTCCGCTGATGTAAGAGTTTCTTGCATTCCTTAAACCGATCACGTTTCTCTCTTGTCGAGTTCGCAAAGTCCGGGAACAAGAAAATAATGTGATTCTTCCAAGAAAGCTTTCCTTTGCTCCTCGCCTGGCGCAACATGAGATCTTTATCGGATGATCTAAAAAATTTGGCCAGAATCGATCAAGGCTTTTCTCCCTCAGCAGATCTGTGAGCTGGGACTCTGTGAGCTCGCTCGGTTTCCAGCATGTGGCCTGTTATACTGTTATATGGACAGTTGACACTGGATTCCTTCTCCCGCCGCGTCATCCAAATCGAGTCCCCGGTCCGCAGGCCTGTATGGGCTTTCATCTTGAACCCGTAAGTGTCTTTTAATGTCTCCAGAGCCCAAGGATTTTGACTTCTTTGCCATGTTTACCTCAAACAGCAAATGTGTAACTGGGTGTATCGAATTTCACCGGATTATATCATGAAAATAATTTTAAAAATGGGCAAAGTGTGCAGAGCTATCTCTCACACATCTGCCCTTCGCATGGCATCACGTGGCTCCCCGAAAAAATTATTCGTTGAATTTATTAAGTTGCACGAAATTGAAGTATATTACATTTAGGTAAATATATTTAGTTGAACGTAGTCAGTTGTTTTTAGTTACATTAGCTCAATTAAATTGAGTTGATTTGAGTATATTAAATTCAGTAATTCCACCCTTATCTAATCATGTTAAATCTAATTAAATTATTTACAAATATTAAGTGTTCAAATTTATGGTTTCAAAAGTTTGTAAATTATCTAGCTTAATCTACTAGTTAAATGTCTACAGTGATATTTAATTAACAGTATGAGAGGCCATTGAATGCCTTTCAAATACTCACAAAAATGACACAATAACATAACTTATTGTCAGCAAATGTAGCAACATGTCCAATAACAATCACCTTCTTTGTGGGTTAAACCCTTCCAACATCTGTAGAAATGTTAAAACCCACATTTAAAAAGGCACATTTTATAGGCTTGAATACTTCCATTGTTACAATTGGCCACAAAAGTAACCAGCCACAATACAGTTTTGTAATGCAACAGTTAACAACAAAGTGCTGACATTTCAAGTAACAAATAGCACATTTGTAAAAAACAATAATCAAAGGATAAAATTTCAAAAATAATAATAAAAAAATTGGAACACTCTAATAATGTAATAAAAGCTTTAATAAAAAACAGCAATTTATATGGTAATTATAAAAGTGCTTGAACTATAATAGTGCGGTTCTTGAAAAGAAAATAATGGAGTGCAATGTTCCAGGCTGTGACAAACATCAGATCTGAAATTTCAATATGAACATGAACATCAGTGCCTGTAGCAAAATTACAGCCTTACACTTATTTTGTTTTTCAGTCCTTGGACTTTAGAGGAGAGCCTTTCAGAATCCATCTGCATAAGAACTTTCTGTATGAATTCATAGTAGTATTTGAGCTCTTTTGGGTATGCCAGATTAAACACATAGATTGCACCCAGCATCACTGCACAGCATCACCATCAACAACAATTCCAGTGTCCTCATGGTGTCCAAGATCTCCTCCTTCCTTTCTGATGACATAAATGGCCATGGTGTTGTTTGCCAGGTCTTTCAAGACAGCATCTCCTTGGATGTCCTATATTTAAATTGTTATATTGAAACTGTTATTAGACATTGTTTTTTGACTGGTAATTGACTGACGATTTTAAATTGATAAGCTATAAACCATTATTTTATTGAGGTTCCCATTTATTGTTTTTTTTTTTTTGTTGGGGGGGGGGGGGGGGGGATATGAGGTGTCTCCAATAAAGAGCTGGAACAAAGAGATGTCACAAGAAAAGATCTCCCCTATGGATGCAAATGTGGACAAAATCTTGTTACCGATGCGAGGGTCCTCTGCAGACTTGGCTGCACTGCTGAAAGAGCAGTGAGGGTCAAACAGTATCTCTTTTGGCATTATCTTTTAGCATATGAGTGTGTTATTTAATCTTGTAAATCTTTTTTTTATTTTTTTACAGTTTTGTTTTCCTTGGGTCTTCAATACAGGAACAGGTTACAAGTTAGCTCGGATCAAACTAATTCTTGACGTAGACAAACATTGTCTTTAAAGGAATGTTCATCCCAAAAATAAAAATTCTGCCATCATTTACTCACCCTCATGTCTTTTGTGACTTTTGTTCATCTTTGGAACACAAATGAAGTTACTTGAAGAAAGTTGTCAGCGGGGGTGCCTGGGTAGCTCAGCGAATAAAGAAGCTGACTACCACCCCTGGAGTAGCGAGTTCGAATCCAGGGCATGCTGAGTGACCAGCCAGGTCTTCTAAGCAACCAGATTGGCCCGGTTGCTAAGGAGGGTAGTGTCACATGGGGTAACCTCCTCATGGTTGCTATAATGTGTGGTTTTCGTTCTCGTTGGGGCACGTGGTGAGTTGTGCATGGAGAATAGCATGGGCCTCCACATGCGCTACGTCTCCGCGGTAACATGCTCAACAAGCCATGTGATAAGATGCTCGGATTGACAGTCTCAGACGTGGAGGCAACTGAGATTCGTCCTCTGCCACCCGGATTGAGGCGAATCACTACGTCACCACGAGGACTTAGAGCGCATTGGAAATTGGGCATGCCAAATTGGGGAAAAAAGCAAAAAAAAAAAGGAAGGTTGTCCGCCTTTGAGTCCATACAATCAGGGGTAATGGGGACCAAAACTTTGACACTCCAAAAAAAATATAAAGGGATCGTCAGTATAATCCACGTGACTCGTGTGGTTTAAGTCTTTCACATGTTTCTCCAGCAGGATTAGCAGGGCAAAAGTTAACTTCAGTTCTATTTGGCTACTTCACATTTTTGTCTGGAAAACATTCATCCCTGGGCTTGTTCTTCAGTGTATTAAGTGTGACTTGGGGACAACCAATGTTGCGCATCTTTGTCCTGTAGTTTGCCATTTTGTGCTTGAGGCTGAATATCCACCCAAGATACCCTTCATCGATCCTTTTTTTCTCAAACATGGAAGCTTTTCAACGAGTGCCTTTGCAACCTCATCTATCTGGGGATCATGTGGGTATGTGGTGTACTGGAAAATATCTTCAGCCAGCTTTTCCAAGATGCCAGACTTGAGCCCTTGGCTCATCTTCAGAGAGGTTCCCGTTTCCTGTTTTGAAAACACAAGTGCAGCCAGGATGAATACATTTAAAGTGATGACCATGCCCAAAGTGGCCATGCTTAAGTTTGTAGTGTTTGAGAATTTCTGATTGCCTTATCACTTGAATGCCACAATTGGCTTAACCCAGTCGTGGTTTCTTTTCCCCTTCTTTTTTTCCACTCCCTAAAAAAGAAGGGGGATTATCCGACTGGGCCGCCAGGTCTAGTCGGGGGGTGTCCCTCCCAAGGGGAAGACACAGCAGAGACCACACCTCGCCCAAAGAGAGGGGGGGATATTTTAGTGAAAAAATATGTCACATGATCTTTACAACCATGTGGAGAGTCTTCAAGGTAGATCCTGCCCAATGGGGGAGGAGTTACTACAAACATGGAGACTGGGGCAGAGGGGCTCTGCCCAAGGAAGATGCAGTTTGCCAACAGGGAAACGAATTAGCGGAAGATATATAATCGCATGGGGTTAGCCTTACAGGGAACCGCCACATGCGGAACACCTACCCCAGAACAGGGCTCTTAGTTAGCACGTGTACTGGGCCGACAGCGAATATCTCTGAAAACTCGACTGCCACAGGGCTCGGAGGAAGTCAACCAGGGAACAAACTTGTGAACACTACTGGGAATTAATGGCGCACATCTTCAGCTCAAAAGGAGGTGGAAGGCGCTATGTGCAAGCAATACACCTGGCCGGCTATCCCGGGCTTATCCGCTTGTGTTGCGTGCCACTACCCGGGACAAAACCGGTTCCACCCGGAGGTCGTAGAACCTTGCACAGGTGTTGGGTGTTGCCCAGCCCGCTGCTCTGCAAATGTTTGTCAGAGAGGCACCCCTGGCCAGGGCCCAGGGAGCCGCTACACCCCTGGTAGAATGGGCTTGTACCCCCTACCGGGGGCGGCATGTCCTGGGCGACATATGCCATAGTTATGGTGTCAGTGAACCAGTGGGCGATCCTCTGCTTGGAGACAGCGCTTCCTTTCCGCTGTGCACCAAAGCAGACAAAGAGCTGCTCAGAGATTCTAAAGCTCTGCGTGCGATCCAAATAGATGCGTAAAGTGCGCACCGGACACAGCGATGACAGGGCTGTGTCTGCCTCCTCCTGGAGCAGCGCTTGCAGGTTCACCACCTGGTCCCTAAAGGGGTGGTGGGAACTTTGGGCACATAGCCTGGTCGGGGTCTCAGGATCACGTGAGAGTAACCCGGACCGAACTCCAGGTACGTTTCGCTGACAGAGAATGCTTGCGGGTCACCTACCCTCTTGATGGAAGTGAGCGCAGTCAGGAAGGCAGTCTTCAAGAAGAGTGCCTTAAGCTCGGCTGACTGCAAAGGCTCAAAGGGGGCTCTCTGTAGACCCTGAAGAACTTCAGGGAGGTCTGATGAGGGAACAATGCACCGTCTGGAGGGATTCAGCCTCCTGGCACCTCTTAGGAACCTGATGATCAGGTCGTGCTTCCCTAAGGACTTACCGTCGACTGCGTCGTGGTGTGCTGCTATGGCGGCAACGTACACCTTCAAGGTGGAAGGGGACAGCCTACCTTCCAACCTCTCCTGCAGGAAGGAAAGCACTGGTCTGACTGCACATCTCTGGGGGTCTTCCTGACGGGAAGAACACCACTTAGTGAACAGACACCACTTAAAAGGCATACAGGCACCTCGTAGAGGGGGCCCTAGCCTGAGTGATCGTGTCAACCACCGCAGGTGGTAAACCGCTTAGGTCTTCCGCATCCCGTCCAGGGTTCAGAAGGTCTGGTTGCGGGTGCCAGATGGTGCCCCGTCCCTGAGAAAGAAGATCCTTCCTCAGGGGAATTCGCCGAGGGGGGGCTGTTGCGAGGAGCGTGAGGTCTGAGAACCATGCCTGGGCGGGCCAGTAGGGTGCTACCAGGACGACCTGCTCCTCGTCCTCCCTGACCTTGCACAGGGTCTGTGCAAGTAGGCTCACTGGGGGAAAACGCGTATTTGCGCATGCCAGGGGGCCAGCTGTGTGCCAGCGCGTTTATGCCGAGGGGGTCTCGGTCAGGGCGTACCAGAGCGGGCAGTGGGGAGGATTCTTGGGAGGCAAACAGGTGCACCTGTGCCTGTCGAATCGACTCCAAATCAGCTGGACCACCTGAGGGTGGAGTCTCCACTGTCCCCTGAGGGTAAGCTGTCATGGGAGACCGCCGCTGGAGCACCAAACCTGCCAAATAGAGTGGTGGACGGTGGTCGTGATGACGGCTGTGCACACCGGATATGTGACCCAGGGAACAAGGAAACCGCTCTTACTGAGCTCTTGAGTACTGCAGCCACTTGGGCATGCAGTGCAATTAAATGCAAAAGGTAACAAAAAGATGGAGAGATCTGCTTACCAGCTCCAGAGCAGCGGGTTTCGTTGTCCCTAGGTCGCCCGTCTCAAGGGCACTTTGAAGCCTTACACGGGTTCTGGGCGGCTGCGAGACGGGTGGCGTCTGCTTCCTGTGGTGGGCTCCACGCCGGGGCCGGGCCGAAGGAGCGGGCTGCGGTGGAGCCGGTGCAGTCACCGCAGGGGGACGCCCTTGGCGATGAGTAGACAGAGTGAGGGATCTTGAGCCTCATTGGGGCAGGATATGCCGGCTAGCATCCGTCTACTGCTCCGCCATCGAGAACTGCTGGGCAAAGTCCTTGACGGTATCGCCGAATAGGCTAACCTGGGAGATGGGGGCAGCAAGGAATCGTGTCCTCACCCATCTCGACCAGGTTGAGCCAAAGGTGGCACTCCTGGACCACTAATGTGAACATCGTCCGCCCGAGAGACCGCGCCGTGACCTCCATCGCTCGGAGAGCGAGGTCGGTCACCGAGCGCGGTTCCTGCATCAATCCCGGGGCGGAACTACCCTCGTGCAGTTCCTTTAGCGCCTTGGCGGGCTTGCAGGAGAGCCATGGCATGCAGGGCAGAGGCGGCTTGTCCAGCGGCACCGTAGGCCTTGGCCATCAGAGACGACATAAACCTACAGGCCTTGGACGGGGGCTTTGGGCACCCGCGCCAGGTGGCGGCGCTCTACGGGCATAGGTGCACCGCGAGCGCCTTTATCCACCGGGGGATTGCCGAATAGCCCTTGGCTGCCCCACCATCGAGGGTAGTGAGGGCGGGGAAGCTGAAAAGATCGGGACCGGGCAGTAAAAATTGCCTCCCACGACATTGTCAGCTCTTCATGCACTTCCGGGAAGAAAGGAACGGGGGCGGGGCATGGCTTTGAGCGGCGCCGCGAGCCCAGGAACCAATCACCGAGCCGCGAAGGTTCAGGGAAGAGCATAGGGTTCCACTCTAGCCGACGCTCGCGGCTGCCCGATAAAGCATGTCATCATCTCCGTGTCAGCCTGTGACTGGGCATTCGTCCCCGAAGGGAGGAGCCCAGCTGAGGCTTCTGATTGGATGAGCCCGCTCTCCGATGCTGCGCTCGAGAGCTCATCACTTTCGCGAATAAGAGGTCGAACTCGCCGTGAGACGAGCCGGCGGACTCATCCGGAAGCCCGATCTGGGCAGACGAGCGTGCTGGGGAATGGGAGGTCCACGGGGGGATATCCGGCGGAGGCGGTCCCATTGGGGTCCCCAAATCGCCCCCAGTGCTAGCCGCGCTGGCCTCATACCCGTGGGTAAGAGGACCGATGCGGGGAGCCTCTGGGGTGGCTTGCTTTCTTACGAAGGCGAGCCGCGACCACAACGTTGCCATGGACATGTCCTCGCAGTGAGAACATGACCATCCACGAATGCTGTCTCTGCGTCAGCAGTGCCCAGACACGAAAGACCGTGATCGTAACCATCAGAAGGCGAGAGATAATGAGCACAACCAGGAATAACACACAATCGGAAAAGCATCTTTAGAAAGTCACGTCTTTAAAAAGACTTTCCGTGTGTGCCGCTCTTTTAGAGAAATATACTCCTTTAGAGAAATATACTCTTTTATTTCTGCCGAAGCGCCCAGGGGCATTCTCTGCATTGCACCAGTGCAGAGGGGGGAGAAGCCGCTGAAATGCGCCGTCAGATCCAGCAGAGGTTAATGAACAGTAGGATTCAGCTCAATGAGCATGACCGTTCAGCTCCGAAGAGAAAATCTGAATGAGTGGTTGCATACCAGCTCCTTTTATACCCGTATGTCCGGGGGAGTGGCATGCAAATACCACTTGCTAATTTTCATTGGTCTTTTATCAAAGACCAGAGGTGTCTCGGGCTCCCAAGAGTGACCCCTAGTGTCACTACATCAACACAGCAACGAGTGAGTGACAGATAGGGAACTGTGCATGTGTCATATTCATACACATGTGCAGAGAGAACCTCAAATGAAACCATCTAATTTTTTTCTAATTGACTTTAATTAAATGCCCAAAAGTTGTTGAGCGTTCAGCGCCGTTTCGCGGCCGGCCCACCGGGAAAAGTCCACATAATGTTCATGCTGATCGTTTCCACACAGCAACAGCATGAAGTGACCAGAGGCTATCAAGTTCCAAAAAAGACAAAAAGCAGCATAAAAATATGACATATGCACTATATTCCAAGTCTTCTGAAGACTTGATCCAATAGAAGCAAATAGTACCAATTCTTCAATACACCTGGACACAGGATGTTCTTTCATCTATTTAGGCTGTCTCCGTTGCTTCTGTCTCTTCATGTAATCCCATACTGACTCATTGATCTTGAGATCCGGGTTCTGTGGGGGCCATACCATCTATTTTAGGGTTCTTCTTTTCAATTCTGTTTGCAAAGGGAATGTTGAAATCTAAAATTGATATTTCCTACTGATACTAAAAGCAGAATATATAGAATAACCATTTTAAGAGATATGTTTTTGTGAAAAATATAATGCGTCTAAGACTTTTGCACAGTACTGGATATTCAAATGTGGTGCATTGTGATTGGTCTTATGTCATGCAAAAAGCAGTAGCAATCAGCATTACTGACTTCAAACCTGACATGATGTGATTTAATGCAACATATTTCAATATATGCAAACACATGAGAATTAAGAGCTACTGCAGAGGGGACAATTTTCAGGGCATAACAGCATCATTTTGGTTTGTGCATCACCCAAAGCTATCATATGGCTTCAGAAGCATTAGAATACAGTACACAAATTTTATAGACTACATTTATGGTGCATTTTTTTTTTATTTATTTTTTTATTATTATTATTTGATTTCATTGTATGGAAATGAGCTGTGTGAACTTT
Organism: Myxocyprinus asiaticus; assembly: GCF_019703515.2. Taxonomy (NCBI): domain Eukaryota; kingdom Metazoa; phylum Chordata; class Actinopteri; order Cypriniformes; family Catostomidae; genus Myxocyprinus; species Myxocyprinus asiaticus. The sequence goes on from NC_059380.1 coordinate 22,890,313, forward strand.
CTGCCTACTGTAACATCTCCTTTTGTGTTCCTTCAAATGCAGAATGTTGTACGGGTTTGGAACATCATGAGGTAAAGTAAATAATGACATAATTAAAATTTTTGGATTCCTATAATTTTCTCGTCCTGCTCATCTTGCTGTGTACAGTAACTCCAGAAATGCAGTTACTGTATATGTGGCTTACTACCTGAATGTCATTATTATCTGACTGCAGTATTTGTTAGGACCCATATGAACCAACCTGTAGTGCGTTCCCAAAAGCATCGATAACAAACTATGGTCTCAAGTTCCATCGCTACCAACATAGGTCAACGATTTGTTGTTTCCCAAAACCGTAGTTCCAACAAACAGCTCTTTAATTTCTTGTTAGTTTGATTTGTGGACATCATTTGACTTGGCTGAGGCTTCTATCTCTTTCAGTCCATTTATATCTTTCGTTCTGTCAATACTCTACCATGTTTACATGCATTTAAGAAAACAACTAATCCCGGGGTCTTGCAAAAAGCATAATTCTGAAACATCATGAAAACACGAATGCAGCTGCTTAAGGGATTAAAGGTTGTTAAGAGAAGTCTGATGTAGAGGGAAACCCCACTATTGCAGCGCAATATATCTGTCGCATTACCCAGTGCATGCAGTTTCCCTGTCTTCAGCAGCTTTCTCACATTAAACGGCTTTCTGGTGTATGTATAAATTAACTTTTATCATTTAATATTCGCCGAAGATATTACTCCACCACCTGTGTAACGTCATTAACGACAGCTCTATATTGTTGAACCAACATGTATTGAACGATGGATGTGTGACATAGTTCCTGTGGTTTTGGGAAACAGTTGTGACTAGCTAGTTAATATTTCCATCAAAGCACCATACTATGGTGGTTTAGCAGTGAGTTATGTCAGGTACTGCATACTGTTTGTTGAATATCCAAGTTTAAACAGGAAATTTTCAGTTTACGGAAGAAAAATGGCTTGTGTTACTTGTTGACTCATACAAAATCGTTGTTTTAGCTATTTAAGTTTTTTAAGTGTTTTAACTATTGATATGACCATGGCAAAATGTCCCCTTTTCTCTGTTTGGCAGGGGACACTTCAGAGAAAGGTCATACAAACATATAATTTTTTTAATGTACCGTGACAGTCTTACCCCATCCTGTGCTTCCATGAAATCTCTTGCCTAAGCAACAGAATTGGATTGTGACCATTTCCCTGTCTCGTCTACACACAACTTTTTTTTATTCAAGGCATAAATATTATTTAACATAACTAAATCAATATGACTTCTATGCTCATATGTTCATTGAGATCTACTATATATTCATTGTTCATATAGCTCTACTTTTCCACTCAGCTTTGCCCTTTTATTCCTAAGAATCAATGGGGCATTAAGATGGATTTGGAGCCATTTACCAAGTAAAATCACCCTTTGGTGTGCACACAGCATGCATACAGTACACTCATGCACCTGAGCTCTCCTCTTGTCATATGCATGAGGCTTTATTTAAAAGAATGGCCTTGACCTAAATCAAATGAGGAGAACAGTGTTTTAAATCAGTAGAATCAGACAATTTTGTCAATAGGGCAAATTATTCCATTGGGGAAAATACATGATACACAGTCAAATTGAACCATTAAATTAACTCAAACATAAATTGATTGAGATTAAATTTAGCTTAAATTGAGGAAAGCTTTTCCATGCAATTACATTAAGCTTTTTTAACATTATTTAAAAGTCTTGCTGCACAAACTAAATTATTAGTTTTAATTAAATTAATTACATGAATGTAGTTATGCCTACTACAGTAGATGGCATGAAAATGGAACAGATTAAGTGGAATTTGAAACCAGGTCACCTGCACACATGCACCACCATGAATTATTACACTGCTATGTACACTACTTTAAAGAAGCCACAGTTAAATATATATTTAATAAATTAATAAATATTACTACGGTATTACTGTATTACTATTTGTTTTCTGTCATACAATACAAAATAAATAATCATATTTTAATTTAGTAGAGTACTAAATTAAATAAACTAAAGATGATAATAGATTTTTTTTCTCCCCTTTTCTCACCCAATTCCCAATGCTAAGTCCTCGTAGTGGCGTAATGACTTGCCTCAATCCGGGTGGCGGAGGATGAATCTCAGTTGCCTCCTCATCTGAGACCGTCAATCCATGCATCTTATCACGTGGCTTGTTGAGCGTGTTACCACGGAGACATAGCGCGTGTGGAGGCTTCACGCTATTCTCTGCGGCATCCACGCACAGCTCACCACGCACCCCACCGAAAGTGAACCACATTATAGCGACCACAAGGAGGTTACCCCATGTGAGTCTACCCTCCCTAGCAACCGGGCCAATTTGGTTGCTTAGGAGACCTGGCTGGAGCCACTCAGCATGCCCTGGATTCAAACTCACGACTCCAGGTGTGGTAGTCAGCGTCTTTACTCGCTGAGCTACCCAGGCCCCAGATGATATTAGATTTAAACAATAATGCCCAAATCAATTTCCAAAATGTGTGTCTGGATCTGGTTGACCAAATCTGGTCATTGTCTTAAACATAGTCAGAAATAAACCTTTTTTTTTTATCTTTATATGGTCATAATACAGTATTCTACTAAGAATACAACTACACTGTAAAATGTGGTAATCTGCAATTATTATTTTAAGGGGCTATTTCTACTCAATCTACACTTAAAATTAGTTTTGCTGTTGTAATCTCATGTATTCAGGTTGATTAAGTGCTGTTAAATAATATTTTTGACTTGAATTAAACCAGTTAATTTAGATGTTCTAAGTTTTTTCAGTGTAGATGAGTCTAGAATAGTATATTTTGAAATATATCAAAATGTATATTAAAAAACAGGAATTAACTGCAGGGGTATTCTTTGTCCTTACATTGTAGATATGTGGGGCATTTTAGTCTCTTTCGGTAGCATTTTGTCCTGGTTAATTTCTGACCCTGGTCCCAATGCAAGTGTTTTAAGTACACACTTTGCAACAAAATTAAAATTGTTTGCATGCAATAAAATTGTCAAATTTCTTTAAAAATTGTATTAGATTATTTTAATTAACTAATTTGAATAAGCAACAAAACATTTTATTTCAGTGCATATACAAAACGTGGCTGTAAATTGTTTCAAAGGGTGTTCGAATTCGTAACAGATGCTTCCACGGAGACAAAATGAGCATATGCCAACCAATCATAGCTTTGGTCTCTGATCTCCCCCACTGCCCGCCACATGGTGCATCATCTGTGAAATGAAACTCATTTCTCATTTGGGGGGTGTAGGGGTTAGGTTTGGATGTTGTTGCCAGACAAATCTTTCCATCTCCACAAGCCACGAGGATGATAATGGCCAACTCATGTCATGACTGAATCTCTGAGTATCTTCTGCTCACTAAGGCCAGGTTCGCCTGACCGACAGCAGAGCTACCGACCCATCGTTATTAGATCATTAATTCTGCCTGTATTTCCTTCCTCTTATTGCAGACTCACTCACTGCAGTCTCTCTATTGCTGGTGACCACCTGAACATGTCATCTTTTTCTCTGTAGTTTTCTTCAAAGCTTTTATCTTTCTCTGTGCTCCAGCAGCGTCTGGGTCACTTTTGCCTTTTGGACATATGTGTTTCATGTCTCCATTTTAAAGCTTGTCTCGTAATTGCATCTTAGTGAGTGAACTTCCAGTTTTGCAGCTCCCAGACCCTATCCATACAGGAGTGCCTGCCACTGCAGTACTTTGGAAAAAGACCACACAAGGCTGTATCCACCATAGACACTGGGGGAGAAGATATCCCCCCAATGTTTTGTAAATGTTTTGGAGTACACTAGCATATTGTTATCTCAAAGTTAACACAAGCCAATGTGACTAAAACATAACAAGGTTATTCAGTGAGTGCTCTTGAACATTAGGATGGTGTTGTGAGTGTATGCACAGGGTTTGTTTGCATTAATATTAATTCATGTTTGTTCATATGTAAAAGTTGCAGTTGCCAGATCAGGACTAATTATATGTATGGTGGAGACTCATGATGCCAGATACTGAACAGACTCTTTGTTGATTATGAGTGGTGCTTAGTAAGCAGTAATATTTGCAACCTGGTCTCATAGACTCACATTACTATACATACATTTTTTTCTAAATGATTTTTACTTGCTGTACGTATCTGGGCAGTATCCTGGGGAAATTATTACTATAGGTGTTACTACTACAAAGACTTTTCCCTTTCACACAGATCAAGAGTAAAACAGCTGTTTCTGTTCACAAACACTTACTTTTTGCCCTGTTCCTCACACAATGCTATCTTATGATATCTAAACATTTTTACTATAATGCATGACTTGTGATACAGTATATTTTAACGTTTGCATTACATAACTAAATACATTTACAAGCTTATTTGAGTGTGATGAAGTTGTGTGGTAGCTCAACTGATAGAGTGTTGCACTTGCAACATGAATGACTGGTGTATGAATCCCAAAGAGCATGTGAATTATATGTAAACCAAAAGTGTCATAAAAGCACCAGAATGATGTAGTTGCTTCAGCAATTGTGTTGTTTTTTTTATCTCACATTTGCTTTTTAATGGAGTTTCACAAAAAAGTTCGGGAGGAGCATGTTCATTTAATCCGACCAATCTCATAATCAGAGTAAGCTTATATAAACAGCTGCTTACCTCCATGGTATTGACGATTATTCTGGGTTTCGGCCCCGCCCTAACCTGAAGATGTCCCTCAAACTCGAACTCTTCACCTCTGATGAGGAATTCTCAACCGTCCCTGACACTTGATGAGTCCAGGATCATCTCTCCTTATCCCAAAGCTGTTTCTCAACCTCCGGAAATGAATCAGGGTCGCCAAGCTATTCGCTTGAAATCATCCACCCCCCGGCAGCGCCGCAGGAACACATATTCTTCACCTCCCTCGAGATCTTCTCAAACCTCCTCGACCACTGCCTCCAACACATCCAATTACCCAGCCATTCCCAATATTTCCAAATGGGAATAATGGGTTGCGGCATGCTTTAGCAGCCGCAGACATCCCGTTCTCTCACCATTCAAATAAAACGCAGCTCTACGATCTGCATGTCTCAGCAAAACGCTGTGATTCACTTACCACGTCAACATCTACTCCATCCGCTAAACCTCATAAACGATCCAATCGCTTTAAATTGGCTGCTCCTACCCAAAAAACATTCAAAACACCAGCAAAACTTCCGTCTCAACCAACCAGCACTGGTGGAAACAATTTTTCTCCCTAAGTAAACACAGAAATGCGGGGCCTGCGAAAACTCTCCAGTCGTGGAGCATGCGTCACTATCCCCGCCCCCGCCAAGCTCCCACCTCTTTCCCTTTCCCACCTCCGAGCACAAATCCTCTCTCAACAGCAGAGCTTTCAGCAAACTTACCTCCCAATACGCAATCAGATCATCCTCTTTCCCCAGGATTTTTCACCACACATACCAGCCATCCTTCCCTCTCTTCTATGAGAGTTCCTCTAAATATCTCTGCTCATTCTGCGCAACCTGCTCTTTTTTACCAATCTTCTTTCTTCTGTCCCTTCCTATCAATGGGCTTCTGGAGCAGAATCCCACGTGAGCCTACCTCCGCCGACCCATTCCCCTCTACACTATACACCCCCTTTTAACTACTAAGCCAACTTTCCTCTCTTCGGAACCAATCCTAGCATGAGGCTGCCTCTGCAAGCAACCGTGTTTCCAAATTCTTTCCCCCAAACACTCCTCTTTCAGCTCAACCTCCCACGTTTACACTTCAAACAGCCTTACCTCTCGCCATTCCCTCAAATGCTGCCGCTACAGAGCCTCCGCCAGTCTCCAATCACCTTCGCACCCAAATCCTAGCAGATGCAGACTTATATCTCTCTTCTCTCTTTTCAGCAGTCACTCACAGTAATGCGGGTCAATCCATAGACTGCGGCAGGTTTTCCATTTCGTCATTCGCCTTACTTTTGGAATCAAAAGTAGCCACAAAAATGTTGACATGCTATCTGAAGCGATCTGTTGGATACTGTCAAACAGTCACTCCATGTCATACCTCATTCACCTGCTCGATGATTTCCTCACCGTCTCACCACATAATTCTCCTTCATCCTCCACCTTAGCACTGTGCAGAAAGTCTTCTGATTTAGGGACTCCTATCTCAGAAGAAAAAAAACCGCTGGTCCACCCATGTCTATCGAATTCCTAGGCATCCAGCTTGACAGGCATCATAGACTTGCAACTATGGCTAAATTTTCTCAACCACTGGAATGGTCTCACCTTCTTTTACAATGATTTCATTTCCTCCCCCGACGACCTCCATTTGTACACAGACACAGCCTCATCTATCGAATTTGAAGGATTCTACCAGGGCCGTTGTTTCGCATCCACCTGGCCTCTGATCTGATTAATTTACCTCCTCACTGAGCTTCCTCCGCCCTGTTCGAACTTTACCCATCATGGAGTCTCCCTATGGGGGCCGGAACGGACCGCTATAAGCATTTTAGTCCATTGCGACAACCTAACCACTGTCCAGTCCATCAACAAAGGCAGATATCAATTTCCAGAATTGGCACCTTTTCTTAGACACCTAACATGGATTTCCATCCACAACCAATTCATAATTAAGGCAGAGCACATTCCAGGCTCAAAATATTTGATAGCTGACTCTCGCTCTCGCTTTCTCTTCCAGAGATTCAGAACCTTGGCTCCAGAGTCAAACCCAACTCCAACCCCAGTTCCTCCCTGTTCAGAGGTGAAATTCCATTAAACCACCCACTCAAGCTCCTCCATCAAGCATCTCTGGACTCCATTCTTCAAGCCATCTCTCCACGAACACTCCAAACAAACTGGACAGCCTGGAAATGTTTTAAAAAATTTCATAAAACTGTCCTTCCAGATTTCTCTCTACTTTCCGTCTCTTCCTTTGTCTCACATCTTAACCAATCCAAAAGTCTTTACGCCGGGACTATCAAGGGGTACCTGAGCGGCATCCATTTTTTCCACAAAAAAATTTCGTCAAAAACTCCTCTTCAGTAAACCACCCTCAAATCTCACTGCTAGTCAAGGGTATCCAAAAAGCCCAACCCACCAGAATCTAACCATTAATTTCTTAACCATATGCCTAACCACACTCCACCGGGTATACATTTCAGAAAATACCTCCAAAACCCTCGATGCCATATTCATTCTCGCCTTTTTCAGTCTCTTATACTGCTCTGAATTCACCACAACAGCAAAATTAGATTCCAGAATTCATCCCACTATTTTAGATTTGCACGTCCTCTACAAAGATACCATCAGATACCATATTAAACATAGCAAAACAGATCAAACCAGAAGAAGGCATTCAATTTATATTTTCACTCCAAACAGCCTTGCCCATACACATGGAGGGCCCTTCCATTCGAACTGCTGTGAAGGCCCTCTCACTTACATACATTCAGGGGCTCTCCCGTTTGAATCGCAGTGAGGGTTCCCCCATGTGAATGCTGTGTGAGCTAACTCATGTTTATTTGTATCGTGGGCTCTCCCATTCGCACCGTTGTGTGGACTCCCATGTTCGAATGCACTGAGGGCCCCCGTTCAATCGCAGGATGGGCTAATGTGCTCGAGCGGCAGCTGAGCCCCACACTCGTGGGGTTAGCCCATTCGCAGCACGGGCCCCTCCCGTCGAATGACTTGCATCTGGAGGTGGCGTAAAGTCGAGTCCGGAGTGGGGTGGGGCGGGCCTAAAGCAACAGGAACCTGCTCTCAGAGGTTTACCCCCTTCCTCTAGAAGAGGGGGGAGGGGGGGGTGGCCTCCCAGCCACAGGCATTACTAGTCCTTCAGTGCAACAGCAGCTCCAATGAGAGCTAATTTCCATGCGGTAGCAACCGCTAATATTTCTTCAGTATTTCCGCATATTTTCACTCTACTCATTCTCTACCTATCCTGCAGCTCCCAGTTTTCTGTCCCCCAAGCAGACCCTAGTGTGAGGTTGCCTCCGCAAGCGGCAACTGCTTGTTCTTTCATCTGTGGCATCTCTTCCCCCTTACACACAGGTTCAGCAGATCCTTAAACCTTAAAAACCTCATCTGTTTGTGAGAAAATTTAAATCACTTTATGCGCCACACAGTGGACATTTCACCTTGGAACTTCCATGATCTAGTATTGAACCACGAAATGTCATTTGGCAAACAAATGTTTTGAATGAGATAGAGCAAGAAGGGGAGGGAGGGAGAAGAGAGAGAGAAAGAGAGAGGGAGAGAGAATGAGAGAGAGAGAAGGGGAAAAAAACTTGTCTGTCCCTGTACACTCTGCCAGACAGTCCTCAGCCTGCTGTACTGCTTCTGTCTGCGACGCTGGGCGATGGCACTGGACCCCTCAGCTGTCCCTTTCGGTTGCCGGTTGTTGCAGTGCTCCAGCGCCACTGGATCGGGCACTCCCCCTGCATCACGATCCTCTGTCAGCGGCGAGAACTCCTTGATGGCGCAGCTTCCTCCAAATTCCCAGGTTTCGACACCAATGTAACAAATCAGGTTCTTAATGTGGAAAGGAGGAAGTGCACATTTAATCATAGACAATATTACCTGTCTTAGGTCAGTTAGGATCACTACTTTATTTTAAGAATGTGAAATGTCAGAATAATAGTAGAGAGAATGATTTATTTCAGCTTTTATTTCTTTCATCACATTCCCAGTGGGTCAGAAGTTTACATACACTTTGTTAGTATTTGGTAGCATTGCCTTTAAATTGTTAAACTTGGGTCAAACATTTTGGGTAGCCTTCCACAAGCTTCTCACAATAAGTTGCTGGAATTTTGGCCCATTCCTCCAGACAGAACTGGTGTAACTGAGTCAGGTTTGTAGGCCTCTTTGCTCACACATGCTTTTTCAGTTCTGCCCTCAAACTTTCTATCGAATTGAGGTCAGGGCTTTGTTATGGCCACTCCAGTACCTTGACTTTGTTGTCACCATTTTGCCACAACTTTGGAGGTATGCTTGGGGTCATTGTCCATTTGGAAGGCCCATTTGAGACCGAGCTTTAACTTCCTGGCTGATGTCTTGAGATGTTGCTTCAATATATTAACATAATTTTCCTTCCTCATGATGCCATCTATATTGTGAAGTGCACCAGTCCCTCCTTCAGCAAAGCACCCCTACAACATGATGCTGCCACCCCCATGCTTTACGGTAGAGCCCGACTGGTATGGGATTTTGGAGACCGATACCAATTTTGGAGGGGGAAAATTCACCGATTACCGATATGGTGGCTGATATTGTAAATTTTTGAGCTGGAATGAAAACAGACCTTTTCTATGTTGATTGTTCACCTATTTTGCACTGATATGACTATGCAAAGGTACTCAGAAGGCTGCTTTCTTAAACAAATATTTTTATGAAAGAATATTTGACATTATTATTATTATACATTGTCAACAAATTCTAGAAATGAACACTGAGAAAATAACAAATAAATAAAAATACAATAAATAGCTTAATGAACATCATTACCGTATGTTCAGTATCAGTCAGTTGCTGACCATTTAAATAAAGAATAAATAAAAATACAATAAATAGCTAAATGAAAATCAGTACTGTATGTTTAATATCAGTCAATGGCTGACCATTAAAATAAAGAATAAATAAATATAAAATAAATAGCTAAATAAACATCAGTACTGTTTAGTATCAGTCAAATGCTGACCATTAAAATAAAGAATAAATCAAAATATAATAAATAGCTAAATAAACATAAGTACTGTTTAGTATCAGTCAAATGCTGACTATTTTAATACTGCCAGTCAATTAGGGGCAGGTTGTAAAACAAGAAGCATTTACACCCGCCGAGACAAGAGATAAACAGCGACAGCAGTGTTACGCCGTATTCTGCTATACAAGTTCAGGGGAAACTATCAACTGTGGAAAACGTCCTGGTTACTTTCATAACCTCCGTTCCCTGATGGAGGGAACGAGACATTGTGTCGATGTAGTGACACTAGGGGTCACTCTTGGGAGCCTGAAACACCTCTGGTCTTTGAAAAAAGGCCAATGGGAATTGGCGAGTGGTATTTGCATACCACTCCCCTGAACATACGGATATAAAAGGAACTGGTATGCAACCACTCATTCAGGTTTTGTGCTGAGGAGCTGAGACAAGGTCCCGGCCATTTCAGTGGGTAGTCCAGCATTGTGGCAGGAGGGACACAACGTCTCATTCCCTCCATCAGGGAACGGAGGTTACGAAAGTAACCAGGACGTTCCCTATCTGTCACTCACTCAACGTTGTGTCGATGTAGTGACACTAGGGGTCCATATACAAAACGCCACAACTAGCTGAACTGTGTTATGTGAACTGGTGGAGCGAGATGGGCAGACCACTGTGTGCCTCGTAGCCAGCGCACCAGGCTGACACGTAACCTCCCCCAACGCTGTTATGTGCATCGAACGGCCCTTCGGGGACAAGTGGACTGCCCAAAAGATAGGGACAGGCTAGCCCAGTCGTGGCCTCTTATCCTTTTTTTCTCTCCCCAAAAAAGAGTGAAATTTGTTAACCGACTGGGGCCACCAGTGTCTACGTCGGGGGGGGGTTCACTTCCAAGGGGAAGACACCGTGGAGACCACACCCTGCCCAGAGAGTGGGGGGGGTGTATTTTGAGTGGAAATACATCACATGGTCTTACCGAGCCTTGTCGGAAATATGTCATGTGGAGAAGTCCCATGGTAGATCCTGCCCAATGGGGGAGGAGTTTCTACAAACATGGTGACTGGGGCAGAGGGGCCTCTGCCCAAGGAAGACGCAGTTTACCAACAGGGAAATGATTTAGCGGAAGATATACGTCGCATGGGGTCACCTATGGGGAATCAACACATGCTGAGCACCTACCCCAGTACAGAGCTTAGTTAGCACATGTACTGAGCCGGCAGTGAGTTTCTCTGCAAAGTCGTCTGCCACAGGGCTAGGAGGAAATCATCCAGGGAACACATTTCTGAACACTACTGGGAGTCAACAGCGCACGTCTTCAGCTCAGGGGAGGTAAAAGGTGCTATGCACAAGCGATACACCCGGCCAGCTGTCCCAGACTTACCTGTTCGTACCTAGCAAGACACGGGACGAAACCGGCTCAACCCGGAGATTGTAGAACCTTGCAAAGGTGTTGGGTGTTGCCCAGCCCGCTGCTCTGCAAATGTCTGTTAGAGAGGTGCCACTGGTCAAGGCCCAGGAGGCTGCCACACTCCTGGTAGAATGGGCTTGTAGGGGGTGGCACGTCCTGAGCGTGATATGCCATTGCTATGGCGTCAATGACCCAGTGGGCGAACCTCTGCTTGGAGACAGCGCTTCCTTTCCGCTGTCCACCAAAGCAGACAAAGAGCTGCTCAGAGACTCTAATGCTCTGCGTGCGATCCAAATAGATGCATAAAGCAAGCACTGGACACAGCAACGTCAGGGCTGGGTCTGCCTCCTCCTGGGGCAGCACTTGCAGGTTCACCACCTGATCCCTAAATAGGGTCGTGGGAACCTTGGGCACATAGCCCAGTTGGGGTCTCAGGATCACGTGAGAGTAGCCCAGACCGAACTCCAGGCACGTTTCGCTGACAGAGAGCGCTTGCAGGTCTCCTACCCTCTTGATGGAAGTGAGCGCAGTCAGGAGGGCAGTCTTTAAAGAGAGTGCCTTAAGCTCAGCTGACTCCAGGGGCTCAAAGGGGGCTCCCCGTAGACCCTGAAGGACTACAGAGAGGTCCCATGAGGGAATGAGGTGCAGTCTGGAGGGATTCAACCTGATGATCAGGTCAGACTTACCGTCCACTGTGTCGTGGTGTGCCGCTATTGCGGCTACATACACCTTCAAGGTGTATGGAGGTAGGATGAACTAAGGTGCTTTTAAAACTGTTCTGTGACCAGGTTCCACTCATTAAAAAAACGCTGTCGTTTAAGCCATGATCTGATTAAGCAGCAAGGTCAGCTGCCTAAATTTTCGGATACTGCCTACATAGGTAGGCAGCCAAGCAAGGGCGTAGATTTGTCCTGAACGAGATATACCCATACATTTAGTTTGATAACAAACGTGAAGTCTTATTCAGACTCAAATTACAAACTTGTTCAGTGAAGAGTGTATTCGTTCACTGGGTCAAACCAATGATATGCTCCTTCACAGCCCACAGTTGAATGCTTGTGGCTCACGCTATAGTCAGTCTTTACAGGCAGGAAAGGCTTCAAACTAGAGCTCATTGGTTTTGAAAGGGAGAGACTTTGATGAACAAAAAAAAAATAAGTCAAAGTATGGAAGTGAACGAGAATGATCCAAACAAAGAGAATGATTCATAATATATGGTACAACGGGGCTAAAGGCCCCCCGGGGTAAGAGTGTAACGTTGCTGTTGATGGCAATGATGAAGACAATGATGAAGGAGTGAAGAGAACCCAAGTGCAGTTTATTTACAAACGTGATAACCAAACGTGATGACTAAACAAAACAAACATAAACATGAACTTGACTATAACTTGACATAACATGGCTTGACATAAACATGACTTGAACAACGTTACCATACACATTCAATACTTGACAAGGCACAATGGAAAACATGAGGGCTTAAATACAAGACATGGGAGAACATAAACCAATGAACAAACAGAACTCTAAACTTTTCAAAATAAAAGACATGAAATACATGAACACACACATTAAACATTACATTACAAAGCCAACAGGCTGAAAGACCACAATGTAGCCGAGGGAATGCAGAGCCGAGGCAATGTCGAGGGACTGACAGGCCAAGGCGGAGTCCAGGGCTCGGAGGGTCCAGGCGGGGTCGAAGGGTTGAAAGTTCCCCTTGCCTGTTCAGGAGAACTAAGGGTGGGTACAAGGGCTGGAACCATCTCCAGGTCCAACTGCTCAGACGTGGCCATGACATGGCATGGAGCAGACTCAGGCATGGCTGTGACATGGCTTGGAGCAGGCTAAGGCGTGGCTGTGACATGGCATGGAGCAGGCTGAGGCGTGGCTGTGACATGGCATGGAGCAGGCTGAGGCATGGCTGTGACATGAAATGGAGCTGGCTGAGGCATGGCTGTGACATGGCATGGAATAGGCTGAGGCGTGGCTGTGACATGGCATGGAGCAGGTTGAGGCATTGCTGTGACATGGCATGGAGCAAAAGATGGCGCTAGCTCAGCGACCATGACAAGGAACTCTGGCTCGGTGGCGGCCATGATGTGGAACTCTGGCTTATAACATAGGAAAAAAAATTCACAGGGACTCCAAACATGAAAGCTTTAGTCTTGTGTGTGTGTGCTTGGCCTATTTGAAATTATGTTAAAAGCTTTTACAGCATTTGCTTGGTTAGGGTCACCATTTCATCAGTAACACACTGAGACAAAATTTCCCATTTATTAAGGAGGGGGATGTATGGCTGAACAGTACAAAACAAATGGTCCTGCTTCACTTCTCCATGACACAAGCAATATCCACCTGTTCCCTCAAGCACAAATAATCAGTTTCTATTTCCTGACAGAAAAGATAGAGCATGAAAACATCAGAGTGAGAAAATGTCTAAAAATTACATATAATTATTGAATCAAAAACACGTAAATTTATAGTCAACATTTCTCTTGCTTCATCCACCATCTTCAATGAACTTCAGCTTTTGGAACAGCCTTTACATCGAAAGTGCATCTGATGCCTCAAAATGCAGTCTATGCTGCATCTGAAAACTGGAAGATGCTGCCTTTGGAGGCTGTTTACGGAGGTAGGATGAACTAAGGTGCTTTTAAAACTGTTCTGAGACCAGGTTCCACTCATTAAAAAAACGCTGTCGGTTAAGCCATGAACTGATTAAGCAGCAAGGTCAGCTGCCTAAATTTTCGGATACTGCCTACATAGGTAGGCAGCCAAGCAAGGGCGTAGATTTGTCTTGAACATCGGGGGTGGGGGGGGTGGGGGGGGTTGTAGAGTGAAGCGTTTACATGTTTCCATTGATCATGGTATAAAAATTGGGTAATGGGGTGGGGGTGGGGGGGGGGGGGGGGGGGGATTGTGTACTAGCTTGTTTTGATTATTGGGATTTGGGGGGTGTTACCTTACCCTTTTTTCTACCCACACGGTGCTGGTGCCCAATCTGGCCCTCTTCCACACATTTCCACTGAAGAAAAGGCAGTTCTGAGCCAAAAAATTAGTTTGGCCCTTTAACCCCTTAAACTCTGGTTGGGTCCAGGATTGTGTAATCGGTTTCGCTTAAAATGTAAAATTCCCTAGATACATAAATAGTTCTATGTGGTACCATTTGGGTACTTACAATCTGAACTTTTCCAAGAATTCCATCTCTTTGAATTTATGTTACATAAAATAACAAGATATGACCTGAAATCCTCGGCATCACAAATGAGTGCCTCCTGTGGTAATGAGGTAGAAATATAATTGATTAATTAGGGCTGTCAATTGATTAATTATTTTTATTAAATTAATTACATGCCATGCTGATTAATTCATCAAATTAATTGCATACATCATTTTTGCAGCAGGAAGTCTTTCATGCCCGATGCAGCATGTTTTGTGTTTTGAGCAGCATGTCCACATATAATACAGATTGAAATTCAGTTTGAAATAAATTGCATTATTTTGGCAGATGAATAAAGCATTTCAAAATCAAATCACTTTTATTGTCACACAACCATATGCACAAGTGCAACAGTGGGTGAAAGTCTTGGGTGCGGTTCCGAGCAACATAGCAGTCATGACAGTGATGAGACATATACCAATTTACAATAAACATCAGATTTACACAACACAATTTACATATCTAATATACACATAATTACACAACACCATAATAATATACAATGTACAGTATACAATACACACAATATAGAATACACATAATATAGAATACACATACAATAAAAATAGTATATAAAGTATATATAAAATATACAATAGGTTGTTTTGTACTGTATTGACATTTATTAGACAATTTCCAAATTTGGCTTTAGAACTCAATATATTGTTTGTTCTATTCTCATCTCATTGAACAAGCCTACAGTTGACAGCAATCTGTTTTGCATTGAGTCTGTCAATGTGTCCAGTTCTCACAGTTCGCGTTCTTGCGTTCCATCTGTGGCATTTTTAATTATCACTCTATGTATCATGTGCGTGACTCGGACGGACGGGTTTTGAGCGTCTCACTGGTATTTTCTTTAATCTTAATAATCTTCTTATAATCTTTTATATGACTCGGAAGAACGAGTAGTCTCAGAGTGTGATTCATTTTGTCGCAGTCATGCATGTGCAAAATCCGTGCTCGTGTTTCCTTCATTTGGCACGGGGACAGCTCTGTAGTAGTGATGGGAAGATCGGATCATTTTACTGACTTGGATCTTTGAGTCTCGTTCAGCAAAATTAATGAATCTTTATTCAAGTCGTTTCATTTATTTGAGCAGAATTAAATTAAAATGTTATATTTTCAATAGCCAAATCCCCCCCAACACCTCTGTTTACGCAAACTTTGATTATAGTCCCAATAAGGAAAAAATTATAATAC
This sequence comes from Myxocyprinus asiaticus, assembly GCF_019703515.2. Taxonomy (NCBI): domain Eukaryota; kingdom Metazoa; phylum Chordata; class Actinopteri; order Cypriniformes; family Catostomidae; genus Myxocyprinus; species Myxocyprinus asiaticus. The sequence continues at coordinate 22,905,839 of NC_059380.1, forward strand.
AGCCAAGGACAAATTATGAGAAACTGAAAGATTAGGTCACCTCTTGAATCTTCTTGTCCGAGTCCTTAATTTTTTTGTCACGTGACAACATATATGACTGTCACATGACAAAAGAATGAACGACTCGGACCAGATGACTCAGGAGGGGAACTAATAATTTCTGTTTCCTGTGTGAGCAATGCATAGCGTATACGGCTGTCACGTGAAAAAGAACGAACGACTCGGACCAAAAGAGTTGAAAGGTGAACTAATAATTTCTGTTTCCTGTACAGCGCCTATGCGGTTTTCACGTAACAAACGAACGGAGGTTGCACAATGCGCATGCGTGGCCAACACAAAATGAATTAATCACTCTCTGAGGCTCTGAGACTTGTTCTTCTGAGTCATATAAAAGATTCGTTCAAAATGAACGAATTGTTCATGAACGACCCATCGCTTCTCTGTAGGCCTACAGAAAACAGAAAAGATTAGTGCACATCCCGAGTCAGTCTTCAGGTACGAGTCGTCCATTGACAGCCGCAAAGTCTCTGCATTGCAAACAGAAGTTACTTAATACTTCTTAATGCTCCCAACAAGCAGTTTGAGATGCTTTATATTTTCCCTTACAGTCACACGAAGTGTTTCTAGTCACTAATTTTAGCTTCTTTATTTCTTGTAATTCATAACTTTGTGAATATTTCTGTCATGACATTTTTTCCCATCCCATTGAATCTGGTAATAAAGAGTAATGTTTTAAACTTTATATGACTTTTATCTTCTCGTCAGAAAATATAGACTGCAAGAGCTACAAGGAAACCACAAATTATTTACTTGTTTATTGAGTTGATTTTAAATAAACTGTCATTTATTTTTCCTTCATGATGCATCCCCTCGTTGTATTATTTCTTTCTTTCTTATGTTCTTGTTGGGAATAGACCCAAATCAAGCATTAATTATTTATTAACTAATTTTACACGAGATAAAATATCGTGTCAACACTTCTTGCATTAAATACATGAAAATAATTCATCATGACAGTTCTTATGATTTTAAAAAGTCATTTATTGCCATACTGACATGTACTGATCACGATACAAACAACTGCAACACACTGACTGTGAGCTGTAAAGAAAAAATTATGAAAAAAGACCAGTAATTGTCACTCGTGAACTAGTGCTGAGCCTGGAAGTCACGTGTCAAATGAACGAAGACTCAGATCCAAACTCCGAAGATTGACTTGGGAGGTGATCTAATCAATTCTGTTTCCTGTACAGAGCCTATGGGCACATATGAGGTTGTCACGTGTTAAATGAATGAAAGACTCGTACCCGAAGACCATCTCTGGAGGTGAACTAATCAATTCTGTTTCCTTTAGAGCCTATGCGACTGTCACATGATGGATGAAATGAACGAAATTACTTGAAAAAAGATTTGTTCGTATTTTAAGCTTGAATTGTTTGTATGGTAGGAAAAACTGTACTTTAGGCGTGATTAATTTACATGGTTTTATCGACAGCCCTATTATGAATATAAAAGTTTTTCAAATAGCACTAAACTAGACAATCATTTATCAAATGAAAGCTCTCTTTATTTTGTTGCTAGAACACCACAGTTCGAATTATTATCGAAATCAAAATCACGAAGTGATATACAATACTTTATTATCTCTGTAAGCAACAAAGACAAACATCTCATGTCTGCTCCAAATACTGCTTCTGTAAGGCCCAAGTAGCCACAAACATCTACATCAGCGCTTACCTTAGGATGTTTTTTTTTTTAATTTTTTGTCTGTGTAAGTAATCCATTGTTATGTCCAAAACAAAATATGCTGTCCATGAGAAAAAGCATTATGAATTATTTATCAGCAAAATATGTTTGACTACCAGTGATGAAATATAATAGATCATTGTAAAGCTAAGCATTCACTGTAAAATGTAATAAGTTGACTTTACTTAAAAAAAAAAAAAAAAATGAGGAAACCAATTGCCTTAAAAAGATCAAGTAATTATGCTTATTTGGCTCAAGTAAAGTGTACTATTGCTAGTTCACTTTACTTGAGCCAAATAAGTACATTTAATTAGATTTGTTTTAATGCAATCGGTTTACATGCTTTTTAAAGTAAGTCGAACTAATTCAATTTTACAGTGTGACAGCTTTTCAACGACACCTGGATTAAGCATCTAGTCCACACAGATGCCAAGATTTTCAACAAAACATTGGGGATGGTGTGTGGGATCACAAAATAGATGGAATGCCTATGCATGAGTACATGGCGAGTGCTCAGCTGCATTAGCATGGCAATTGCATTTCAGATCTGAATATTGTGGTGAAAGGTGAAAGAGTAAAAATTAATTTCCTGGTATTTTGTGACATCTGGTTGAATGAACTAACACTTTTTGCAGGGATATGGAGCAGACAGAGCCTGCGATATTTTGAATTACCGGTAGTCTACTGTTTGTTTATAAGGAGAGATTTTAAATTTGGGTGTGAAAAACTGCCGGTCGACAACCAAAATATGCAGAGTTTATAAAGATGATGTGCCATGTCAGTTATGTCATCATTGTTCAATGTTTTTTTGTAAAGTTTGGTTCCTTTTATGCTTCTTGAACATCTGCACTGATGTGGATGGAACACAGTATTAAAATACTCGCAACAGTGTTTCCTGCATCATGCAGCTAGTAAAAAAAGTGTTTGAGCTCAGTTGTGATTTTGCAGTCTGAATTGAATGTAATAACAGAGAGACTGGCCATAATGGAATACTACAAAGACATTTATTTTGTTGTCCTCACTGGTTACACGCAACAACAAACATACAACATGACCAGTGTAGTCAATGTTCCAAAACCAGAAACATTAAATTCCTTACGATTCTCTTACCTACTTGGACATTTCTGTAGCGAGAACTGTCTTATTTAAAAACTCAGTACAGTTAATCGGACACATTGTGAATCACTTTATTGTGGACACATTTCCTTGTGTCCTGGCAGTGTTTGGCTTTATTAGCGTGCCTAAACTTTCTTCTGCAGAGACTGAGCTTTCTCTGTTCTGGGTACAATGTTTTCATATGCTTCTGGTCACATAGCGCTTTGTTTTGTTACGCATCATGCACCACTGCAGATCATGCGAAGTCCTCCAGACTAAAGACTCAGAGTTAACTCCTGCGGGTTAACCTGGGTTTATGTGATCGAATATGCCAAAATACTCATAGAGGCTTTGAAAGGATGCTTTTGTTGGGTTTAGGTTTAGATCTTCTCTGCCCCAGGTGCTGTCTTGCACCCTAATCAGCTCCTGACTTGTGCACCAGTTCCATTTTTTTGACAACATAACAATCCCTTTGTTCTAGAATTTGTTTGTTCTTTGTTTTTCTGTTACTGCTACCCATATGCTGATTTGAGCACTGGTTTTTTAAATGGTTTGCAAAATAATGTGTTTAGGGAGGTATTACTAAATCCTCCCTAAACGGAGTCTTGCAATGTTTAATTTCTACCATTCACATGTTAATAAAGCAATATTACACGAGCAAGAGTGCTGTATGGCCCTACATCAGCACGGCTGTGATTACCTGTGGCCTAATCACAGCCGTGCTGATGTAGGGCAATACAGCACTGTAAAAGGGTAAAAGGGAAAGGAGGAAGCAAGAACCGGACGAAGCATCAAAGTAATATTTAATTAAACAAATAGACACAAACATAAACACAAACACATACAGGACAGCTGCCTGTAGCTCTCTCTCTCCCGAACTGCCACCTCTGGCCTTCTTTATCCCTCTCGTCGGCTTGATCAGCCTGATTAGGGGCCGGGCGTGCGTCATCACGGCCCGGCCCCACCCTCCTCCTTGCCACACTCCTCCCTCCTTTGCTTCAGGCTGGGGAGCCCCGGCATGACGTACACCCCCCCCCCCCCTTCCTGCCAGCAGGTCTTCCCTGCCTTCTCAGACCTGGGAGGGAGACAAGGGGAGGGGGAAAAAAAAAGAGAGGGAAAGGCCAACACGGAGCGACAGCGGGAGAGAGAGAGGAGAGAGAGAAAAAAACTTACACGCCGGTTCTCTGATAAGCCATAGCCTAGTCCTCGGTCACTCCTCCACCCTGTAGTGGATGACAGCTGCTCCTCCCCGGGTGGGTAGGAGGCAGTCCTCCGGCCCCTGGCATATGGAACGCCCCGCCGCGTTTTGGTGGATGGTAGGGGTCTCCTCCACCCCTGGCAGCGGTTCTCCCACTCCAGGCGGTCAGCAGTGAGCCCCTCCCCGCTCGCAGACGGCGGTCGTTCCTCCGCTTTCAGGCGGCCGGGCTCCTCAGTCCCCCGGCGGATGGCTGCGGCTGCTCCTTTGGGGTGGATGGTAGTGGCAAGGACTCTACTATGGCACATCCCTCCTCCTTTCCGGGTTTTGGCACCAATGTAACAGGGTAAAAGGGAAAGGAGGAAGCGAGAACCGGACAAAGCATCAAAGTAATATTTAATTAAACAAAAAGACACAAACATAAACACAAACGCATACATGGCAGCTGCCTGTAGCTCTTTCTCTCTCCCGAACTGCCGCCTCCGGCCACCTTTATCCCTCTCATTGGCTTGATTAGCCTGGTTAGCCCACCCTCCTCCTTGCCACCAGCACTCTTGCATGTGTGATATTGCTTTATTAACATGCGATTAGTAGAAATAAAACATCACAAGACTCCGTTTTACATCTGTAAAAATGGGGAGTTCCCTTATAATCTGCCTTATCCCCACCTGTATTAATAAGTTAATTAACTCTGTGTCCGGGGCACAACAGTACCAAACTGGAATAAGTCTGTGCCCAGGGCCCAATATTTGGTGCTACATCCTGTCTATGAGATTAGGTTGGGCAACGCACAGGTGTACAGGCAACAAACCACACAGACAGCACAAAATGAGGACGTGTTCTTATATTGAAACACACACAAAAAAATTACTTTCACTATCGTCCATATTACTCATTCCTCCCTTATTCATGTTACTCAAAAAATCATGTAACCAAGGGAACTTAAATTAACTGAGTTAATTTAACAAAGAATGGGTCTTGTCAGCTTTACTTAATCCATGTGGATTGGGACAACATAAATATTTTTTATTGGGATAACTGAAACTGGGCAGAGGATTTTTAGTTCCCAGCATGTGTTGCATAGGACTCGACATGGAAAGTAAATTTTAAAATGAAATGTTATTTTATGTGTCTTTGTACAAGATGAATATATGTGGGAGACTTGTTTGTGTTGAATGTTTTGTTGAAGAATTTCTAGAAGAATTTCTGTTATTTTGTAGTTTTGGGGGTAACCATCATGGTGAAGAGTGGAGTTTGAGCCAGGGTTGAAGATCAATGCATTCTAAGTTTCTACAAATTGTTTTATCCATTCAGCAATTGCTGTGCTAACCATAACATGGTGACCAAGTTGCACTCAGTAGTGCTTCCCACCAAAATATTGTTAGCATACTAACATTTTCTGTCATGAGGGCTATGTTCACACCGCAGCTGAATGTGGCCCAAATTTGAATTTTTTACTCCCTTAATAATTGGATGACTGTGTGAACAGCCACAAGCATGTTGAAACTGACATTTTCAAATCTGATCTGTGCCACATACTGTATGTGGAAAAAATGTTGATATGTATTTGATTCTTTTCAAATGTGCCTTCAGTGTGAGCAGCCTGGTCAGATTTAATGTGATATTTTTTACATCAGTCTCAACATTCACCATTTGCGCACTTGATTTACCCCATATTTAGGTCTGTTATGGTTTAAAACATTTAGGGTTATTGTGAGTATATTTCAACATTTCTTTGTAAGAAAAAAAAGATTATAGGCTTCAAGAGTTGGGTGCAGTGATTCTATCAAATTATTTGTGATTAATAAAATATGAAACACGTACTGGACAGATTTACATTAACAGTGGTCTTAACTCGTATTACTCTTTCAGAAAACAGTTAATATTGGGGTATTTACATTTGGTCATTTCATGCATCACTATTTTCCTCTTTCCTCTAATGCTTCAGAAATATTTTGTAAGTTTGGTTCTCTGGTTTGTGTGCAACTGTGTTGTGTTTTGTTGTTAGGATCGCTGTGGTGGACCTGTTTTTAGATAAAGAAAATGAGTTTTCACTTGAACACCCCATTTCGTGAGCTGGGCTGCGTGAACTGCAGCTCTCGTGCCCTATCATGATCATGCAAAGGAGTGCAACAGTCAGCCAACAGTTTAATTAAATAATACATTGAAATCAGATTAATATCTGCCTTTCATTTGTATTAATTTTCTCTCACAGATTGTGTTTTTGAAATTACTGTTAGGCTTCATAAATCACTTTGCGGGTGCAGTTTAATTCATTTGCATCAACACCCTATTGCAGATTTGAAGGTATGCCTCTACATTGCATATTCATTTTCGGGGGAAACACACAAAAATTGCTAAGATGTGCTATTTTGCGCATCTGAAAGACGCAATCCTCAAAAGACTTATGTTATTAGATCAGCTCAGACCTTTTTTGCGCATGCTATCAAGTTTGCACGTTTTTATACATGCAAATCTTTAGTAAATTATGGCCTTAGTGTAATTCTTCCTGAAGTTAGATATTTTTTTTTCCACTCAAGGGATATGACCAGCTGAAGAAACGTTTGAAAATGTACTTGAAGATGATGACTGTAACTCTCTTTTTCACATAGAGATAATTATTTTTGTAATAAGCAGTGTTCTTCATGATTTTCTGAAAAATCTTTTTTTCTTCTGCTTATTATTTTGTCTGATGAAGCATGTACATTACTTCTGGAAATTAGGAGAACTGCATTCTTGGAAATTTTGGGATAATTGGCGCGATGCTTTCTTATGCACCATTTGGAGGATTTGAAATTATGATGTGTTTTTCTTACAACAGAGCTCAGGTAATGAGCTGATATTGTGGTTTGAGTGATATTGTCTCTTTGCAGCTCATCTGGATGATAAAAACAGGCCAAGATATTTTTCATTCAGCTTCATATTTAATTTGAAATCCTTCAAAACAGTCTGTACATTCCAATCTCTGCTAGGAAGCTCTGCGGTAATCTGAAACTTCCAAATCAGAGATGCAGGCAGCTTTAGGCCTGTCTGCTTGATGGCACAGACTCAGGCAGTGGAGTCTTGCTCCTACAGGAATCATGAAATGTTTGATTATCTTGACTGTGGTGATATCAAAGCTGATTGCTTGGTGTTAAGAATATTGTCTGATCAGTAACTGTGATGAGGAGGATGGCGTGGCCGGCCATGAGGGCGCACGGCCGGTGCTGAATCAGCTGATCAGTGGGAGAGCGAGATAAAGTTTGAGAGAGACGCACGCGGCTGCATTGCATGTGTGTCCTTATGTTTATGTTTGTTTTATGTTGAGTTTCTTATTAAACTTTATGTTGACTGTTCAGCTGGTTCCCGCCTCCTCCTTGCCCATCCTTTAACTGTTACAGTGGTGCTGAAGCCCGGAATGGGAAGAGGGATGTGCTGTCGTGGAGTCCTCGCCGCTGCCATCCGCCAGGGGAGCAGCCGCGGCCACCTGCCTGGGGACGCAGTTCCGTCCACCAGGGGCCGAAGTTATTCTCTTTCTCTCCTCTCTCTCTGTATGTCTCCGCTCACACTTTCCCTCTCTCCACGCCTCCCCTCGTCTCTTCCCCAGGTTCACAGGAGGCGGGGTGGACCACCGGCTGACAGAACGGCCGGAAGGGCAGCGTCTCCCCTCCAGAGATGGGGGGAGTTAGTCAGACTGGTGGCGCCCCAGCCTGAATCGGGTGGAGGAGGAGTGTGACGAGGAGGAGGACGTGGCCGGGCCGTGAGGGTGCACGGGTGCTTCTTGCCCATCCTTTAACTGTTACAGTAACATTGCCAAAATTAAGTTCTGATAAGACACGGTACTGAATTGAAGTTCTGAACTGACACAGGACTAGACTAACATTCAATTGGGCACGGTTCTGGAATGAAGAAATTAAATTCTGATCGGACACAGTACCAAACTGAAGTTCCAATTAATGTCTCATTATTACACTAATGCCCTCTGATCTTACATTGTACTGAACTGAAGTATTGTTTGGACTTGGTACGGAACTGAACTTCTAATACACTGATCAATGCAGTGCTGAAGTTCTAAAATTTTAGATCAGGTCAGTCTCTCATTGAAGGGAAGATATGTGGGCAAAGGAAGTGTGGAATCAAGTATGCAGACAACAAAATATGCATGTCAGAGCAGCACCCTCTGTGATTGTGTGTGTTTTTATAGTCTCATGCTGTGTGCTTTGCTATATTGCTCTGATGGTGTTGGAAGGCAAACAGGAGCCAACCTTCCTAGGCTGTTCACAAAACACACACACAGAGATGTACATATACACTGCTGCAGCATGTGACTGCACAACGCCCTCCTCTCTCTCTCTCTCTCTCTCTCTCTCTTACTTTTCTTGTCTTGCTCTTTCCCTCTCATCTGTCATTTAGCCCAAGAAACACTAATATGGAAACTTAGCGGGACTTTGTACCTCAAAATAGCCTCTCTAGGGAGACCCACTAAGGTTAAAGGCTGATGTTTCGATTTTTTCCTTTCTTTTAGTACTGCTTACTGGAGAGAGAAATCATAGATTTTGTGAGGTTTATCACTCAGTTTTGAAAGCAAGTTGAGGTTTTTCAAGGTGAGTCAATGTAGAAGTGAAGTTCGGACACAGAACCAGATCAAAGTTCTGATTGGACACCATATCAAACTCTTTTCTGATGGATACAATACCGAACTGATGTTCTGATTGGACACAGACAGTACTGGACTGACATGCAGAAGTGTATCTTATCAGGAGGCATCCACTCCTGAGGACGATCTAGCAGCACTTTATGCTGTTGTTTACCAGACACTGAGGATGGTGTTCTGTGAATGCATGGAACCAGGACATGTGGGACTAAAGTGTTAGACTTTCATTCAAGTCCTTGATGTTTTCAACTGTCTGAACATGGTTTTTCCTGTCTGTTTACTCGGTTGAACTTGGGAATACACCGGCACTCTTCTGTCATGCTGAGGATGTTTGTTGTTACTGAAAAGTACTGGTAAAAGGCCAAGGTTAATAGCGGTTCTGCAACTTTTTGATATGGCGCACAAGTATCCTTGTATCACCAAGAGGAATTCGCTGTTTAACTATGGCTCAACTAGGAGACGGCATTCTTGCATTGGGTATGTTTGCTTATGTATGCTATGACACAAAACTTTTTCCATTTGTTGTTGCTGTGAACAAAACTACACAGTGAGTTGGGGTCTGCTGTTTCAAAGTTTCAGATTTTTATTGTTGAATTCAGAGGCAATTAATTCAACCAAAAAGGACAATTCTGTCATCATTTACTCATGTTGTTCCAAATTCACATGACTTTCTTTGTTTTCCGTGGAACATATTCACTAATCTAACAATTATTCGAATTATTATTTGACTATTCAGTGATTATTGCAACGATTAATCATTAGCACTTAACCGACTATTCAGCTTGTGCCCTGACTTAAAAGGTTATATTAAATGTGCTTGCTAACAATAAAGAGGACAAAATCATCTTTTTAAAACACCTCTAAATGACATTCACTGAATTAAAGGAAAAAAATACTTTTTAATAAGTTTAATTCAGTAAAAAATTAACTGCAAAAAATCCTATTATTATCAAGTGTTTTTGTCTTTTTTTTCCATTTAAAACTGTCTTAAATTCCTTAAAACAAGATACATTTACTTGAGAAGCAACATATAAATAGTATAATGGGGCGAAGACTACCTCTCTCACCTTTTTGTTCACTTCAATCACCTTTAACTCACAAAAAAAACAAAAAAAAAACTCTCTCTTATTAATAAAGCTGCATATTGGCAATTTTCTTCACGATAAGAAATGCACAGTGACACATATATCATGATTCAATAAGTCGCGAGCCATCACGTTATAATCTAGCTGCAGCACGGAGTGTCCCCGTGACAGAGTGCGCAGTTTCAATCTTAGATCGGGGTATTCGCACAACTCATAGAAGAGGCGCTGACCACACAGAGAAATGCCAGTTTCGGAGTTTGTAGTTATTTACATGACCTGCTTCCGTATTATTTGAACTTTAATAAAGCTAGAACGCATTAAATATATCTGCATTAAAGATGTAACGCCGGAGTGTTTCCTTTAAAAACACTCGTCATGCAAGTTTTGCTTCAGCGGAGCGGCAGCTCCAGCTCCACTTATTCCACAATGAGAGTGCTTCTGTATTTACTTATTTTGTATTATTCCCTCATATTTTGTGATCTACATCACCTGAAGCTGTTTGGAAAGCTTAGTGCGCATCCGGACTGTGAGCTGTGTTTTCTTCCTCTCCTCAGTCAGGCGCGAGCTGCAGTGCTGCGACAAAATTGAATTTTTTTATTGTTGACGTTATTTTCACTTCATTAGTTCAATTGTCACGCCATACATGTTACATTTCTCAGTGCTGGGCTGGATGGAACAATAACAGTAGTTTGTGGTTACTGATTAGGGCATTTTATGTAATAATTTTCCAGAGATTGCAGGGGCGGATTTGTATCTAAAGTACCAATCCTTGTAGTAAAATGGTACAAGCACAGTATTTAATGTACAAATGTCTGCAGTATGACAAAAACGTCCTAAGATTTGAATGCTGATCAATGAAGAATTCAGCTTTCAGGATTCAGACCAGGAGGCACTTCAGGAAGACACATTTGTCTCTCATAGAAAACAGTTTTTAGTTAAATCACCACTTTAATGACAAGTTTCAATGAGCAAAATTAGATATTCGATACAGCAAAAACTTTTATTACTTCAAAGAAAATGCAAATGTTTAAGTTTGCAAGGCATAAAAAATAGGAACCGATTAAATTTGTTTTTTTCCTGATTCTGCTTTGTTTTCCATTCTATTTTTTTCTGAATTCCATGTTTAAAAGATTAATAAAAAAAATAAAAAAAACATGGCTAATCAAATGAATTCATAAAGAGTTCATCAAATGAAATTATTTTATTAAATAAAGTGCTTCAATAACATCACAGCTGAATCTAAAACAGTTATTTTTTTGTAAAATAACGTGAGCACAACAGAATCACTGTATAAAATAAAAACTTACAGTACATTTAGTACAACAACACACTTGTGAAATTTGCTAAATATAATTATTCATGATATAGTAGTAGTAATAATAATATTTATAATAATAATTATTATTATTAATATTATTTTTATTATTATTATTATTATTATTATTATTATTATTAAAATGAAAAGAATTTTTTTACCTTGAAGTAGTAATATATATAATTGTCATAATTGCTTCAATTTTGCACATCCATTTAAACCATACTTTTATTTTGATGGATCACTGTGTCAGTTTCTGTGTCTGTTTGACAGAAGTTTCATACTTCTGGATAAGCAGGCTGTGTCTCGTTTGGAAGGCTGCGTCCTCCGGAGGTCGCATTAGTCGGCCGCATACGTCATCGAGGCTGTCTCGTTTCATAAAAGCGAGTAGGAAACTTCGAATGCAGCCTTCGAATGCGACCTTCTTTCAAGATGCATGAGGTGTTTCCTTCGTGGGCACTCACAACCCACAATTCTTTGCTTCAACGGAAATGTCTAAAAAAAATGACGCCAATTTGCCCGTAAATATGATGTTCAAACGCAAGTAATGTTAATTCCCAAGTTGAAGTACCTCAGTAGATGGGTGCAGAGTATATAATATGTATAATTATATTAATATATAATTAAAATAAAGTATTAGACTAAAAGTACACCTGTAAAATCTATTTTCTTTTCTCTTTACATCATTATAACTCTCCTAAAATATACCTCATACATTCCCTTCCAGATGGACTTTGTTCCCTTCTCACTCACAGCACTCGCGCTTGTTTAAGAGTGGCGTGCTGTCATAGCAACCATGTTACGTTACGTTTCTGTTTGTCCTATGAAGGCCGTCTCGTTTAAATGAGGCTTCTTTAAAGGAGGATGCTCGGTATACTGCAGCCTTCAAAGGACACGCCCTGCCTATCACGCAGCCTTCGAAACGAGACACAGCCACAGTTTGCTACGTGGTTATTTGATTATTACACCACTAGAGGCTGCAATTTCAAATAAACAGTCTTGAATGTGCTGCATGCTTTGCATTAAATGAGCGTTTCGCTTTCTGTAATCTAATACACAGATTACAGAAGTCATAATGTGATGTTTTTAGTGGGTCAACGCCTTCACACATCACTTTGAAGCATGCAACACAAGAGAACTGGATATTTCTTTTTTTAATTTTTTAATTTTTTTATTTCCTTTATCACCCAATTTGGAATGCCCAATGCGCTTTTAAGTCCTCGTGGTCACGTAGTGATTCGCCTCAATCCAGGTGGCGGAGGACGAATCCCAGCTGCCTCCACGTCTGAGACTGCCAACCCACGCATTGTTGAGCGCATTGCCACGGAGACATAGCACGTGTGGAGGCTTCACGCCATCAACCGCGGCATCCACGCTCAACTCACCACACGCCCCACTGAGAACGAACCACATTAGTGACCACGAAGAGCTTACCCCATGTGACTCTACCCTCCCTAGCATCCGGGCCAATTTGGTTGCTTAGGAGACCTGGCTGGAGTCACTCAGCACGCCCTGGGATTCGAACTAGCAAACTAGCGAACTCCAGGGGTGGTAGCCAGCGTCTTTTGCCACTGAGCTACCCAGGCCCCACAAGAATTGGATATTTCTTAATCGCAGGCTGCTGTAGTTTAATAATCAGACTAGGACACATGTACAACACATTTACAAGATCAACGGAAGATTTAGTGACAACGCAGTACTGGTCCGAAAGGGCAAAACTCTCACACTGGCCCTGGGCCAGCTGGTCATCCTTCTGTTAAACCATGTTAATAAATGTTTAATTAGACATATATAGTTCTCATTTTAGATTAGGTCATGCAAAATGCTTAGCTAGCCATTAGGAAGTGCTTTATTAAGACCTAAAACATTAATAAACACATTCATTAAGCAGAAATGTGTATCCAATTAATTACATATTTAATATATTTTATTAACTATGAATTTATGCTTTCTTAATGTTCTCATAAACACTTCTTTACCACTGGTTTGCATCAACTAAAATACATCAGTTAGGTATGATTATCAAGTTGTTTACTAAGGATAAAAAAAACAAAAACATTATCAAACAGCCTATATATTAACTTATTAAACAATAATAAATGATTTGCTAAAGTGAATAGAAAGAAATAACATACTATTTATATGTAGCTTATTAATGTATTAATAATGTAGGAACAATCATTTATAAATGATCAATTAACTATAAACTAATGCTTTACAAATACTTTATACCGTGTAGTTATTATAAAGTTTTACCGACTTTTGTTAATTAATAATTACATTTATGTTTTAAATAAATTGTTTATTGTTGACCAGGCCAATAGAACACAACACTTATCATTATTAATCATTATGAGTAATGATTTTGAAATTAAAATGATTATGTTTATATTTATATGATTTATAGTTAAGGATTAATATTAAACAATTTTACCTATATAACTTGCATAAATGCATATAAATCTTTACTTATATAAACTTTTATACCCAATGTGCTAACCAACTTACAGTTTTTTACGATTGCTTAAGCACGATTTTGAAAACAGGGCTCATTTTGTCAAAACACTACACACAATTCACACAACCACACACACAAGTAGAAGAACACCTCAGATCTTTTGCAAAATTAAACACTTCATTCAAAACTGTACAATAGTTTATAAAAACCCAATTTTGACACTGTATTGCACACACGATTCATATGATCTGATTCTGTTTGAACCAGTAACACACTGCTGTGCTCAATCTAAAACACTTTTAACATTTCTACATTTCTAATGATATAGTCTGGGTTTGATTTGATATATTGTTAGAGTAAAGCACATGAATATATTGACCAAACACAACACACAAGACCAGTACTGCACACTGATGAAAATATTTATTTCTCCCCACATTGTAAAGTCAATCAATACATCCATGCATTTCCAAAGGTTGCGTTTTGTACTGAAAATCAGAACAGAACATATTCTAAATAGAATATAGTACATACAGTAAACACAGCAAAAACATTTGTGGAGACAAAAAAGAAAGCATGAATTAAAAAAAACCCCTAAGCATCATCTCTTTGCCTAGCTGGATCTGGCCATAGCACTTCGTCCACATCACAGGCTATGTCCTCTCTCGCAAGATAGTGAGGGAAGAAACTTCTCGAATCCATCCTTGCAGAGACCCTGCATCAATTAGGTAGCAGGCCTCCTCCATGGCTTGAATGATGGGTATCCTGACATAGGGCTGGAGATCGTAAGCCTTCTACCGCCGAAAAAACTCCTCAATGGGGTTAAGGAAGGGAGAGTACGGTGGGAGGTATTGGAGTGAAAATTGTGGATGCTGATGAAACCAGTTTTGGACCAGAACAGATCGGTGGAAAAATACATTGTCCCAGATGACAATATATCTCATCTGCTCTGCATCCATTTGGTCTTCTGCTGTGATGATGTTGTGTAGTCTGTCTAAAAATGTGAGTATGTGGGCCGTGTTGTAAGGACCTAAGCTGGCATGGCGGTGGAGGACCCCATTCTGTGTGATTGCAGTGCACATTGTGACGTTACAGTACCACCACGTTGGCCCGGGACATTCAAAATAGCTCTGTGGCCAATTATATAGATCTCTTACTGCAGCATTGCCTTCCATTTCTGTTTAAGACAGGTAAACTCACCTGTTGCCTTTTCATGGGTGCTTACAGCTGATTGGTGAGTTTACAATTAAGCATCTAAGTGTCTGTACACCTGACGATCGTGTTTAATCTGTTGGTTCATAGGTGTGGTATTTTGAAAGGCAGTGCCTTGAAATGGCAAAGAAGTGACATCATGTTAGATCTCTGTGTCTAATGTAGAGGAGTGTGTTTAGTGCTTTGCAAAACACTGTGTGTAGTGTTTTGCAAAAAGTGTGATGCTGAGAATGTGCTTATGGTTGTGCAGATCTGGGCTGAGGTTTTGCTCCTTGAGTGTCAGGTTTCACTAACTGTGTGTTATTTTAATTTTAGTGTGTAAGCACTCATAAAAAAACTGTAAAAATCATTGTCTAAACCAGCCCCACACACACTCTTTTTGTAAATGGCATTAGCCATAGCCTTTTGACAGGCTTACCAAAATCTATAACTGATAGGCCTACCCATCACTATTAACTAAAATTATTATATTTTAAAAAATATTTCTGTGTATTATTTCTATGTTTTTAGCAAAGGACTTTAGTTTTTGTTTTGATATAGATAAAATGAAAAGCTGTATTCACCTTAACAAATTTTAACCTTCAATTACCCTGACAGAATCAATCAGTGTAGGGTCAAGAGGGTGAACATTTATATGTTATACTTTTGTTAAATTAATTACAAAATTACAGTAAATTAACTCTGTGCCCTTCATGTTTAAGTGTTGGTAATGGTGTAAGAACAGCATTATTTTGCTATACTAGTTATTTTATAGGGATCTTGGGTTACTATGGATGGCATGGAGTTATGGCAGTTACATTGTGCAATGCAAAATAAATGCAAATTTGTATGGGTGTGGTGCATGTGTGATGTAAACAGGTAAACAAATGCATTAACCATATTTTCTTTATGGATATCACAATTTGAGAGATTTACACTCTTAAACTGTCTTTATTGATCACATTAATCCCTTTTAACCTGGACAGCTCATGCTTTAAATACACACTGAAAGCTTTAAGACTACAAAAACTGTGTAATAGGAGATAATATTGTGTGGCTTTGGCCTGTTATTGCTAAAACTAAAGCATAGCGCTGCTCTATTATTAGGTCTGACTCTAAACTCCTCTTTGAGCTCAAATCTTTTCCAGATGTGCAAACGTCACAGTCAGGCATGTGAGTTCAGCCTGCATTTCAGGACACCTCTCTGACTGTGTTTTAATTACACTGTCATATTTCATTGGAATCTTTAAACATCCCAAACATGTCAGTGCAACTGTGTACAAACCAGTTTGCAACCACACAAACAAAGCAGCATAAAGATTGGGCATGTTTAGTGTTGAAAGCCTAGCAGGAAGCAGAATGCAAACAAATAGCTACAATTAACTCCTACTTAAAGGTAAAATGTTTCTTTTGTTTAAACGTTAAAATACTTTATACTATTCTACATTAATTTGCTGAGACAACAATACGCAAGCCATTCGTGGGTTGACTTACAAAAAATACTGTGGCTCTGTGGCACTTTCAAAACTTTGCTCTGTTATCAGTATCAGATGTACTCTCATTAAAACGTTCTTATACCAAAAACCGATACCACACAATCATGGGCGAATTAACAATGTGGGCAATTGGGTGACTCCAAGGGGCACCAACTCAGGGCTGGCTAAAGTAGAAATAGAATACTATTGTACTTTTAACCCATTTGCGCATGTGCGATTAGTTTAATTTCTAGCACATGGAAAATCCACAACTGACACTTATTATCAGAGTTGCAAAAAAAAAAAAACATGTAAAAGAAGTCTGATGTCTACTTTTCTGTTGCAAAATGTCGATCGCTCAAACTTTAGTGTATGGTTATGGGTAGAGGTAATGTTCATTCTTCGATGCACGGCACTCGCCGGCCATGCTCAAGAGCCGCGAAACACAAGTTTATGCACTGTATGCAAAAACAAGAGCAGCATAAACTGAGGCCACATCCACTCTAATATGTTTTCGTTTGAAAACGCATCTTTTTCTCTATTTTTTGGGCTTCTGTCCACAATGAGACAGCGTTTTTGTCAGCGAAAACTGAGCTTTTTGAAAACACTCTCCCAAGGGGATACATTTGAAACTGGTGTCTTCACGTTGTGTGGACTGGGAAAACGGATATATCTGAAAACGATGAAGTATTTGTTGTCATGTGATGCAGTCATGTGATCCATTCAACCAAAACAATGAAGATGGCGGCCTGTGTTATAGCGGTGCTGTTGTGCCTGATATTAACGTTGATAGCATTGTTAAAGATAAATGTTATTTTGTACAACATTAACATTGCATTGCTTAAAAGGCGACAGGTAGTTTACTCGGAATTGGTGTCCTGCAATGGAACACGAGGACATTTGCTTTCCACACCATACATGCAACGGCGATTTTTCGCATGCGTAGTAAGAGGATTTAAGCATTTTCATATGTTTCAGTGTGGGTGAGCAACTTTTGGAAAACGCTTGAAAATGGCAGTGTGGACAGAGAGTGTTCGAACATGAAAACGCCATTTTCAAATTGTGGTGGTATGGGATGCTACAATGAGCACCTTTGATGAAGAACTAGTTGAAAACTATTTGATTTTTATTAGATTTGCCAAAGCTTGCAAAGTTTATGGCATTGAATCTTTAAAAGAAATTAAAGAGTACTGCTTGAAGTAGATTATGTGATAAAGTGATTATTTGAATGAGCTACCACTTTGTTGCATGCAATACCAGAGTAAATGATAAAAATAATAAGTAAATATATAGCAAACCTTGCGAAGTCTTAATACGCCACTGCACACAATGCACATCCAACTGCATAGTGCTGCTGTTGTGGAAGTGGGTACACGGAGTGCATTGAGCACACATTGACACAGACATGGTTAAGTGTACGGACTGCTTTTCTCTTGTGAGTACCGTTAGGTTGTTTTGATTTATTATAATCAATTTGTTTGTTTGGATGTTTCAAAATGGACTCGTCTTACAGTCATCTTATTACTGTAACACGTCACACCCAAAAACACTGCTCAGCATCAGATCTGTGTCAGTGTGCTAACACTGAATGGGCATGATAAAGAGAAAATGAGAACAACCCAAGGGCAGTAAAATAACAATTTCTATAGGAGAGGTAACTTTGAGAAATATTTCCACCTAGCAGGAAAGGAGAGTAAATCAGACTGATACTAAAAATCTTAGTGAACAATAACAGTGAAGTTTGTTATATAGTAGATGCAGTGATTTAAACATTTGACTTTTCAAATCAAATGTTTTCTTGAACAAATTCATGCATTATTTTAGTTCTTTAATCTTCCTTTTCGTCAGAATGACGGATAATGATTATTTGTAGGGCAACATCTGAAAGCATCCAAAAACACAGCACTCTACCACTCTGACACTGTAAAAACATTGAGACGTGGTGCAATGTCTGTCTAGCACAAGTTTACATAGGAAAACTATAAAAAATCAGCACTAACAGACACAAACTGTATTCGGTTTGAACAGTCCCAAAGACAACTGACAACCTCACGTGGCTCACTGAAATTTTAAAATGGTCCGGATTTGAACAGTGTTGAACAGGCCTGCTCTTTAGTATTCATAAAAATGACTAAAGTAATAGTTATTTGTTTCTACTTAACTTACAAAAACCTATGTTATGCTTTCAAAAGACTTCCTTTATAATGCTTTTAGGTCCTTTTTCAAGCTTTAAAGTGAAGTACTAGCAACTGCCATTTTATTGAAAAGATAGACCGACATAAGAAAGATGCACAGGTTCGTAATGATATAAAAGTGAGTAAATTATAACAGAATTGTAACTTTTGGTTAACTGATTAGAACAAAATAAAAGAACGGTTAATAATATTCTATTTAAAATGACAGTACTCTGCGGTAATGGGTGGGTGAAATACCAATTGCAGTGTTGCCAGATCACGCAAGAGAAGCAAGCAACCTGGTCTGGAAAAACAAGCCCAAAATAAGCCACTTACCTCACCAAAATAAGCAAAAATTAGAAATAAAAATGTTTTCCTGTGTGGTGGATTTCAGCATAAAAATCATAACAAGCATACATTTAATTAACATTTATGTATAATTTTAAGTGCAGATCTGCTTCTGAGACAAAACTTGGCAGCATCAAATTTGTATTAATGCATCATATCTAATAATAATTCAGTAAAGAGAGCTGAGAAACATACTATTTGATGTTATGATGTAGTAATGTTTTCTTTGCATCTGGATAAGCCATGCATGTACGGTCAGTGATGGGCAGTAGTTTCACTACATATAGCGAAGCTATTAGCTTAACTACATTTCTGAGAAGCAAGGGGGTAGCTTCGCTAGTTTTTAAATCAAGTAGCTTTTCAGGAGCGAAGCTATATTTTTGACTAGGTATTGCGTAGCTATGACAAAAGCTACACCGCTACATCATACATCAAAACGGTGTTTACTATCACCAGTTTTGAATCAGAACTAAAGATGTCCGACTCACAAATGAATTGCTCATCTGAGGTGGTTCTTTACAATGAATTGGTCACAGGTTATAGCAAAGCGGTCTGAATCAGTTCGCAATTCAATCTGAATGACTCAGAAAGCTTACGCGCTTGATGCTGAATCATTTGGTGCCTGCTCTCACTTGCCAACACGATCACGCAATATTTTAAAATAAGGAAAATAAAGATAACGCTGGTTGCAGTGGATCTACAATCAATGGAAACCAAACCTGCAAATGTGTCTAGTACATACAGAAATACAACAGCAAGACACAGAATTACAAGATAAGATGAATAGTATATGTACAGAGTTTTTATACAGGAATGTGCAAAGGAAATTATGTTCAAATGGGTATGGTTTTGTAGAGGTAGTAGTATAAATATGAAAAATAAAATGTAAAAATAGTGATTATACGTTGAACACATGGGTTTGTAAAGGTAGTTTGTCTAAATATGAATTTACATGTTTTTATGTGCACATACTGTACGTTTTTCACCGTACTGTACAGTTGTATACTCTATTGCACTAAACTGTAATATACTGTAACATGGCTTTGATAAACGTCATGTGAATACATATTTTAGATGCTTTGTCTATGACAGTATTCTCCGTGCATCTGATTGAAAAAGAAATATGAAGTAGCTTAAATGGAGCAAGCTACTTTTGGTGTGTAGCTTGTAGTGTAACTTGCTACTTTCTCTGAAGTGTAGCTTTTAGCTTAGCTTAACAAATTTTTATGTTGAATAGTTGGTAGCTTAGCTTGCTACATTTTTTGAGTAGCTTGCCCAACACTGTGTACAGTATTTATGTGATAGTTCTACATAGTTGTTAAAAAGGTCTTCTATCACATAACGTAACATCCACAATGGGCAATTAGGCAAAGAAATGTGTGATGCAGCAGTTTCCTTCAAGATCAAAGCACATGTTTCATTTTTTTTTTCAGGCAACATGAAGTAGTGTTGTTCCAAAAATGTACTGTGATAAACCCTTTGGCCTTTGGTTTCATGAAAAAATTATCGAAACAAAATGAACTGGTCATAACAGTTTTACCAACATTTAAAAAGAACTTCTTCACTCCAGAACAATTGAAAATCACTTTGTTCCCATTTTCGGTTTTCGTTTTCTTTCCTTGAACCGTTTTTAGTCCCTGATGTCCACATTAATCTGTTTAAGTTTGAAAACTCTGTTTTCAGATTCTGAACATCATCATTTTCCAAAGTATGTGGTTATGGAGACCATTTACGAAAGTCTCAGTTTTCGGTAGAGTAAAACGCAGTTCTAGTGTGAATGAGGGGCAGAAACTTATAAAAATGAATGTGTTTTTAAATGTATAAGTGGTATTAGCAAAAATTTGCTATAAGCATTTTTTATCAAAGTAACTTGTTGGAAATTCCACTAAAAATTATTTATATACTAAATAAACATCTAAACATGTATAATCCAGTAAATAAAATAGTTTACAAATTAAAGGTACTAAATTTCATTTGATAATTTTCTCTTTTCATTTATTTGTTTATGTATTTATTTTGCAGCCAATTTATCCATTGCGACTTACACATGAGGAACATCACAAGCAATTCGTAATATAAGAGCCAACAATATCAGCAGTATCACACTGTTAAGTTTCAAGAGTAAGATAAGAGTAGTACAGAAACAAGAGCAGAAAGAAAAGATGCACACTTGATACGCAAGTGTGATTTGCAAACCAAGAAATATGATTATTCATAACAAATGAATGATAAGTCTTGCATGAATGCAAAAACATCTACACATTGATTAAACAGATAGGTCCTACTCAAAATTGTGATTGGTTGATCACACTCAAAGCTATTGTAAAATAGCTAATACAGTATAAAGACATCTGTGAGCACATATCTATTGAATTCCATATTAATCTTCCAAGTGATTTCTCAAGACACTTATTTCATTGTCAGATGGTAGGGACATTTTATGCATGCTATTAAAAAAACACCTTTAATGCTTAGTGTTTCTTTTCATCCTGATCATAAACTGGTATCATTACTATTGTAAACTGTTGGAAATAATTCTCATAGCAGTTCTCAATGTGTGGCTGCCCTCCTCTGGCTGAATGCTGGACTCTGTTTGTTTTGTTGTTATCAAACCCCTCTGAGTTAACATAATGATGCACAGTTCATTCAGAGCAGTTCATGAAGGCTAAAAAGAAATCAATGATATTAATGTACAATTGAACTTTAAACAGTTTGTCTGGACTTGTGTTCAATATTAGGAGAGAAAGAGAGCAAGCAAGCAAAGATACTGTGCTATGCGCGCACACACTATCTAGAGACAAGAATATCGTAGCGATTTGGGGGTGAGCTCTTTTGCCTTTGGTCAGTAAGCAACCCCTTAAAATACTTAAGCAATGACCAAGCAATATGCTAGCAACCACCCACAAGCCCTAGTAACCACAGAGATTACCCTAGCAATCACGAAGCAACACACTTAAAAACAAACAGAGAACCATAGCAACCACAGTGCCTTGACAACCACTTAGCTACACCCTAGCATTGTCCCTGTGCATTTTGCTATGGCAAGTACTTCTCACATTTTCTTCAAAAAAATTAAAAAATCTATTCAGTGGTGGATTTATGCATGGCGACATAGGCTGCCGCCCGGGGCTTTTTTTGTTTTTAATGAATAAGGCTCAGTGTGTATATAGTATGTGTGCGTTTAGACTCATGAAATTACCTGGTGTGTATGTGCCCCTTCGAACTGCCCGTGAGAGACCTGCATGTGCATACCCCCACAACAACACTGGTTGAGCAAATATTTACTTTGATTGGAGCAGATCAGATTCTGCCCTGAGGGAACTGAAATGAGGGAACTGAGTGAAAAACCGGGGTCCCTCATGCTATCACAGATTTTGAACATGACTACTATATGAGGCTATAAAAAGAATTAGGACACTTAAAATAGCCACACTCAAAAATATATAAATATGAGGTTTGTTAGGTTTTAAATGGTGAAACAATAGTGATGTTGATAGTTCATCCAAAATTGAAAATTCTCTCATGATTTACTCACCCTCCTGGCATCCCAGATATGTATGACTTTCTTTCTTCTGCAGAACACAAATTAAGATTTTTAAAGGAATATTTCAGCTCCGTAGGTCCTCACAATGGAAGTAAATGGGTGCCATTTTGAAGCAGCAGGTGGTCTGTGCACTAGCTCCAGAGAGATGGGTCTCCTTGCTCCTGGGTTTCAGGGGCGCTTCAAAGCCTTCCTCGTGTTCTTGGTGGCCGTGAGACGGGGGACATCTGCATCCTGCGATGGGCTGCACGCCGGAGCTGGGCCACGGGGGCGGGCTGCGGTGGAGCCGGAGATGTTGCTGCAGACAGGGTGCGGGGTCTTAAGCCGCACCGGGGCAGGATATGTTGTAAAACCTCTGTCTGCTTCTTCACCGCCGAGAACTGCTGGGCAAAGTCCTCGACAGTGTCGCCAAACAGGCCAACCTTGGAAATGGGGGCGTCAAGGAAACGTGCCTTGTCCGCTTCGACCAAGGTGAGCCAAAGGTGGCGCTCCTGGACCACCAGGGTGGACATCAACCTGCCCAAGAGACCATGCAGTGACCTTCATCACCCAGAGAGCGAGGTCGGTCTCCGAGCGCAGTTCCTGCATCAGTCCAGGGTCAGAACTACCCTCGTGCAGTTCTTAGCGCCTTGGCTTGGTGTACTTGCAGGAGAGCCATGGCGTGCAGGGTGGAGGCGGCTTGTCCAGTGGTACCGTAGCCCTTAGCCATCAGAGACAACATAAACCTACAGGCCTTGGACGGGAGCTTCGGGCTCCTGCTCCAGGTGGCAGCGCTCTGCGGACACAAGTGCACCACGAGCGCCTTTTCCACCTGGGGGATAACCGAATACCCCCTGGCCGCTCCACCATCGAGGGTAGCGAGAGCGGGGGAGCTGAAAGATCGGGACCAGGCAGTAAAAGGTGCCTCCCACGACCTTGTCAGCTCCTCATGTACTTCCAGGAAGAAAGGAATGGGGGCGAGCCCAGGAACCAATCGTTGAGCCGTGAGGGTTCAGGGGAGAGCGGAGGGTTCCACTCTAGCCCGACGCTCATGGCCGCCCAGGAAAGCATGTCCGTCATTTCCGCATCGGCCTGAGACTCGTTCCCGAAGGAGGAAGCCCAGCCAAAGCCTCAGCGTCAGACCGGACCAGCCCGCTCTCCGATGCTTCGATCGATAACTCATCATCTTCCTGGGCGCCAGACGAGATGTCAAACATGCCCTGAGACGAGCCGGCGATCTCGTCCGAGCACGCGATCGGGGCAAGCGAGCGTGCTGGGGAATGGGAGGTCCGTGGGGGGATACCCAGCGGAGGTGGTCCCATTGAGGTCCCCAAATCGCCCCCAGTGCTAACCGGCATGGCCTCATACCCATAGGTAGAAGGACCGAGGCAGGGAGCCACTGGGGTGGCTTGCTTTCTTACGAATGCAAGCCACGACCACAATGTTGCCATGGTCATGTTCTCGCAATGAGGACATGATCCATCCACGAACGATGTCTCCGCGTGGGCAGCGGCCAGACACATAAGACAGCGATCGTGGCCATCGGAAGCGGAGAGATAGCGACCACAACTAGGAATAACACACAAACGGAAAGGCATCTTTAAAAAGACGTTCCGTGTGTGCTGCTCTTTTATGAAAAGAAAATATACTCTTTTCAGAATATACTTTTTTTTGCTCTGCCGAAGCGCCCAGGGGTGTTCTCTGCACAGCACAGGCACAGAGGGGGAGAAGCTGCTGAAATGCGCTGTCAAATCCAGCAGTCTTTAGCGAGGTGAGTTTTATGTTTTTTATTTATTTTATTTTTTTCTAGAGGAATTGTATTCAGTGCACTGAATGCAACCGCTTGGCTCTGAAGAGAAAATCTGAATGAGTGGTTGCATACCAGCTCCTTTTATACCTGTATGTCCGAGGAAGTGGCATGCAAATTCCACTCGCCAATTCTCGTTGGCCTTTTTTCAAAAGATCAGAGGTGTTTTGGGCTTCCAAGAGTGACCCCTAGTGTCACTACATCGACACAACTTCGAGTGAGTGACAGATAGGGAACTCTTCTATTGGGTTTAGGAAAGGGCTGTATGGTGGAAGGCAAACGTTTATGAATCGGTGGTTGATGTTGTACCACTCGCATATCCAGAACCCCACGATTACTTATGGCTGCACAATGGGTGACATTGCCACCACGCTGACCAGGGACTTCCACAATGGCACATTGGCCAATTATGTTCCTGCCTCTCCTTCTCCTCTTCGCCAGAACCCTGCTTCATCTACAAAAATGTATTCATGGGGCCTTTCCATGGAATCCAATTCAAACACTCTCTATGTATAAAAGTAGATAAATATACTGTAAGTCATTTAGTAAGTGATATAGAAAGACAGATTTCTGCAATAGTATATTTGTATGCACTCCTTATTTACATACACTACAATATAGTGCCGTTTACAGTAACAGTAGACAAGAAGCACAGAATTTTACTGTTAGCATCAGTGCTGAAAGTGTCTGAGTTTACACTTACTTGCACATACTGATATCGTAGATCTTTGACCCTTTCTGAGTTGTGCTCAAAGGGTACTCTGTATACTTGCTTCATGCGTACCCTGTTGCATTGGAGGACACGGTCAGTGGTAGAAAGGCTGACACTGTTGATTCCTTCAAAGTTTACATTGTCTTCAACAACTCTTTGCTGTATTTCACACAGTCGGATGGCATTGTTTTGATGGACCATATCAACAATAGAGCCTCTTGCTGCTGGGAGAACATACAGTAGCAGTCCTTCCACCCTCATATGGTAGTCTTGCAATTCTACAAAAAGGGAAAATGTACTTACAAAGGTATACATACAGTAAAAATAGAAATGGACATTACTTCTATTTGGAATTCTATTTTTTCCCCCTTTCTATTGACAAAGTTATGTACTGAATCAAATGTATACAGTAAACTTTAAATGACCAAAATCCAGTAAAAAAGAAACAATTACCTGTTCTCTTCTCTGAATGTCCTGATTATGGTGGCCACAGATAATCTGCTCAAATTGGGTTGTACTCTTTGTCCTGCTTCCCTCGTTGTCATTCCATGAACAAGAACATGGTCTATCACAGTTGCCCGAATTTCATCTGAAATGACTGTTCTTGGTCTTGCTCTTCCTCATCCTCGTACTCTTCCTCCTCATCCACCACCTCTTACATGTACTCTTCTTCCTCTGCATCTCCGATTGTTTCCATCCATCGTTGGTATCAACATTCAACGCACCGGTGCACTCTGAACTGGCTTATATTTGGTTTGGTTTGTACAATCAATTTGATCACATCATTAGAAACAAGTGTGAACAGTTTTGAGTCATTGTGTGTAAACGATGACAGCTGTGTTGTAGTTGTGTTTAACTTTTGCCGCCTGTGCTTACTGTTTTGCAACACAAGTGCATCACAGTGCGAAGTGTGTTTTAGTGAGTGAGAATGTGTTTTGAGTTTTGCAAAGAGAGTGGATGTGATTTGCAAAGCGTGTCTAACTACCTGAACTTGTTTAAGGTTTTGCCAAAAGAGTGATTGATTCAACAAATGGTTTAGGTCACTGAGCATTTGGTTCAGAGAATGGGGTTTAGTGTTTTAGCAATTGTGAAAAACTGTAGTGCACTTGTATTTTGTCTTATTTTAAAGAAAACTCTCCAATAAAGAGTTAACACTGAAGACAACAAGTCATCCACTGGTCCTGCCCCTCTCTCTGGGCTGTGACCTCACTGTTTAGCTGTCAGTCCCTCAAACACACATAAACGCAAATGCACACACACACACACATACTGGGCCAGCATTCTGGTGTAAACTCATGTATATGAGTTCAGCTGTCAGAGGGATAGTGAGCCGTGAGAGGGGCAAAGGAAAGCGAGAGAGAGAGAGAGAGAGAGAGAGAGAGAGAGAGAGGGAGTTTTCTCTGCAGCTTTTCGTTTGTTGACTTTGGAAGTTTGTGTGTTTACATCTATTCTTGCATGTGTGCTAAACGGCAGCTTTCCAGAAAAGAGCTTTACGCCACAACTTTTTGAGCAAAACCACCTGAGCAATGTGCAATGAGCAACTTTTTGAGCAATGTGATTTTAAACTGAAGGATGACCACTAATGGACAACGAGACTTTCAAATTCAAGCTGTTTTGAGGGACTCAGTCATGTCAGCGTGGCTTGATGTGTTCAGTGCTCTTCTGTGACATTAACTCGGCAGGTGGGAAGCATGTGTCTAAGACTACTTGAGAGGCAGAGCTGATTTTTGGAGTACAACGGGAAACGGAGAGAGAGAGACACTGAGGGAAATATGAGTTTACCAACTGGCTGTGTCACTTTCCCACCCACTGACCGCACTTTTAAAGTTCGAAATGGGAATCTCTGTGGCTCCCCGTATGCTGTCAACCGTCCAATTGACATTGTGCAGAAACTCAGGCGGTAATTGAATCTCATTTTTAAATGCTTTTGTTGTTTCTAGAATCAGTGATGCATGTTTGAATGAAATTAGAGTAAAATAGGTGAAATGTGTCTTTTAATTATTAAAGTACTTTCTTCTATTCTAGTTTTATGTAGGTTAACCTCCAGAAAAGTGTAAACACTTTGGTGCTTTTCAAAAAAAAAAAAATTTTTTTATTTTTTTTTTTTTTTGAGCGGCTCAATTCTGAATACTGTATGTCAAATCCTGAAAATGTCTTTGCTCAACCAATGGCTTGAGTTTGGGGGTGGGATTACTTATTTGTTCAAACAATAGGTATGTTCGATTTGAACTGCGGTTGCAGTCGGGGGAGGAGTTGAAAAGAGAGCCATCAAGCCGGACACTTTGCGCTTCCTGTCATGTGCTGAACCTACATCAGTCAAATTACATGATATTTGTTTTCTTTATTGAAGATGAAGTTGACAGATGCTTGAGTTTTACATAAAATAACCAGAAACATTTTTCATTTGAAAAGTTTATGTGCTGCTTAATGCAGTGCCTGCTGTGTGTACAAGAAGAAAGTCCAATTAAGGCCTATATTATTTTAATAACAAAAAAGGAGTTTTTTTTAATCATTTTGAATTGTTGTTTTTTTATCTACTTGATACAGCAGAAGTAGTAAGTGTAGTACAGTATATGACGTATGCCATTGTGAAGTCAGCTCATGAAACACACCTAACCGTTGTAATTGGACTGATTGGAGAGATCTGACCAGTCGTGAATAAGCTGTGTCGACATTCAGAGATTGTGCAGCTGCTCAGGAGCAACTGTGCCGGCTGAGCCAGGTAGCTGCTCTTGAATCACAGTACTTTGGTAGCATACGTCATGGTAAATTTGGACAAAATTTCTAACTGAGATGCATTGCTTTAAGTCCGGCGCCGATTGGTCTGTGTAACGCTGCATGAAGTTGAACACACCTATGATGGAGGGAAGGGTAGAAGGGGTAGAAGTGTTTGAGAAAGTGGTTTGAAAACAGTCTTTATTTTTGCACGTCCATTTTGTGCCACAAGTGGTTCAGAAATGAAACCTATGAAGTGAATTTTTTTCTGTTTGCATACGACACATTATATTAAATATACTTTTTAACTACCTATCTCATTTTAATATACAGAAATACTATACTATAATTAAGCCATTATATATTGATTCCAGTGACAAGTGTAATCACTGGCTCTGTAGCATTATCAAAAAATCACACTGTTAGTTTGAGTGGCCCAACATTTGACTTCTGGCTCAATCAGTGGTGTGAGTTTAACCAATCAGAATTCGAGATCTCATGAAAATTCTGTGACTGTGGCAACAATTTAGCAAATTGCAATTGCATGGTTCATTACACATATCACTGCAGTTTCGAGGTGAAATGTTCACTAAGGGGTGCTGAAAGCAAGTAAAATATTCCCCAAAAAGATGAGGTTTTTAAGGTTAATGCTCTATGGTGTTGTAACTGAACAAGACCTACCTCCCTAACCTAAACCTTGAACCTAAACTAAACTTAACAAATAGTGTTGTAAAAAGCGTATTTGAGAGCAATAATCTTAAAAACTTAATCTGTTTTTCTAGATAAAAAACAAAACCGACATCCCTCCCCCAGTCTTCCACGTTCAAAGACCAACAATCTAGTTGATCTACCGTGAAACTTAGTCACACTGGGATAAGCTTGGTTTTGCAATACAAGTTAAAATGTATCGTCTTTCAAATCATGCATTATAGTAAAAGTGTTTAGATTTAATAAGATAGCATTGTGTGAGTAACAGAGCTGAAACTAAGTGTTTATGAGCTGTTAATCTGTCTAATATATGTGAAAGTGAATAAAACTCATTGATGTTGTTGTGCCTCTAGTTTCCCATGCTATGTGAAACGCGATATGTACAACAAGCCATGTAAAAGTAATTTTCCCTATGACGATCTGCACCCCACCATTGGCGAACATGATATGATCACGATCAGCTGAGATTATGAGGAGGGGGATGCTATATCGCAGTATTCAAAACGTTTCGCTCTCGGCTTGCTTTATTGGAAAGCTGACTCAGGTAAGGACAGGATACAGAACACAGAGAGTTTGAGGATGATTTGTCATCAGCTTGAACATTGCTTCTCTCCTCTTCTCCATCTCAAGCAGCTTCAGTTGTTCAGTGCACCTGTGGCAGTTTGTAGCCTGCTTTGGCGCTCTTCGATCGATCACGCTTGACAGTGGTGAGGATGTCAGGGATATTTAGTTGTTGGGCTTCCATTAGTGAGACATGTATGCACTGAAGTGAGGCCAGAAGACACCTCCATTCCGCCTAACAGCCCTCTCGCTTTCCCCGTTATCGTGAGCCAGAAACGAGTTTGCGTGTGATGCTGGTCACTTCATTGCCTGCCTTTGCTGTTGTAAGCTATGTCCCAGAGGACTGCCATGTCACAGCACAGTGATTTAAGACGTATGCAGTGTTTTTTCCCTGACCTTTGAGAGGGCCTAGAGAAACAAAATAAACACACTTCTGTGTCCTCAATGCAACCCTCTCACTTTACTCGCCGTTGCGTGGTGGGAACGGGTTAGTGGCATATCGCAGGTCACTTCGATGCCTGTTTTTACTGTTGTTGGTGATGTGCCAGAAGGTTTCCATGTGACAACTTGAACAAAAGTTCTTGTTGCATATACATGAGGCATGCATGCTGATGAAACCCTGTAGTGGTCTCCAGCTGGGTACTGAGCATGGTTGTGCACAGCTATGTGCTTCAGTTCATGAGGCAACCACCTCACTTCAACAGCATTATGTCCTTCACCACCATGATGCAAGACAGAGGACAAGCTGATTTTTACACTTGGAGGGTCAGTCTCTCCATGGCAAAAATTTGTTATAGAGCGTACCGGCAGATAGCGCACAAAAAGGCTTCTAAATACTTTATTTTCTGGTCACTAAGAAGGACAATGGGCTGCAGGCCATATTGGACTTCAGGCACTTGAACTGGACACTCACAAGATCTCCCTTCAATATAGATACTCAGAGACAGATTGTGTAAGTGATTTGTATCAGTGGCCCTGAAAGATGTGTTCTTCAGGCCAACAGGCCATTCATGAGATTCTCCTTTGAGGGGGCAGTGTATCAGTTCAAGCTCCTTCTCTTTGGCTTGTCCCTGGCTCCGTTCACATTTACCAAATGTGTTGTTGCGTCACTGACTATGCTGAGGCTGAGCGGCGTCAATGTGTGAAACTACCTTGATGATTGGCTCAATTGGAGGAGTTGGCATGCAAGCAAATGGATCTGTTGCTTATGCACCTAGAGCTTTTGGCCTCAATGTCAATTGGGCAAGAGCGGTTCTAGACCTAGACATCAAGTTTCCTTTTTGGGAAAGAAATTTGATGTGTGACCTTTAAAGTGGTGACTTTTCGCTGACTGGTGTTCCTCTATGGGTGAGGACCCAGCGCGTTTCCCTATGCAGATTGGCTTTTGGATGCAGGACTTACTTCATCCATGCTTAATGTGTATGCCTCTGACATAGCAATGGACCATGACCCCCAGTGTGGTTTGTCTGTGGGCAAAAACCCTCTGTTCAGTAAGTGTCTGCATGGTGCTAGATGGCTGAAGTCCTCTTGCCTCGTTACCGTCCCAGTCAAGGAATTAGCACTGGTACTGATGACACAATTTGTAGAGTTAGGACCAAATTGCAGAGTGAAACAAAGGATTTATTAATACAAAAATAAACAAAACCATCACAAACTACCTCGTATGGGAAAAACATAGTCCAGGATGGCAAGAACACAGACGGTCTGGGTTTGATCAAAAGGAGCAGGACAAAAACCAATAGGGACTGACAAGATGAGAGAACAAGATGAACTGGCACAGAACAGCACACATGGAGACTAAAATAGGGTGAGATAACAGGTTAATAGGCAGGGCAGGTGAGGCAGATGAACTGATAATGGGCAAACAAGGAGGTGGGGTATGATGCAGGACTGAGGGACATGAGGCAAAACAGAAACAAAACAAAGCCATGTGCTCTAACAAAACACAAACACCCAAATGGCACGAGCGCATATCGCCAAGACAGTAAGGCAACATGCACTCATGCCAACCGACAGGAATACGGCTTGTGACCCAGACGCGCAGCGCAAAATGAGTGCAATGTAAAGCGTGCCCGCGGTCACAAGAGACAGACACAAACAATTGATGTGAGTGCATGCCACCAAGATGACATAAGAGCAATGCACTCTCGCCAATAAAAGACAAGACATGGAGCATGAGTGTCTGGATCCTGACACCAGAACCGAAACCGAACCAGACAGGAGAGTGTGGATCTAGAAACCATGCTCCAAACATGAAACACAAAACCAACCAAAGAGTGCACAGCAGGGAAACTACAACCCGAAGCCGTGTGCTCACAGAGAGACAGAAAGATGAAACACAACACAGACATAGAACAAGAGTGTCAGGATCCTGTCACCACAAAAACCCAGACTGACAAAGTGACAGGATCCTGACAGAATGCGCTTACGGTTTATCCGTTTGACTCACTAGAGGGAGTAAGCTTATGCATGCTCTTCTTCTAGACTTATCAAAAGCCGTTCTCAAGCCCAGAGAGGGTTATCTGGCCAACCCCTTCAGGGCTCAGTTTGTTAACTGGCAAGCATTCTTTCCTCCTCCCTTTGAGTCGGATGAGGCTAAGAGACTGCACATGCTCTGCCCTGTGAGGGCATTAAGCATGTGCATTAACCAAACCAGTCAGTTCAGACTGTCTCGACAGCCCTTGATCTGCTTTCGAGGCAGTTCAAAAGGTTTGCTAGTGGGCATTGATTTTGTTAGCGTTAATCATTAGCTCTGCGTTATAGTTATACAATTCCCATAGCATCAGCTACTGACACAGCGTCGAAGTGACCGACTTGAAAGGGAATGTCTCAGTTACAACTCTAACCTTGGTTCTCTGAAAGGAGGGAACAAGATGCTGCATACATTTCCAGTACTACTGATTTCTCACTGTTAAAGGACCAAGAGATGGCTCCTCTCTTCAGCCGACAAATCCTGTTGCTCAGTCAGTCCCTATCAGTTGGTTCAGTCAGTTCATGTAGATCAACTGGAAGAGCATGGTGCTAACAATGGCAAGATCATGGGTTGGATTACCACGGAGCACACAATCTAATAAAATGTTTATATGCTGATTAATATGCCCTCAATGACATGCACATAAGAGGTAGATCGCCATCTGCCAATCCAGATTGGTGTGATTCTAAAGGGTTTCAGAGATTGTCACTTCTGGGAGGAGTTCCCATAGCAGTCAGCTACTGACGCAGCATCTCATTCCCTCCTTTTCGGGGAATCAAGTTTAATTATTTATTTCACCAGAAAACTGCTGCAGTACATGTTTTTCATACATGTACTTATAGTTATGTGATTCTATGAGGCCGGGTTGGTTTAAAATTGCTTTTGCGTTTGTACACTTATAGTGATTTTAATGCAGAGTCGGAAATATCGTAATTATGAGTTCCGAGCACATGAATGTCCATGTGAACTTGTATTTACAAGTGTGAAATTATTAATTCTTAATAATACCAGAGTTGCCGAGTTGTGACGATGGAAGGGGCTTGTCAACATGAAAGATTATGGAAAGCAGTGATTTTGCAAAATTATTTCAGTTTCACTGCTTTATTTCAATAATATTTTCTGTTATGTATGACAGTCAACCAATGTAAAGCTCAAGACTCACTCTTCTTGGTTTGTTGTATGCATATTAATAAAAAAAATGGTTAGAGACCATACATTTGGGGTTAATACATTTGAATAAATAAATTAAAAAACAACTCAAAAAGGAAGGTTAGAACAGGTTGATGGCTGTAGTTTTTAGTCTTAGTTTAGGGATAAAAAATATTAACCCAAGTTGGTACTTAAACAGTATGTTGGCTGTGAAATTATATTAACTTTTTGGTTTTAGAGAGTGTTTTGAGTGTGTGTTTATGTGTATAATGATTTGTGCAAATCTTTCCCAGTGGTCCACACATGCTGAAAACATCACAGAAATGAACCTTCACCCATACTAATTCAGAATGTTTGTTATTGTCATAAGCAGGACCTGTGAGAGTGATAAACCATGATGTGCCTCTGTTGCATGGAAGCTGGTTCTCGGTCAAATCCCCATGTTACAGTGCTGCTGTGTCACATCAGCACCAGAGGAAAGGACCTCATAAGAGCAGTTATGTCATTTCCTGTTGTTGAAGAAATCTAAACATGACTTTTTCCAGGATGTTAAAACATGATAAAGAAAGCCAACACCAATTGCAATCCCATTCCATCTAAAAGTAATAAGCACATTTTATTTCACACACATAACCAGGCAAACTTTGGTAAATCCAGTGATTAGTTCTTCCTTAGAAGCGCTCATTGTATTAACTGGGTACCTTGTAAACATTGTTTGATTAGAGCTTGCCAGATTGAAGAAGTGCTTACCATTGTAGTGTGCAGGGTTGGGGAGTAACGGAATACATGTAATGGGATTACGTATTTAAAATTCAAAATATTAGTACAGTTACAATTTAAATAATTGGTAATTAGAATACAGTTACATTCAAAAAGTAATTTGATTACTGAAGAGATTACTTTTCATTTTATTGTCATTTGTTTCATTTAATATTTAGTCCTTTCAGATGGAAAACATTTATACATATAAATGATGCGATCCAAAGTGCATTTGAACAGCAGTGAAACACTTTCTTATGATGTGTTACATTCATACGAGCAGACAGAGAAGTAAGTTTGAAGTAAGTCTGGAGCAGAAGAAATAGAAATAAACCTTGTGTAAATTGTCAGCTTTATGCTAATCTAAAATGCTATTTCTAGCCATTATATATGCACGTTACCAGGCACGATCATATTTTGTTATCAAGAAAATTCACATTAGATCATAATTTCTTTTTTCTAGTAAGACCTTTGATATTAGGGCAAAAATCGTATTCTTGATAATAATTTTTGTATTGTTTTCCTGTAAAAATATCTAAAAATCTTTAAAATAAGATCAATTTGATTGATCTTGTTTTTAGAAACAACATTGTATAAGACATTTAGGTTTTTCAGAGAATGTATTTTTAACGTGTATTTTGTCTTACTGTACTGGCAGAGTTTTTATAGTCAAAACAAGTCAAAAAATCTACCGCTCCTGAAGAAGTAATCCAAAGTATTTAGAATACGTTACTGAACTTGAGTAATCTAACGGAATATGTTACAAATTACATTTTACAGCATGTATTTTGTAATCTGTAGTGGAATACATTTCAAAAGTAACCCTCCAAACCCTGGTAGTGTGCAATACAGTATGCATCATTCAGTCAGTGAACAGACTGTGGACGGTCAGTGGACATTCCATCTAAGGCTGAGACTAGGAATAATGGCAGGAAAGCAGAGAACTAAGCATCGAGTGTATGTCTGCATCTCTGGATGTGTTAGGACTGAATTTTCAACACAAATTACCATGGTATTCACTTTTTTTAAATTTTAATTTATCTTATTTTTTTTAGGACATAGTAATATGGTAATTCCATGCTAATTCCATGCTTTGAAGTCATCCTTGGAGTCTTGGGGTGTCATGTAAATGAAATGAAATATTAATATGGTAATGACTCAGTACCATGGTATTGGTACAGTATATATTAAAGTCATCACAATACCATCTCAGTACTTTTTTGTCTTTTTTTGCTTGTTTTATCAATGGTCAGAAACACTATGGATTTTAGGTGTGTTTCCGACAAAATGAGGGAACATTTTGCCTTTGAAGCAGGCAAATAAAAACACAGCAACAAACGGACTTACTGCAATTGAATTAAAGATTTTGTGTTGTAATTCGGAGAATAAGTGCATAATGACACATTTATGGTAAAAACAACCACTATTCTTAGTGAATAATCAAAGTAATGGCAAGTAATAAAGGCTTTCTGATGTCACGGAAACATCTTAATCCATGTAATTCCTTACTTTGATAATTGGCAATAATCAGACTATTGTTGTACATGTAAACGTTGCCATTGCCATAGACAATAGTAGAGAAGCTTCGATGCTATTTCTTCACCAAGACAAAAGACACAGCCTGCAATGATATATAATGCAGATATGAGCTGTATTGCAGTTTTGTAAAGGCTCAGGTTTTTATCACAAAAACATCAGTCACCACTGTCCTTATCTCACAGCAAACTCATGTCACCTTGTACACTGTGCACAGCAACACAGATGTCTGTGATCGGCCACTGTTAGTGACCTGGAAAAAAGTGTGTTTAATGTGTGCACAGAATTTTTCTGAATCTATAATAAGCAGTCTTGTTTTAGCATTAATTTAAAGCAATAGTTCACCCAACAATGAAAACTGTCATAATTTATTTAGTCATACAGGTTTGGAACAATATGAGAATGTGTAAATGATGACATAATTTTCATTTCTGAGTTAACTATGCCCTTAGTTTTGTTGATCTGCTGAGGAAAACAGGACAACTGGTTGACGTTATTTTTTATTTATTTATTTATATAAAGCATTAGTAATATGTTAGCAGCCCTGATCCTCCTGTGCTTATTATTGCCTAATTTGAGCAAGAAGTGTCAGCGGCCAAGCTTGAATTACTCATGTATTAAAACATTTTGATTTAAGCCACATCTGCACCTTTAATCAAGAGTCCATCCCTCCAGAACTGCTCTCCATTTTAGACACCCATCCCATCGTGCACTGAGCCTTTATGACTGGCCACTGTGCACTTTAATTGCCTCTGCTCAGTAACTGATGCATGCTGTCCTGTCACGATCGAAGCAATGTTCCAAATAAAGACTCATTCCTAATCAGCACCAGCAGAGAAAGTAGAGTCAAAGCTTTGGACTACAGCTGCTGTTCAGATGAAGAAGGACATAAGTGCATTGTGGGAGAAGAACTGTCCTCTATTACTGCAGACCTCATATCGTGCTTTTCACACCAAGAGCTTATTGATTCCACCATCCTAGTTCTTCTCATAAGACGAGCTCCTGGTAGGATTAGTCGTGTCTTTTCCATTTGCCTTTTCAAAGCATGATCACTGACCGCAATCACTGACACTCAACAAGCGTAAAATAAGCGGGAAAAGAGCATAATCCCAACTTTTGGAAGTGTTTGAATAAGGCAGACTTCATCTTGGTATAGGGGAGACTTGGAATTGTTCACTGAAAAAAACAAATCTATTACATTTACTGTACAATACCAGCTGTGGTTCCTAAAAATTTACTGTAAAAAAATAGGGTGACCATGTTTCAGGCTTCACGTGATGTAATTTTGATGCCTAGATATTTTACGGTTCACTACCGTTTATATTGTTAAATAATATGAACTTGTTATACTAAACTTCTGGAACTAAAGAAGTCAACTTTTCACTTTAAAATGTATTGTCTATCACTGTAGTAACTACAAAAACCCACATGATGATTTAAAGTTTTTTAAAAGTGTCCCTTCCTGGAGCAATAAATAACACACCTGTAGAGACAGCACAGTGTCACTCACACAAACACAAAACGCCATCAGGGTAACACTAAAATAATGCAAGAAACAGGAACTAAACTACATAAAATATAACACAGAACACCCCAATGTACATAACTTATATTAAAAAATAAGTTGAAATATAACTATTCCCATAAAATATAATGAAATGTGATGGGTCACGCAGGGGCTTCTGGGATTATTGTTTTTCACCGTAAATTTAATGGTAACACTTTACAATAAGGTTCCATATGTTAAAATTAGTTAACAAGATTAGTTAACATGAACTCTTACAGCAATTATTAATCTTGGTTAATGTTAATTTCAACATATACTAATACATGTTTTAAATCAAAAGTTGTATTTGTTAACATTAGTTAATGCACTATGAACTAACAATGAACAATTGTATTTTGATAAACTAACATTAACTAAAATTAATAAATGATGTAAAATATATATTGTTCATTGTTTGTTCATGATATCTAATGCATTAACAAATGTTAACAAATGGAACCTTATTGTAAAGTGTTACTATCACTGTAAAAAATTTAGTGTGATTTTACAGTAAAATGGCTACTAGTTGCATGACTTTCACAGTATTTTACAGTTGTATTTCTACAATTTATTATACTTAATAGACAGCTGTATTCTGTGACTTCACATTGAACAGGTCCAGAAAATTACTGTTATGTAGCAATGCAGCATTGTAGAATCAGTGTTTGTTCAGTCTCACCATCATTGAGATTTATATGCTGAGTGTTAATATCTGTGCGTGCCTGGTTGACAATTTTTTTTCTAAAAGTTAATGAAGATAAAACTATTCATATCATAGACTAGCATTGCAAACATCCCTCCCTCATTTTATTTTTAAAATTATAGTATTTCTTGACTTTCAGTTACATTATACAATGTAGCCTGTATATAGACATGAAGTCAGTCATTAAATTAAACTAATTTTCTCCATACATCACAGTGCAATAAATTCTGCTTTTAAACACAATTGCACCAGCTGGGGAAAAAAAATTAAAATAATTAGAAATAAAGAAGTCAAAGTTCCCATCCAAAGGGAACACTAAACACCATAATGGTGACTTCAAATTAAACACTATTATCCCACAATGCAGTGCGATATTGTAATTTCTTTTTTCACAGATATTTGTTGTAATTTCTTTTTTACTCTGGCATTTTTACATTCTCTTACTGTTAAAATGATGGACATTACACATTTTGTTTGCAACAAATACCTCTACATCCCTAAACTGTGTAATGTGAATTGAACATAGATGCTACAGTGCCACAGCCAAATAAATATTTTGTTGTGAGATGTGACAGTGAGCAACGACAACACTTTCTGTTGAGTTGTCTTCACCTGCTACACACACAATGATTAACATCATACTTTACATTATAGTACAGTTCACAAACAAATCAATTTTATGAGTTGGTTCTTTTAATAAATCGGTCAGAAAGACCCACATATCATTCTTACAAATAATGTCACAATGCAAACAGCAGTTATGTGTGTGTGTGTGTGTGTGTGTGTGTGTGCACGCGCACTGGGAATAAGACAGAGAGAGACAGAAAACAGGAGCAGTTTATGATCTTAAGTACAGAGGTTTAAGCCTAACAAATTTTGAGGTCTTGAAACAACATGTAAAATGAAACTAATAAATTAAATGTTAAATATGCAACTCCTTACACTTCATTATGCTTAAGGCATATTTAATAAGGTAAGGTTGGCATTGGACGTGTCATCAATGTTCCTTAGTAAAAGTCTGGAAGTACGAATGGCAGTCTACCTGCGAACGAGACAGGGATCTGACCAAAAGCACGTACTGTGGTGAGTTCACTGTTGACATTTGCCACATCACACAGCTCCAAAGTGTTTTGTCTGACTGCTCTTCACAATCCATAATTTGTACATTGCTCTTCTGTGGAAATTTAGCCTACAAATTTTACTACTAGTAACACAGAACCCAAGAAAGAAAGAAAATTACAGTACAGTATGTGTTCTGACATGTTCTGTAATTTTATGAACCTCACCCTTCCCCAAACTCACATAAATAATCTTACATTTGTCATGACACTGCTTGTTTCTCCTAATAGCAGATGCAGCACATTGTGGCATTTATTTGATGTATATTTTCGTTTAGAAGATCTGATTTTTAGAAATGTGCTCATCTGCAATCCTCGTCTAAAACATTCCCTGTCAGATGTTAATAAGACAATCAGCAGTTGTTTTTTAGATGTTTATCATTTAGAATTAATGGGAATCTGCTCTTTTTAAGATGTTTATGAGACATTTGTACACAGTAATTAGAATGCAATGATTTACAGACATTCTGAAAACTGTGTGCTCACTGGAGAGATATGCACATTTTTAATGAGCTTGTAAAAAAAGCAGTTTAGGGCTAGGTGATTTATCAAATATTCACAATATTTGCAATGATTTGGTTGGCATTATAAAATTAATCATGACTTGAATATCACAATTATTTTAATAAAAATGGTGTTAAAGTTAGTACTTTTAATTTATTTCTGTGAATTAATTTCATTTGTTAAAATCAATAATGTTCACCGAAGTCTCCATGTGGATTTTTCATGTTTTAAAATGTTTTAGGCAAAAAATATATGTAGGTAAGCATTTACTTTCTGGTGAAATAAATGAAAATGATAGACACTATTGTTTCTTTCTAAGTTCACTTAGTGTTCATTTACCATTCCTTGTATTAATTATTTTGCATTAATCTACTTTGCGACAAAGACTTTTTGGTTGAAATGATGGTTCCTCTGATTGGGAAAACAAAATCACCCTTTAAAGCCATTTCAGAGCAAAAAAAAAAAAAAGATATATATATATATATATATATATATATATATATATATATATATATATATATATATATATATATACATATTAGTATTTTTTTTTTTCCTGCGGCACTTTTATCTGTTCCTCTCTCTTTGAAGTGCCAAGGCCAGGCTACCGGACTCACCAGGACTAATGTATACAACCTGCTTTTTCATTCTACATAAAAGAAAAAAATGGCCCTTTATTACCAAATAAGCTCTCTGTTGTTCTAGGGACACTTTTCTTTAAGGATAACATCTGTGTCTCAGAGCCAATTATCCACTCAAGGTTCCACACAGCTGCTTGCATTCCGTCAAAAACATCAGGAGGAAGACTAACTGGATAGTTAAATCAGATGTTCCCAAAAATACTTTTTTTTTTTTTTATTTCCTCGTTGTAAAAGTCTGTTCACACCAACAGCAAAATGAAAAAACACATTGGTCGTTCATGTACTTTAAAGGAATAGTTCACCCAAAAAATGAAAATTCTGTCATTATTTACTTAACCTCATTTCGCCCCAAACCCATGACTTTCTTTCTTCAGCAGAACACAAAACGATATTTTAAGAATGTCACGATCGCTGATTTCCATAGAATAGCCGTTGATAGTGACTCATTTTAAAGCTTAAAAAAGAACCCAAAAGTGTCATAAAAGTCATCCATTCGACTAGTGCATCAAATTCCAAGTCTTCTAAAGATGTACAGTCACTTTGTATGATGAACACACCGAAATTGAAGTTGTTATTCACACTCAAATCCAAGGCCATAACCATGTCTTGAACACTGGGGACCAAACCATTTTGGGGGTGGGGGGTCACAGGTGTTTAGCTGGAAATCGAGTGAGCTCACAGGGTTCTGGCTCAGAGATCTGTGGACGGTGACAGGCTCTGATCAATTCTGGCCAAATTTCATCCAATCATCCGATAAAGATCTCGTGTTACACGAGGCGAGGATTAAAGGAAGGCTTTCTAAGAAGAACCACAGCATTTTCTTGTTCCAGACTTTGCGAATTTGACAAGAGAGAAATGTGATCGATTCAAGGAGTGCAAGAAACTCTTATATCAACAGAAGGTCGCTTTTGCACTGATGTTCCCAGCCAAATCAAGAATAGATGCTAAGGATGGCCGTAAAACATTCACATGTCCCCAGCAAGCGATGTTCTTCATAAAGTCAATGGAGTGAGTAAGTTATTTTGTGGTACTCACGTTGCAGCCGAGTGGACCGACTCACATTGACTTGACTGTCGAGGAAACTGAGCGCCTTTTTTGTTTCTTTTAGTGCTGGTTCCGCCTAGCTGCTGCAGTTTGTTTTGTGGAGTAACACTCCTTCGGGACAGTGTTGTGGATGAATCTGCACGTTCATTGTGCTTATGCCTCCTATTGGCTGGAGTTTGTTTTGTGGAGTATTTCTTGCAAGTCATTGGA
This sequence comes from Myxocyprinus asiaticus, assembly GCF_019703515.2. Lineage (NCBI taxonomy): Eukaryota > Metazoa > Chordata > Actinopteri > Cypriniformes > Catostomidae > Myxocyprinus > Myxocyprinus asiaticus. The sequence continues at coordinate 22,946,260 of NC_059380.1, forward strand.
GTGATTAGGTCATTTGTTGCACTCATGTAGCAGTCGAATGGGCCGGCTCACTGAAAATTTGTTTGACTGTCCGAGGAAACTGAGTGCCATTTTTTTGTTTGTTTTTTGTGCTGGTTCCGCCTAGTGGCTGGAGTTTGTTTTGTGGAGGAATACACCTTTGGGACAGATATGTGGATGAATCTACTCATTCTTTGTATTTATTCTGGAGTTTGTTTTATAGATTATCTTTTGTTGTGTAATTCTGTCTCACAAAATTTGTATAGAAACACCAGACTCGAGCAATCCGACGGCAAAGTTGTCGCGGGGGCTCTCGTAGGCCTACATGGACTGTTTGAGTTTAGAGGGACGGACGCCAGTTGGCACTGTCATGCGTGGGGTTAACGCGCACGTTTTTCTTAAACTTTAATTTTTTTCATCAGTCCATAAGATTTACTCTAGAATAGATTTTTTTTATATCTAAGTCCCTCATTTCATCTGTTGTTGATTGCTCAATTGGAAAAGTCTCAGATCATGCCCTGGTGAGTTTAGAGGTGTTGCCACATATGGAGAAAAGTAAGTCATATAGTTGGTGCATTAATGTATACCTTTTGCAAAATCCTGAATTCCAACAAATGTTAAAGGCTGAAATCAATGTTTATATGGAGACGCCTGTGGGCGTGGCTTGATTGTTGGTGCCAACAATCATTCATGCGATTATCTAATCAGCCAATCATGTGGCAGCAATGCAGTACATAAAATCATGCAGATACGAGTCAGGAGCTTCAGTTAATGTTCAAATCAACCATCAGAATGGGGAAAAATATGATCTCAGTGATTTGGACCGTGGCATGATTGTTGGTGCCAGATGGGCTGGTTTGAGTATTGAGTAAACTCTAGAATTTACTTAGAATGGTGCCATCTGTGGATGGAAATGCCTTGTTGACTGATTGTTGGCCAGACTGGTTAGAACTGACAAAGTCTATGGTAACTCAGATAACCTCTCTGAACAACTGTGGTAAGAAGTATAGAATCTCAGAATGCTATTCTGAGATGTGGGTTGGCGCTGTTTTGGTGGCACAAGGGGGACCTACACAATATTAGGCAGGTGGTTTTAATGTTGTGGCTGATCGGCGAATGTAACGCACACCATGAGAGTTGCAAAATTTAGAGGAAAACTGAATGACAATCTAATCTTTTCTAAAGAAATGTGAAGTAAACATTAGATAATCCATAAAATTGTCTCTAAATGCCCACATATTTGGACTATTGGCCTTGCAGTGACAAAAAGAGGAGAGCTTATTCGCTTTAATGGACGTGTGTCTTTATGTCCGTAACTCTCATTTTGATTTTGCATGTCAGATGTGTACTCCTTATATAACTTAAGGAATTACTCTTACTGTAAAGTTGATATTATAAAACAGTGGTGAAATATAAAATCTGGAGTTACGCCTTTCTAATGATGTATAGTCTGTTGCAATTTAATAAGAATTGTATGTAGAATAACATGAAGTGAATATAAACAATACCGATTGCGAACAATTCAGACTCTAGACAATTTAGAGGTAAATAAGGTCAGAAATACCATAAAATTCAAAATTTTATGTTTTGAAAAGGTGGAACTTTTTGTTCTCTAAGTGTACAGAGGTTAAGAAAATAAATAGGGTCAGTTTTGATTTCATACTGACTTTAAGTATGAGCAACCACTATCATGTGAAGTGCTCAGGAACAGAAGGTTTTCTGTTTTCTTTCTAATGCAGTATGAGAATATGTAGAGAGCTGTGAATGTGTTCATATTTCTGAATGGAGTGAAACAACATTGCATCTGAGAGACTTAAGTAAAGACCCTCAACCAACACCACTGAACCTTCAAAACAGATATAAATAAAGCAGAACCAGTCCTGGCACACTTTCACTTCTAAACAGTCTGAATCAGAGCAGAGTTCCTGAATGGCCTGGTACTCCTTTCTGCCTTTCTAGCAAAGAGAGTTTACAGTATGTGGGCTGCAGTATTATATTCACTCAATCATGAATTAATCTGTTTCATTTAGAACATCTTTCTCTGTCATTGAATCATCGCAGGCAGACACATCTCTTTAAAAATAACACTTTTTTCACAGGTTTCAATGACTAGCAAGAGTTGGAGTGGACATTTTTTGTTCTAAGTGTTCCTCTGAACAAAATGTTTATCCTTTTACATTGCCAAAATTTTCAGTTATATTCCAAACTTCCTATCACCCATTTCTTATGTTGCAGATTCGATGTGGAAAATGGCTTGTCGATCGGGCGCAGTCCACTGGACCCCACAGTCAGTCCAAGCTCTGGTTTGGTCCTGCAGGCAAACAGCCAGCGGCGCGAGTCTTTCCTCTACCGCTCAGACTCGGATTTCGACCTCTCACCCAAGACCATGTCCAGAAACTCCTCCACCACTACTGAGCTGTGAGCTTTCATCGCATCCTAAAGCTAAATATGTCATAATTCTGTAAAACTAAGTTCAGGTCATGTGAGCAGTGTGATTTGCTGCTAAATCTATTCAGTAATATTTCTGAGTAAAAAAATATATTCAATGTGAAAAAATTTAACAGGAACTTGATTTTATCCATTGGGAAATGATTGGATCATGAAAAGAGCTCTCAATGACAGGTGGTTGGAGGAAATGGGGATGAAAAGTAAGATGGATTTTTGACTTGAACAGAACAGGAAAGTTGTTTCAGAGGCAGAGCAAGATAATACATTTTGATAAAAGAAAACAAAAAAAGTAAATAGGGTCAATTGTGATTTCACATTGACTTCATGATTTGACTTCATGTTTGACTTCATTATTATTTACTTCTCTTTTGCAGTTATGGGGAGGACATGATTGTAACGCCATTTGCTCAGGTCAGTTGGGTGCTAATTCGGTAAATATACAAAGAACAAAAATATACTGTAATATATAGATAGTTTCAAAAATGTTTAGATGCCATATCAATTTTTATATATTTTAATTGCAATATGTGGCTGTCATGAAGTATGAGGGGTGCATAAATATTTAGACCCATGAACTCAGTATTTGGCAGAAGTACCACTGACAGCAGTTCAAGCTGCAGTTGTTTCTAAAAGGAGAGATTTTGCTTGTTGTGTTTCACTGTAGGGACATGATCTTTACGAACTGCTTAAAGATCACATCCATATAGTGAAACACAACATATATATGCTGGATTACTCAGTTTCTATATTACAGACCTATAGTGAGTTTTTATTTTGCGTGTATGTGTGTGTGTGTGTGTACTGTAGGTTCTTGCCAGTCTACGTACAGTTAGGGGTAATGTTGCAGCTTTAACCCACGTGCAAGACAGAAGCAACAGGTGAGTCTACAGCCAAAACACCCTCAGACAGAAAAGGAAATATTGTAACAGATCTGAAGTTATCAAGACTATTTTAAGACATCAGAGAGAGGAGATCGTCTTGGTTACTGTTGTAACCTCCGTTCCCTGATGGAGGGAACGAGACATTGTGTCGATGTAGTGACACTAGAGGTCGCTCTTGGGAGCCCCAAACACCTCTAATCTTTGAGAAAAGGCCAATGAGAATTAGCGAGTGGAATTTGCATGCCACTCCCCCGGACATACGGCTATAAAAGGAGCTGGCTCACAACCACTCATTCAGGTCTTGTGCTGAGGAGCCGAGAAAAGGTCCCGGTCATTTCAGCGGATAGTACAGCGTTGTGGCAAGAGGGACACAATGTCTCGTTCCCTCCATCAGGGAACGGAGGTTACAACAGTAACCAAAACATTCCCCTTCTGTCACTCACTCGACGTTGTGTCGTTGTAGTGACACTAGGGGTCCCTATAGAAAAACGCCACAACAGCTGGACCGTGTTACATGAACTGCCTATGCAGGTGCAAGCAAGCTGCTGCGTGCGTTATAGCAGGTGCATCAGTCCGCACATAACCTCCCCCAACGCCTTTTCTCTATGTTTTCTCTCCACAGAGTATTAGATTCGGCTTCGACCATGTAACGCTATTACACGCACCGGGGAACGTGTTCTTTTCCTTTCCTATTCATTCAGGGGGAAAAGACCCCGCGGAGACCACATCCTGCCTGAAGGGGAGGTAATACGTCGCGTGGGCTCACCAGCCACACATGGAAGAGGTGCAGTGGTAGGTCCTGCCTGGAAGGGGAGGAGCTCTACAAACACAGCGACCAGGGGCAGAGAGGGCTCTGCCCAAGGGAGACACGGGTCTGCTGAAATAATTCACAGGGGGTTACCGGAGTAACCGGCACCTGTGGAGCACCTATCCCAGTACAGGTCATATTAGTACCTGTAGTGGGTCCGGCTGCGAATTCATCCGCCGCATTCGCGAGCCACAGGGCTAGGGAGGAAGGACATCCAGGGTTCACGGTTTGTGAACTCACATGGGAGAAGAAGCGCATGTCTTCGCCTCATGGAGGGGAAAGGCGCTGTACGCAAGCGATACACCCGGCCAGCTGTTCCGTATTACCAAACTTACCTGTTCGTACCTGACAAAACACGGGACGAAACCGGCTCAACATGGAGATTGTAAAATCTCGCAAAGGTATTGGGTGTTGCCCAGCCCGCTGCTCTGCAGATATCTGCTAGAGAGGTGCCATTGGCCAGTGCCCACGAGGATGCCAGACTCCTTGTAGAGTGTGCTCATATTCCCAAAGGGGTGGGCATGGCCTGGGCCTGGTATGCCAGAGAGATGGCATCCACGGTCCAGTGGGCAAGCCTCTGTTTGGAGACAGCGTTCCCTTTCCGCTGTCCACCGAAGCAGACAAAGAGCTGCTCAGAGTGTCTAAAGCACTGCGTGTGATCCAAGTAGATGTGCAAAGCACGCACCGGACACAGCAATGACAGGGCTGGGTCTGCCTTCTCCCGGGGCAGCCCTTGCAGGCTCACCACCTGATCCCTGAAGGGGGTCATGGGAACCTTTGGCACATAGCCCGGCCGGGGTCTCAGGACCACGTGTGAGTCTACCGGACTGAACTCCAGTTAGGTATCGCTGACAGAGAATGCCTGCAGGTCCTCAACCCTCTTGATGAAGGTGAGTGCAATCAGGAGGGCCGTCATTCAAAGAGAGGGCTTTCAGTTCGAATGACTCTGGCGGCTCAAACGGGGCTCTCTAGGAGGACCATGGGAGATCCCATGACAGAAAGAGGCGTGGCCTAGGAGGATTCAGCCTCTCAGGTACCTGATGATCAAATCGTGCTTCCCTAAGGACTTACCATCCACTGCGCCATGGTGTGCCGCTATGGTGGCCATATACACCTTCAGGGTGGAGGGGGACAGCCGCCCCTCCAGCCTTTCCTGCAGGAAGGAAAGCACTGACCCGACTGCGCATCTCTGGGGGTCTTCACCTCAGGAAGAACACCAACTCGTGAACAAACACCACTTCAGGGCATAAAGCTGCCACGTAGAGGGAGCCCTGGCCTGAGTGATCGTGTCTACCACTGCTGGTGGCAGGCCACTTAGGTCTTCCACGTCCTGTCCAAGGGCCAGACGTGGAGGTTCCAGAGGTCTGGGCGCGGGTGCCAGATGGTGCCCCGTCCCTGAGAGAGGAAGTCCAGGGGAATCTGCCAGGGAGGGGCTGTCGCGAGGAGCATGAGATCCGAGAACCAAGTCTGAGTGGGCCAGTATGGCGCCATGAGGGTGACCTGTTCCTCATCCTCCCTGAACTTGCACAGACCCTAGGCTCACTGGGGGGAACACGTATTTGCACAGTCACCGGGGCCAGCTGTGTGCCAGCGCGTCTGTCCCGAGGGGGGTCCTGTCAGGGAATACCAGAGCGGGCAGTGGGAGGATTCCCGGGAAGCGAACAGGTCTACCTGTGCTTTGCCGAATCAACTCCAAATCAGCTGGACCACCTGGGGGTGGAGTCTCCACTCTCTGCTGAGTGTCGCCTGCTATGACAGCACGTCAGCTATGGCGTTGAGGCTGCCCAGTATATGAGTGGCCCGCAGCGACCTCAGCCGCTGCTGACTCCAGAGGAGATGGCGGGCGAGTTGCAACATGCGACGAGAGCATAGGCCGCTTGGTGATTTATATATGCTACTGTCGCTGTGTTGTCCAACTGGACCAACACATGCTTGCCCCGGATCAAGGGCAATAGCCTCCGCAGGGCAAGCAGTACAGCCAGCAACTCGAGGCAGTTGATGTGCCAACACAGCCGTTGTCCTGTCCAGGAGTCAGCGGCTGCGTGCCCGTTGCACACGGCGCCCCAGCCCAACTTGGAGGCGTCTGTGGTGACCACGACGCGTCTGGACACTTGCTGTAGGGGAACTCCTGCAGAAACGCAAGGTCTGTCCAAGGGCTGAATAAGTGGCGGCAGAGTGGCGTGATAGCCACGCGATGTGTGCTGTGGCGCCATGCCTATCTCGGGACTCGAGTCTGAAGCCAGTGCTGAAGCATCAACCCGAGCAGCGTGACCGCCGCCGAGGATGCCATATGCCCCAGGAGCCTCTGAAAGTGTTTCAGTGGAACCACTGTCCTCCACCTGAATAACTTCAGGCAGTTCAGCACCGACTGTGTGCGCTCGATTGTGAGGCGCGCTATCATCGAGACTCCATGCCGAGAAAAAAGATGCTCTGAACTGAGGAGAGATTGCTCTTTTCCCAGTTGACCCGAAGCCCTAGATGGCTGAGGTGCCTGAGCACCAGGTCCCTGTGTGCGCACAGCAACTTTCGAGAGTGTGCTAGAATCAGCCAGTCATCGAGGTAGTTGAGTATGCGGACGCCCACTTCCCTTAACGGGGCAAGAGCTGCCTCTGTGACCTTCGTGAAGACGCGAGGGGACAGGGACAGGGACAGGCCAAAGGGGAGGACCTTGTACTGATATGCCCGGCCGTCAAAAGCAAACCGTAGGAAGGGTCTGTGACGAGGTAAAACCGAGACGTGAAAGTACGCCTCCTTCAGGTCTACCGCCGCAAACCAATCTTGACACCGGATGCAAGCAAAAATGCGCTTCTGCGTGAGCATCTTGAACGGGAGTTTGTGTAAGGCCCGGTTTAAAGCTTGCAGGTCCAAGATTGGCCGCAACCCACCGCCTTTCTTTAGCATGATGAAGTAAGGGCTGTAGAACCCTTTCCTCATCTCGGCTGGAGGGACAGGCTCTATCGCGCCCTTGCACAGAAGAGTCGCAATCTCCGCATGCAGGGTGGCACCGGGGCGGGTGCCTGGCAAACTGAATCACGCAGCCGAGCTGGATGGTCCTGGCCAGCCATTGCGACGGGTTGGAAAGCGCTAACCACGCGTCCAAGCTCCGGGTGAGGGGCACCAAGGGGACAATCACGTCTAACGTACCTGTGGGTGGGGCCTCGCAGCGGGGGGAGCAGGGGATGCCACGTCGAGGAGCCTTGCTTCGTTTTGAACTCGTGGCTGCGCTGAGGGGGCCCTCGAAGCACTTACCTTGCTCCATGTACCCGACGTTGGGGGGGGGTCGGCGATGGGGGAGGAGGGACTTCTTGACCGTCCTCGTAGCTCATCACAACCACCTGGCCGTGAGTGTGGTGTGGTCGGGTGCGTGAAGGCGGGGGGCCCACATTCATGACATCCAAGTCGCAGGTGCTCAGTGTCCGGTCGCCATGATAACAGCGGTCGTAAACACTGACTGTGTGACCCAAGGAGTGAGGAAACCGCTCTTTTGTTGAAAATGTGGGTACTGTAGCCCGTTCGGGGTGCGGCGAACACAAAACAAAAGGGAACATAAGATTTACCTCCTGGCCCTCCACCGGGGGAAGGAGTGGTCTGGATACCAGCTCCATGGGAAAAACAGACATCTCCCTCCCTGGGTCGTCCGTCTCAGGGGCGCTTAGGATCCTTCCGGGTCCTTGCACCTGGTCATGAGACGGGGGCGTCAGCTTCCTGCGGGGGGCTCTACACAGGGGCCGAGAACTGGGCTCGGGCTGTGGCGGAGCTGCCTGGGCTTTCGCCACCACAGGGGCAAGCATCGGCGAGCAGACAGGGTACGGGATCTTGAGCCGCACCAGGGCACAATGTGCTGTATCACCTCAGTCTGCTTCTTCACTGCCGAGAACTGCTCGGCAAAGTCCTCAATGGTGTCGCTGAATAGGCTGATCTGGGAGATGGGAGCGTTGAGAAAGCGAGCCTTGTCAGCGTCCCTCATCTTGACCAGATTCAGCCACAGGTGGTGCTCCTGGTCCACCAAGGTGGACATCGCCTGAGTGATGTGACCTTCGTCGCCCGGAGGGCGAGGGTGGTCACCGAGCGCAGCTCCTGCATCACATCGGGATCAGGACTACCCACGTGCAGCTCTTTCAGTGCCTTGGCCTGGTGTACTTGCAGGAGGGCCATGTCATGCAGGGCGGAGGTGGCCTGTCCAGCGGCACTGTAGGCTTTGGTTGCCAGAGACAATGTAGTCCTACAGGCCTTGGAGGGGAGCGCTGGACGATCCTGCCAGGTGGCGACATTTTGCGCGCAGAGATGCACCACAACCGCCTTATCCACCTATCCAGGGATCTCCGCGTACCCGTTGGCCACCCCGCCGTTGAGAGTAGTAAGAGCGGACGAGCTGGGAAGTCAGATTAGTGCAGAAAAAGGTGCCCTCCACGACCTCGTTAGCTCGTCGTGCACCTCCGGGAAGAAGAGGACTGGGGGAGGGGGGGGGGCGTGGCTGTGAGCAGCGCCCTGAGCCCAGGAACCAGTCATCTAGCTCAGGGGAGGGTGGAGGGTTCCAATCCAACCCGACACTCGTGGCGGCCCGGGCAAGCATGGCGGTCAGCTTTGCTTCGGCCTCAGACTGGGCGGGCAGACCCGAAAGTGGCAGCCCAGTCGAGTCCTCTGTGTCCGACATCGCCAGTGCGCTCTCCGACGCAGCGATCGAGGACTCATCCTGCTCGCGAGCCCCGAAAGAGATGTTAAGCTGGCTGTGAGGTGAATTACCCGGCGAGACCGTGCCCATGGAAATCCCCAAATCGCCTCCAACGCCAGCCGGGCCGGCCTCATACCCATAGGTAGAAGGCGCAGTGCGGGGGGCGGCTGGAGTGGCTTTCCCTCGGAAGAAGGAAAGTCACGACCACAATGTTACCATGGTCATATTCTCGCAATGAGAACACGAACCATCCACGAACGCTGCCTCAGTGTGAGCGCAGCCCAGACACGTGAGGCAGCGCCCGTGGCGGTCGGAGGCGGAGAGATAACGACCGTATCCAGGAATCACACAAAGACAGAAAGGCATCTTTAAAAAGACGCGTCTTTAAAAAGACGTTCACGTCAATGTGTTGCTCTGATAGAGGAAAATATACTCTTTGCAGAAATATACACTCTCTCAGTAGCGCTGTCGAAGCGCCCAGGGGCGTAGTCTGCACTAAGCGTGCAGAAGGAGAGAAAGCCACTGAAATGCGCCGTATATCCAACAGCATACGCTTCTTTCTGAGGTGAATGGACCGGCAGTGGAATTCAGCTCGCTGACACACAACCGCTTGGCTCCGAAGAAAAAATCTGAATGAGTGGTTGCGAGCCAGCTCCTTTTATACCCGTATATCCGGGGGAGTGGCAAGCAAATTCCACTCGCCAATTCTCATTGGCCTTTTCTCAAAGATTAGAGGTGTTTGAGGCTCCCAAGAGCGATCCCTAGTGTCACTACATCGACACAATGTCGAGTGAATGACAGAAGGAGAACATGTCTGTAGGGGAGCACAAGTACCAGCAAAAAACATATATTAAAACAAGATAATTGAACCCACTGCAATCTTTTTGATCTTTCAAAACTGATTTACATATTTGCCACCCCAGAAAATTCCATCATAGACCGCAACTAATCATTGATGCTCTCAGAAAGATATTTTATGTATGTGGGTTTTTTTTTTCATGCTTTAAAATGTTAATGTTTATTAATTTTATTTTTTCCCTTTATTTCTCTATGTTAGGAGACCATCAGGAACTAACCCTCAATCTGCCTGCAAGACGAGCTTATCGGGTGAGTGAAAACATGAGCTGGGCTAGCCAGAATTGTATTTTAATTAAAAAAAATTTTTTGGCAGACCTCTCATCATCTGACTTTTTACCAGAAATTGATATGATGCAACTGAGGCTTATTCAAACACAGTGTTTCTCAACTAGTTTTCCTTCAGGGCCCAGATTTGATATGTATACATATAAATGTATAGTAGCGACCATGTATAGTAGCGACAATACCAAAATTTTTATTACATGAAAAGGAAGCAAAATAGTACCATGAACCACACAGGCCCAACAAAATGCACAATTATGATCATAACATAGACAAGGAAATGTTTTTTTTTTGTTTTGTTTTTTCAGCCTAGAAATACAATCAGAAATTGCAGCATGTGAGAATAACGCTCCAAACTTTTTTTTTATTCCCAAATTACCTGAAATATCTTTGTACATTTATCATTATATAATGTTACTGTTTTGAAATGTGAAAAAAAGAAATGGAAGATATTTATTTTTCATGAAAAATTATTTGTTAAAAAAGAACTGACGAAGATAATTCTGATCGAATCATTGCTGTTGTTTTTTAATTAATAAAAGGGAATAGTTAAACAGTGTGTGGGTCTACTTCAGTTTTGTTACAGAAGAACTAACAATAACTTTCTGTAATAGTTACCAGTACATATTAAATATATGTTGCTCATTAGTGTTATTCACTACTTAAGTAATGAAAAAAAAAACTAATTAGTGCATTAAAAATTCATTATTAATTATTCGTTTGTTCAATATTTATCTGAATAACCTGTTAGTTCAAAAAAATATACAAGCAGTCGACACAGGAAATAAGCAGTATTTACTTTTATTTTGCTACACTGGTGAAAATAAACATTTTCATATATCAGAATAATATTAGATTTCAAGCGACCAAGCAGTTGAGAACACAGTTATTATACATTATCCAACAAGACCAAAACTGTTCTGAGATAGGAAGTTTTGTTGTTGCAGATGAGACGTATCAGAAACTTGCCATTGAGACTCTTGAAGAGCTGGATTGGTGTTTGGATCAGCTAGAGACCCTGCAAACACGTCACTCTGTCAGTGAAATGGCCTCTAATAAGGTTAGAGTTGTTTAAAACCATTTCAATTACATCATTTAGCTCTTTGTATTGTATATTAAGCATTTTGGGGTACCAGGAGGTAAAACAATTTATTTGCAAGGTCTCTTTGTTTATAATAATGTGTCAGTAACTTCATTTGTGTGTACGTCCCGCACCCCAAAGCAAGGCTGACAAAAGCTTTTGGTTCCAGTTAAAAATATCATGAAATATGCCTGAACCAACCTGACTACATTAACATTATTTGACTACATATTAACATTATTTAACACCACTGAATCAACTACATTAGGTTACACCAATAATACTAATCTTAAGGGTTAGATCAGGTAAAAATAGTCTCTTAAAGGGATAGTGCACCCAAAAATAAAAGTTCTGTCATCATTTTCTCACCCTCATGCCATTCCAGATGTGTATGACTTTCTTTCTTCTGCAGAACACAAAAACATTTTTAGAATAATATTTTAGCTCTGTTGGTCCTCACAATGCAAGTGAATGGTGACCAGAACTCAGAAGGTCCAAAAAGGACAAAAAGTTAAATCCACATCTTCAGAAGGAATATGATAGGTGTGGTGAGAAACAGATCAATATTTAAGACCTTTTTTACTGTAAATCTATAATTTCACTTTCTGGTGTGGAAGTGACTTTTACTTTCACATTCAACCATCTACTGGTTGGGGCTGGTCAAAAGGCCCTTTCCCACATACAGTCCTGGTACTTTTCCCTTAGTAACTTTCTAGATGAGAACTCTTAAGAGGAACGGGACACCCATGGAGACATTTCCCGTGGCATTCGCAATCACTAAAGTAAATACCGTAGTGACATGATGTAGTATCAACCATTTTTCTTGTGCCGTTATTTGCATGTGCAGTTCCTTAGCAACAACAACAACAACAAAATCAACAAAACTGACGGATTGTATCGGAGTTACACTTTTGTTAGGGCTGTTTCATACTAACTCTGGCAGCATCGGAAAACGTAGGCAGCTGCCAGATCAGTTTATGGTTTAAACAACAGCGGTTTTGGATGAACGGAACTCTCTGAACAGTTTAAAAAGCTGTTTACCTTCATCCAGCATTATACAGCCTCCAAAAGGCAGCATTTTCCAGTTTTCGGACACAGGCTGTGTCTTCAGGTTACAGTTTAAACTGGGCATGTGAGCCGCGCGTGCGGTGCTCCGTGCAGCAGCCAGAGTGAGAGATGAGATGAGGCGGTGAAAAGCGCTGTTTAACCATTGAGCACTCGCTGAACTCAGCGGACATGTTGAAAATGCACTATAAACCTATTTATCTACACAATCTTTTACGATAAAGGCTTTTATGACTCAATATAAATTACTGTACTCCCTCATTGGCTTAAAAAAGACGTCTTGATGTAAGTTAATAATGCAGTAACAGGCACGCAATACTTTCCTCATGTAAACTATATTTCATGACGGTTTAGTGCATAATAAAGCTCAATTACCCAGTCTCAGTAAACATCTGATTATTTATATCAGTCATCCCAGGAAAAAGTCAGTAATCCAGAAATCACTTTATTTTCTGTATAGTCAAACAGTGTAGATGCGATGAAAACTCATATAGTGTCTTCCAATGAAGTCACACACACACACACACACACATATGTTGGTGTGGCTATCCTTATGAGGACTCTCCATAGACATAATGAACTATAGATTCTATCCCCTAACCCTAAACCTAACCCTCACAAAAAATTTTCTGCATTTTTACATTTTCAAAAAAACATCATTTAGGCTATGTTCAGACTGCAGGCAAATCTGATTTTTTCTCAAATCAGATCTTTTCAAGCAGACTGTCTGCACTATTAATTGCAAGATTTGCGCATTCAGACATAACCAACCTATCTGCATGGGTTGCTTTGGTAACGACGTAGGTGTACCCACGTGACGTTGCTTTCAAAACAGATGCGGGAAAAATGGAGGTGCATCATCTTGCTCTCCAAATAAGCGCCCTGTCCTGTAGCGGTGCAGAACTCAGAAACAAGAAAAAACTTGCACAAGAAAAACTCAGCGACGGAGGAGACTGGTAAATATTGTGATGTTCCGTGCTGCAGTCATGGCCGGCTTGATTTTCATCATCGTTGTGTGTCACATTAAGAATGACGCAAAAGACCATTTGAAATCCGATTTGAGCAGCCAGAGCGTCCGGACTGAGACGCATCTGAAAAAATTAGATTTAAATCGCATTTGAGACCACCACCCGATGTGGTTTGAATCAGATTCGGAAAAATCAGATTTCATGTGGTTTTTTGCTGTCCAGACTATCTAAACTCATCTGGATACAATCTGGATATGTAAAAAATCTGATTTTTAGTGGCAGTCTGAACATAGCCTTAGTATGTTTTTTATGCGATTTGAATTATGGGGACACTAGAAATGTCCCCATAAACCATACAGCACCTCCCACAGACTCTATATGCTCCAAAAGTATCTACCCTTGAGTAGGAGCTAAAAATGTCCCCTAAAATGGCTTCGAGGAACTATAGTTCCTCAGGTGCGAAAGCGACGAAAAGTACTAGTTCTGGGGAAAAGTACCTAAAACGGGCTTTAGTGCCGCCCGTGGGGAAAGGGCCTAAAGGTGGAGATTTAAAGTAAAAAAGGACTTTTGTGTATGTTGTACAGTACTGCAATACCATGTTAGTATTTGTCAGTACTGTTTTTGTTTGTTAGTTGTAACGATTTTCCTGATGCATGATTAACCCAAGCATGCACAGTGTCTAAATGAGAGGACGTGTTTTCGCAGATACCTTTTTTTTTGGTATAGATCCAGTTAACCCGAGTAACACTGTGATTGAATATTGTGCTGTAGTACACCATGCATAGTGATGGCTGATCATTAATAGTGTTAAAACACTCTTCAGAACTCTATATATTATTTATCCTTATTTTAAACATTTGCTGTGGTTATTACTACACTGCAGTCTGTCTCAGTGTAATAAATCTAGTTCTGTAATTAGAATGTGATCTTTCTGACTGTTTTTATATGTTTGTGTTGTATTATTTTTAGTTTAAACGAATGCTCAACAGGGAGCTCACTCAGCTATCTGAGACCAGTCGGTCAGGAAACCAGGTGTCGGAGTTTATAGCAAACACATTTTTACGTGAGTGACTTTATTTATTATGAAACACTTGTTATATATTTTAGAGCAATATTTGTAATAGGATGTCATTTAGAAAAATATATATATTTTTTTTGCTTTATACATTCCATGCTTTGATTGGTTATGCCTTCTGATTAGGACTGGGCAGTATGGTGGAGCAGTCATCCGACAACTAACTAGTATATTAGTGAGGTAGACGATCTAAAAAATAAAAATAAATAAACTAACTTGAATATTTTTTCAGCAGTGTTTGAAAGGGGATGAATTAGGAGATGCAATCATACTATCAGCATGGTGTAACCATTTGAGAATTTGTGTCTCTAAATTCACAAACTTCCTAACATTGCTTGTGTAACCACCAACAACAAGACAATTACTGACAGACTTCAGATCACCTGCTGTGACGAGGCAGGTGAGGAATGAGGATCTAAACGCAGCTTTAATAACACAAAGATAAAACAAAGGAACTCAGAATATAAGGAAACAAAACACAGGGAACCAAGCACAGAGAATCAAACAATACATGCGAAGACTGACAAAGAAACCAGGGGAAACAAGGGCTTAAATACACAAGGGCAAACAAGGGAACGAGGAACACGTTGGGGAAAACAATCAGGGGAAAACCAATCATGAAAGGAAACTACAAAGGACTACAAAACTAACAGGAAACAGGAACGGGGAACTAAACAAGAATTTCAAAATAAAAGTCTAAGCACAAAAACAGGGAATACGTGACACCTGTTGTGAGCAGTATCCCTTTTATTATACATATTCCATAGGACTGTGATTTTTGTCTAATTAAAGGTCAGTCTGTACTACATTTAATAGTTGGTCTACAACTTTTGGTAGCTCAGCCAGTTTTAGAGTGTATGTACATATACTGTACATATGGATGTCTTACTTTTCCATTGCTTTTTTTTTTTTTAAATCTCGCTCCAAGAGCATTACAATTTTAAGACGGTGTGCCAGTAAAAAAAATATTTGACTTTTAAAAATGTTTCTTGAGACCATCTAGCTGTTTTTGAACGCATCGTATGTGAACGCCTCTGTAAGAAACTTGTCCAATCAGGGCTTATGGCTGACTAGTCAGTTGTTCACACAGCCCACAGACAAGTCGATTCTGATAAAAATGTAATTTTAACATTTCTACATGTGATATCCTCTATGACTGGGTATGTATAATTGAATCTTCATGTCGATCTGAAGTAGAGCAGGGATTTTTACGTCCATTTTGGTCTTTGTGTTTGTGTTGTAGAAAAACAGCACGATGTGGAGATTTTGTCAGCAGCGTGCAAGGAGGAGAAAAAACGACGTCCGATGTCTCAGATAAGTGGAGTGAGAAAACTGAGCCCCAGTCCCAGCCTCCCCCCAACACACATCCCGCGATTTGGTGTCAACACCCAGCACGAGAGCCTCCTGGCCAAGGTGTCCCTCAACTTCATTCTTTAACACATTCCATTATGGAATTTAATTTAGTTGTTGTTCCAGATACAGTACAGGTAGTTTTTGTTACATAAAGTGGACCCAAAATATACCAAATTTATGAGTAGCACTGGACTATTATCATTGTTAGTGCTCGTCGTCTGAGTGAAACAAGCATATTTTTTTCTCTCAAGGAGCTTGAGGACATTGATCGATGGGGTATGGATATGTTTAAGATAGCAGATTATTCTGGGAATCGGCCACTGACAGTCGTAATGTTCACAATTTTTCAGGTAAGACTTCAAGTTTCTCCAGACTACAATACCTGTAGCCCTACTTAATGTATATATAATGCAGACAAAAGCCTCGCTTAACTGGTTGAGTAGGACCCTAGCGATGTCAACAAGGTTATTAACATTAGCTGAAGATATCTATTTTTTTTTTTTTTTTTTTTTACAATTTTGATGAATGTCAAACATCATTTACAAATTTAGACAGTAGTTGGGTTTTTCATTACAACCAGATAAAGAAACATAATACTTAAATAAATAAAATAAAATAAATAAATAAAAAGAAACATCTCCAAGTACAGTAATAGTCTATTTGTTTAAGCACTCTCACTTCCTATCAATTCTATAAAAGAAGTACCATCAAGCTTTTCTAAAAAGTCATAAAACGCTTTCCAGATGGACCAAAATATGTGAAGTTTGTTTTTCATAAAATAGGTAATCTTTTCTAAGGCAAGGCATGAGGTCATCCCATTTATCCACTGAGACATTCCAAGACTTTCTTCTTTTTTCCAAGATCATGCAAATACACGTTTAGCTTCCAATAAGCAAAGAATTAACAACAATCTTTCATACTTGGTGATTTTAAAATTCAAAGGATAAACATGCAATATACACAGCTTAGGGTCAAAAGGAATTTCTTTACCAATTATTTGGCTAATTATATTCAGTATTTTGACCCAAAAACAGTTCACTTTGGTGCACTCCCACATACAATGGAATAAAGTTCCCTTCTCTTGTAGATATCTGTACTTTTGATGCTGACTTTAATTGTAGTATCTGAAGTTTTAACAGATGTTTGATGAAATTTGTATACTCTTTAATTCTCAGGAGCGAGATTTGCTCAAATCCTTCAAAATCCCACCGGACACCTTCTTAACTTTCCTGATGACTTTGGAAGATCACTACCATGTGGACGTGGCCTATCATAACAATATCCACGCAGCAGATGTTGTGCAATCAACACATGTTCTTTTGTCCACACCAGCCCTAGAGGTCTGCATGGTTGCTTTTTGATACATACACATTGACCATGGAAACAAACTTCTGGACAAACCATTGCTAACACCAGGATATATTTGTTTGTGTTTTGAGGATGTGTTCACAGAGCTTGAGATCATGGCTGCTCTGTTTGCCAGTGCTATTCATGATGTTGACCATCCAGGAGTATCCAACCAGTTCCTCATAAACACAAGTATGACAAATCATTAAAATAACTCCAAAATCAATTCAGACCATGTACCCAACACAAATTAATATAAACATACAGTACTGTGCAAAGGTTTTAGTCAATTGTGAAAAATGTTGAATAGTGAGGATGTTTTAAAAATTAATTGCATTTATAATTTTTATTTATCAAATAACTTCATACAAAGTGCAGTGAACATAAACAACATAATCAATACTTGATATGACCACCCTATTCCTATAAAACAGCATCAGTTCTTCATGTACACTTGCGCACAGTTTTTCAAGATTGTTGGCAGATAGGTTGTTCTATGCATCTTGGAGAATTTCTTTGTATTTTGGCTGTCTCAATTGCTTCTGTTTCTTCATGTAATCCCAGACTGACTCGATGCTGAGATCCGGGCTCTGTTGGAGCCATAGCATCTGTTGCAGGACTCTTTGTTCTACTTCTATTCTGTTTGCCAAAGGAATGTTTGGAAATCTAAAATTGATATTTCCTACTAAAGCAGAAGATGTAAAATAATCATATTAAGACAAATGTTTTTGTAAAACATCTAATGTGTAAGACTTTTGCACAATACTGAATTTCAACAATAAGCAGGACCATATTGTAACATGTTGTTTGCTTTTCACACTTTCAGACTCTGAACTGGCTCTAATGTATAACGATGCTTCAGTGTTGGAGAATCATCATCTGGCTGTGGGCTTCAAGCTTCTACAGGAGGAGAACTGTGACATCTTCTGCAATCTCAGCAAGAAACAACGTCAGTCCCTGCGGCAGATGACTATAGATATGGTGATTTGCAGACTTTTAATTATTAAATTGAAAATAATTTTTGTCACATACAGAGTTCAACATCATGAAAATGTGCAGTCGAGAAGAAACACCTGCTAGCAACCAACAGTATAGTGACTTAGCGACCTCATGGCTGTCAATGTGAATGGACCTTAAAATGTCACAACACAAAAACTGTGGATTATTTTTAGGATTCATGGATCTAATATTGCATTTCCCACCATCTCTCCAGGTATTAGCCACTGATATGTCCAAACACATGAATTTCTTGGCTGACCTGAAGACAATGGTGGAAACCAAAAAAGTGACCAGTCTTGGAGTCTTACTGCTAGACAACTACTCAGACCGAATACAGGTGCTAAAGGTCTTGCTCTACCAAAACTAAGTATAGGGATCTGCAAAATTATTTTCAAAATTGACTAGTCAATGGGTTGTCTGAACGATTAAACAACTAGTCATCTGTCTGAATTTCCCGGCTGACATTAAGACAATGGTGGAAACCAAAAGAGTGACCAGTCTTGGAGTCTTACTGCTAAACAACTACTCAGACTGAATACAGGTGCTAAAGGTCTTGCTCTACCAAAACTAAGTATAGGGATCTGCAAAATTATTTTCAAAATTGACTAGTCAATGGGTTGTCTGAACAATTAAACAACTAGTCATCTGTCTTAAAGAAGCCCTGTAAAATTAAGCTGGTTTGGTCTAAGTGACATCAATGAGACATGTTAATGCAGCCCTTCAATAGGGAAACTGACAGAAATTCAACAAATAAATAGGCTTAATAACTGTAACCCTTTATTGCACGAAACTTTAATCGGCTTCGCTGTCTGACAGTCTGACCGTAATTGTCTTAAATTTATTTTGAAGGCATTATTTTATTTTGAAAAGTGTTGCTTTTTTGGCTGTAATGGTGATGCTTTAAAGGGAATTTATTTAGACACGCAACTTCCTGCTGATGGTTGTAGCAAGCTGAAAATCACAGTCAGTTACCAATAAAGTGTCAGCATGATAAAAACCCACTTTGATAAATTGCGTCCAAGGAATTCTAATATACCTAGAGAGAGATATCCATTAGCATTCCCATTCATATCAATGGCTGGTGCATGCAGCTCCAGAAGTATGCAACCTGGATATTTATGTCTTTGCACTCAGTTCCGTAAACTTGTGAGTCAATGACCTAAGCCATGTGACTCTATTTAAAACTCCTTGCAGTAGACAGGGAAAAAAACATTTCAGGCTGTAAAAAAGTAAAATAAAAAATAAAATAAAAAATATTCTGCTTTATTATAGTTAAATGGTTGCAATTTATATGTCGCTTGCAAGAAACTGTATTTAGTCAGAATACAAGGCTACTTCTCCTTTTTGCCCATATAATGGAGTGGTGGTGGTGGTGTATGGAGTGGTGGTGGTGTAGTGGGCTAAAGCACATAACTGGTAATCCGGTTCAATCCCCACAGCCACCGCCATTTTGTCCTTGAGCAAGGCACTTAACTCCATGTTGCTCTGGGGGGATTGTCCCTGTAATAAATGCACTGTAAGTCGCTTTGGATAAAAGTGTCTGCCAAATGCATAAATGTAAATGTAATGGTGTAGTTACAGCATCTTCCAGCAGAAGGTAACTTTGAAGTTAACCACCAAATCCTTGTTCCCAGTACATACACTGTATGCCCACCTATCTTTCTAAGGATCTTCTGTAAGCTCACCTAAAATGAGGTATGATACGAATGGTCGCTTGAACAATGAGGAGGCTTTTGACCCGTAACTTTTCAATCTATTGACGTGTTACCGCAGCCCTGTTGTGAGTGAATTATGATTTTATTTTAAGTGTACAGAGATTCTCTCCAAACGTGCACAGAGCAGCAGGAGCGCTGATCTAAAGGCACAAGCAAGATTCTCACAAGCAAGATACTCAGCTGAGCAACCAATTAGAACATTTGTTTCAGCTGTGAGGAGATATCTGCTAACTGATCAAACTTTCCGATTCAGTATGGGGTGGGACATTTCTACCGTAACGTCTACTGTACAGTGAAATGCTGATGTGGCAGCAGCAGAGTCAACATAATGTGCGCTGTTAATTTACTCCACTGCTAAACATGAAAATATTTATGCACTTAAATACAACTTATGCTATTAAACTTTGTGAACGTTTTTTTGTGAAACTTTGTGTGCTATTTTTTGTTGATTTTCGCAGATACTGACCAAATTGTCAGAGTTGTCCAGTAATTAAATCAAATGTAATTTTTTCTGCCTTTTAATTCTGTCAGTGGAGCATTTTTTCTCATGAGATAAAATAATTTCAATTTATATTTCTTATGAAGAAAACAATTTAACTTTACTAAACACAGTTAAGCACATTACATCAATTATTTGGTGGACAACTAGTTGACCATCCTAATCCATTCCTAGCCACTAGTATTGGCCTTTTAGCTTTAATCAGTATGAGGCAATGTACTTCAGATGTAATCATACTTAGTCTTTCTTCTAAAGGTGCTCCAGAACATGGTGCACTGCGCCGACCTCAGCAACCCCACCAAACCCCTGGAGCTCTACCGACAATGGACAGATCGTATCATGGTGGAGCTCTACAGTCAAGGTGACCGGGAGCGTGACAAGGGCATAGAAATCAGCCCCATGTGTGACAAACACACAGCTTCTGTTGAAAAAACTCAGGTACGCTGTGATAATATTGTTATAAATGAATGTCTCCTATTCAGTATGAATGATTGCTGTGAGTTTAATTTTAATCTCTGTGCAACTGAAGGTGGGATTCATTGATTACATTGTCCACCCTCTGTGGGAGACATGGGCTGATCTGGTCCATCCAGATGCTCAGGACATTCTAGATACATTAGAGGATAATCGTGAATGGTACCAGAGCATGATTCCACGTAGCCCGTCCCCAACACCTGAGGAGCAGGACCAACGGACGACGGTGGGCGTTGGAGGCTCAGCAGGAGAGAAGTTCCAGTTTGAGTTGACTCTTGAGGAAGAGGATGGAGAGTTAGAAGCTGAAGAGGAGCACAGCGAGACGTCAAAGACGATAACCGACATCAAGCATCCATCCATGTCCCCGAGCCTCACGCTTGGAATACCTCCCATTTTAGATAGCAGTGAAAGAGAACTGGACCAAGAAATGACCAACATATCCATCCTGCAGTTAGAAACTTAACATGGTCCTGTTCTAACAGTGCTGCTTCCATTATGTTTCATTGGCCCTGTCCCAAATGGAGCACTTGATGTGGACTTGCAGTTTCGTGGCCTTTGCTCATGCACCTCTGTGAAGACCATGAGACAGTAGGGTGTTTGCGGTCATTATGGACCCTCGATGCACCCTTTTGCCCAGCCTGCACTTGTGTGGACTCTACATCAGACATTTGGAACAGGGCCTTAGTCGCACTCAGGAGCTGGATGGGTTTGGGGTTAAGTTGTTGAAAAGTATTTGTGTACTATAGTGCATAAAAATCATCCACTACCAAAACTTGAGCATCCTGTAAAACCTTTTACTTTTGCCTGTTCTTTTTTAAATCTTTGGAAGTTTATATGACCAAATAAGCCTGTATTTTAAAGCTATACTATATTTGTGTCCCAGACACAGACTTTTGCAAAGGACTGAGGAGAAATGTGTAGATTAAGTTTTTGAGAGTCGCATGGAGAAACAGTGTCTTCCTTTAAGCAACTGTCCATGCCAATTGCAGAGGAAAGTTGATGTACTCATAATGCGAATGTTATGGAACTTTTTCACCAGACTCTACAATATTTATTACAGTTGTGCTCAAAAGTTTGCATACCCTGGCAGAAATTGTGAAATTTTGGCATTGATTTTGAAAATATGACTGATCATGCAAAAAAAACTGTCTTTTATTTAAGGATAGTGATCATATGAAGCCATTTATTATCACATAGTTGTTTGGCTCCTTTTTAAATCATAATGGTAACAGAAATCACCCAAATGGCCCTGATCAAAAGTTTACATACCCTTGAATGTTTGGCCTTGTTACAGACACACAAGGTGACACACACAGGTTTAAATGGCAATTAAAAGTTCATTTTCCACACCTGTGGCTTTTTAAATTGCAATTAGTGTCTGTGTATAAATAGTCAATGAGTTTGTTAGCTCTCACGTGGATACTGAGCCATGGGGAGCAGAAAAGAACTGTCAAAAGATGGAAAAGGATATAAAAAGATATCCAAAACCTTGAAAATGCCAGACAGTACTGTTCAATCTCTTAATAAGAAGTGGAAAATTCAGGGATCTCTTGATGCCAAGGTCAGGTAGACCAAGAAAGTTTTCAGCCACAACAAAACCCGGTTACAATATGCCCGACAACACCTTGACATGCCTCACAGCTTCTGGCACACTGTAATTTGGAGTGACGAGACCAAAACAGAGCTTTATGGGCACAACCATAAGCGCTATATTTGGAGAGGGGTCAACAAGTATTGTGCTCCTTGAAACAACCACACTGTCTTTTTCCAGAGCAGCCTGTATTTCTCCTGAGGTTACCTGTGGGTTTTTCTTTGTATCCTGAACAATTCTTCTGGCAGTTGTGGCTGAAATCTTTCTTGGTCTACCTGACCTTAGCTTGGTATCAAGAGATCCCCGAATTTTGCACTTCTTAATAAGTGATTGAACAGTACTGACTGGCATTTTCAAGGCTTTGGATATCTTTGTATATCATTTTCCATCTTTATAAAATTCCATTAACTTGTTACGCAGGTCTTTTGACAGTACTTTTCTGCTCCCCCTGGCTCAGTATCTAGCCTGCTCAGTGCAACCACGTGAGAGCTAACAAACTCATTGACTATTTATACACAGACACTAATTGTCATTTAAAAAGCCACAGATGTGGGAAATTAACCTTTAATTGCCATTTAAACCTGTGTGTGTCACCTTGTGTGTCTGTAACAAGGCCAAATATTCAAGGGTATGTAAACTTTTGATCAGGGCCATTTGGGTGACTTCTGTTATCATTATGATTTAAAAAGGAGCCAAACAACTATGTGATAATAAATGGCTTCATATGATCACTATCCTTAAATAAAAGATAGTTTTTTTTTTTTTTTTTTTGTTTTTTGCATGATCAGTCATATTTTCAAAATCAATGCCAAAATTTCACAATTTCTGCCAGGGTATGCATATTTTTGAGCACAACTGTATCTTGAAACTTTTTATTTTTTGGATAACTTCATGCTTTCACTTTTTTTTTTTTGTCACTGAGACATAACCTAAATGAATGAAACGAGACAGTCACAAAAAATATTTAATGGATTTAACGATAAAATTGTGATGTTAACAACCTCAGGATAAGAATGATTTCAATGTAAATGTAGCAAGACTCCAAATGGCAGTCATTAAACATGATCTGTAAATAGTTGTTTTGGACAAATAAAAAAAAAAAGTAGAGAAGAAACCCTTTAAAAAGTATTTAACTGTCAAACGATTAGACTACCGTATGGAGAATCCCTTTACATATGTCTTTGTACTGAAATACCTTTATACCTCGACACATTAGCACTATGTAGACATATTAATTATATCAATATAAACAGGGTTGATTTTTATGAATCTTGACAATTTTTTGCTATTTTATTTATTTATTAATTTATTTTGCAAATCTAAATTCCCCTACACTTAAACTCATAATTGAATCAGTGTTTTCATGCTGACTCTCTCTGATGTTTCCATGTTACAGACTGTAAAATTAGAGGTTGCCGCTACAAAAAAAAAAAAAAAAAAACAGTCTGGCTGCATCCACTGGGTAGAAGAGACTATTTAGCCTGAGATGGGAAACTTGTATTAAAATGAATTTGTAAAATAGCCAATCACCTTACAGATACAGACATCACCTGTCAGTTCAATTGTCAATTCGATATCATGCTTGCACATTAGCTGGACAAGCCAAAAAATGGTTTTTATTCATTCCCCATTCAAGAAGATAGGAGTTGTACTTTTATGCTGCTTTCATAGAAAATAGCTGCCCGGGAGCATTCCCAAGATGGCCACCGCGTGGACTGACTTGCCTTAAAAGGGACTTTGGTACTATCAAAAGCTGATTTTCTGTTTTTAATTTTTTTCTAAATATGCCATAAATACACTGGTGGCCAAAAGTTTGGAATAATGTACAGATTTTGCTCTTATGGAAATAAATTGGTACTTTTATTCACCAAAGTGGCATTCAACTGATCACAATGTATAGTCAGGACATTAATAATGTGAAAAATTACTATTACAATTTGAAAAAAATTTAACTACTTCAAAGATTTCTCATAAAAAAATCCTCCACATGCAGCAATGACATCTTTGCAGATCCTTGGCATTCTAGCTGTCAGTTTGTCCAGATACTCAGGTGACATTCCACCCCACATTTCCTGTAGCACTTGCCATAGATGTGGCTGTCTTGTCGGGCACTTCTCACGCACCTTACAGTCTAGCTGATCCCACAAATGCTCAGTGGGGTTAAGATCCATAACACTCTTTTCCAAATGATCTGTTGTCCAATGTCTGTTTCTTTGTCCACTCTAACATTTTGTTTTTGTTTTTCTGTTTCAAAAGTGGCTTTTTCTTTGCAATTCTTCCCATAAGGCCTGCACCCCTGAGTCTTCTCTTTACTGTTGTACATGAAACTGGTGTTGAGCAGGTAGAATTCAATGAAGTTGTCAGCTGAGGACATGTGAGGCGTCTATTTCTCAAACTGGAGTCTCTGATGTACTTATCCTCTTGTTTAGTTGTACATCTGGCCTTCCACATCTTCAGTTGTCCTTTGTCTTTGAAGACTGTCGTGTACACCTTTGTATGAAATCTTCAGTTTTTGGCAATTTCAAGCATTGTATAGCCTTCATTCCTCAAAACAATGACTGACTGACGAGTTTCTAAAGAAAGCTGTTTCTTTTTTGCCATTTTTGGCCTAATATTGACCTTATGACATGCCAGTCTATTGCATACTGTGGCAACTCAAAAACAAACATAAAGACAATGTTAAGCTTCATTTAACGAACCAAATAGCTTTTAACTGTTTGATATAATGGCAAGTGATTTTCTAGTATCAAATTAGCAATTTAGCATGATTACTCAAGGATAAGGTGTTGGATGGCTGCTGGAAATGGGGTCTGTCTAGATTTGATCAAAAATTACTTTTTTCAAATAGTGATGGTGCTGTTTTTTACATCAGTAATGTCCTGACTATACAGTTGAATGCCACTTTGGTGAATTAAAATACCAATTTCCTTCCCAAAACAGCAAAATCTGTACATTATTCCAAACTTTTGGCCGCCAGTGTATATGCAATTAATGTACTGTATATACAGACAGTATACAGCAAGAGACAGCTAAGGCATGCTGTGGAATGGCAGAGAGACCTTAATGGCTCTGTTCCCAAACTTAGTGAAGGTAGCTGCCTAGATAGCACCCTAACTGAAATGGAACCCCATAAGTGACTGATTTGGAGTGCTCTTCATAGGCAGCAACTCTGTGCATCATACAAACAGCTCTCCTCACATGAAGCACACAAGATTCTCGACTCACAATTGATTTCAATAGAATTTGGTGTTTGCATTTTGGTATGCTAATGCCACAATACTCCAATAAGCATAGAAAACATAGTGCACACAATTTTTATAAATATTTTAATTATTCAAATCAAGTATCAATACTACTCAGAATTGAATGAATTATTGGTAAATTTTCAATCAAAATATTATCGCTTTGACTGCCATCTTGGACAGAGTTTATTTTTCAGTGAGCTCATCGCAGTGCATTACAGAATTGCATTATCTGTGATTTGGTGTGTTCAACTTCATGCAGCTCTGCACAGACCAGTAGGCGCCTGGCTTGATATTGCATGCTGGTTAGAAATTTGTTAGACTTTTTTCAGTGCTACTGCTGCGTCACCATGAAGTATGCTATCAAAGAACCATAAGAGCGATGCTTGGCAAGACTAGCCGCTTGGGTAAGGTGCTGCAGTTACACAAACTCAGATGATGACACAGCTTATTCGTAATTTGACGCACTCTCTGATGACAAGCAGTTTATGTTTATTCTGATACCTTCAGTCCTACTAACTCTCTCTAATTCTCTTTTCATGTAAACTAAATGTTATATATCCTGTTTATTAAAATAATAATAATGATACAATTTCTGACTCCTTTATTGGAATTACAATAATATAGGCTTATACTGAACTTCATGTACACACTGGCACTGTACTAAGCAGCACGTAACCTATTCAAATGAATAGCTTTCCGGTTATTACATGAAAAATATACCTGAATTTCCATCATGTCCAATTTGTCTGCAATAAAGAAAACAAACATCATGCGATCTGCCATGACTGATGTAGGTTCAGCAATCTACAGGAAGCAACTCACTTTTCAACTCCTCCCCTGAATGCAACAGGCAAATTCCACCAATCAATAAAGAAGGAGAAGTTCAAGTCGAACACACCACATGTGGTGCTGCCTTAGATCTTCACCAAAATAAGGTTTCTTAGAAGGCAGCATACTGTACACTCAACGCTAAAAATGCCACATAACCCTGTAGCCTTGGCCAAAAATTCTCAGAGATCACAAATAAATGCCTGTGTAGAGCATGCAGCCTTAAACCACATCTCTTTTGCTTCAGTGCCCTTACAGCAGTGACTGTGAGAGATTTATACTGTCATTTTGTTGAATGATGTTAATTGAAGTGATCTGTGTCCTCTTTTCTGTAATAATGTGCTCCAGGGTTGTTGATGTGTTAATATAACTGATATTGTTAAAACTGAAATTTGTTTGGTTTGTTTACAGCTCCAGGCCACATATGTCTCTGATTAAGGTGGTTTGTCACAGTGTGTTTGTTTCCTTTTTGTTCTCCACTGTCAAGAGCCAAATTATATTCAATTCTTAATTCAGGTTGTTCTGAATTGCCAATAAATTATATATATATATATATATATATATATATATATAAAATCGTTCTGTTGCATGGTTCTGAGTTTAGCCAAATGTTCATTAATAAAACAGAAATATAGTTTTTTTTAATATACAAAGTCCATGTATTCCATCCAAAAATATGATGTCTTGAAATTGCATATACAGGTGCATCTCAATAAATTAGAATGTCGTGGAAAAGTTCATTTATTTCAGTAATTCAACTCAAATTGTGAAACTCGTGTATTAAATAAATTCAATGCACACAGACTGAAGTAGTTTAAGTCTTTGGTTCTTTTAATTGTGATGATTTTGGCTCACATTTAACAAAAACCCACCAATTCACTATCTCAAAAAATTAGAATATGGTGACATGCCAATCAGCTAATCAACTCAAAACACCTGCAAAGGTTTCCTGAGCCTTCAAAATGGTCTCTCAGTTTGGTTCACTAGGCTACACAATCATGGGGAAGACTGCTGATCTGACAGTTGTCCAGAAGACAATCATTGACACCCTTCACAAGGAGGGTAAGCCACAAACATTCATTGCCAAAGAAGCTGGCTGTTCACAGAGTGCTGTATCCAAGCATGTTAACAGAAAGTTGAGTGGAAGGAAAAAGTGTGGAAGAAAAAGATGCACAACCAACTGAGAGAACCGCAGCCTTATGATTGTCAAGCAAAATCGATTCAAGAATTTGGGTGAACTTCACAAGGAATGGACTGAGGCTGGGGTCAAGGCATCAAGAGCCACCACACACAGACATGTCAAGGAATTTGGCTACAGTTGTTGTATTCCTCTTGTTAAGCCACTCCTGAACCACAGACAACGTCAGAGGCGTCTTACCTGGGCTAAGGAGAAGAAGAACTGGACTGTTGCCCAGTGTTCCAAAGTCCTCTTTTCAGATGAGAGCAAGTTTTGTATTTCATTTGGAAACCAAGGTCCTGGAGTCTGGAGGAAGGGTGGAGAAGCTCATAGCCCAAGTTGCTTGAAGTCCAGTGTTAAGTTTCCACAGTCTGTGATGATTTGGGGTGCAATGTCATCTGCTGGTGTTGGTCCATTGTGTTTTTTGAAAACCAAAGTCACTGCACCCATTTACCAAGACATTTTGGAGCACTTCAGGCTTCTTTCTGCTGACCAGCTTTTTAAAGATGCTGATTTCATTTTCCAGCAGGATTTGGCACCTGCCCACACTGCCAAAAGCACCAAAAGTTGGTTAAATGACCATGGTGTTGGTGTGCTTGACTGGCCAGCAAACTCACCAGACCTGAACCCCATAGAGAATCTATGGGGTATTGTCAAGAGGAAAATGAGAAACAAGAGACCAAAAAATGCAGATGAGCTGAAGGCCACTGTCAAAGAAACCTGGGCTTCCATACCACCACAGCAGTGCCACAAACTGATCACCTCCATGCCACGCCGAATTGAGGCAGTAATTAAAGCAAAAGGAGCCCCTACCAAGTATTGAGTACATATACAGTAAATTAACATACTTTCCAGAAGGCCAACAATTCACTAAAAATGTTTTTTTTTTTTTATTGGTCTTATGATGTATTCTAATTTTTTGAGATAGTGAATTGGTGGGTTTTTGTTAAATGTGAGCCAAAATCATCACAATTAAAAGAACCAAAGACTTAAACTACTTCAGTCTGTGTGCATTGAATTTATTTAATACACGAGTTTCACAATTTGAGATGAATTACTGAAATAAATGAACTTTTCTATGACATTCTAATTTATTGAGATGCACCTGTATTATATTGCATATGTGTATTGTGTATATGCCTAATTTGTGCTTTTTAAAAGTATTTACAAAGATATGTTGAACAAGTGCTAAAACTCTTTAAGACCAGTGGCAGGGACTTTGATAGGTGTTTTGGTCAAATGGATTCTTGACGGCAATCGTGTTATTTGTGACTAGAATTAAATGTTTCTTTCATTATTTTTGATCAATAACTGACTGTAAAGTACAGAAAGGATTTTAAAAAGAGACATTAATGACAAATGGATGATGACAAATGCCATGAGCCCCAGGGCCCTCTGAAAAAGCTTCAGTAGAAACGCATTCCCCAACTTGAAACTCGTCAAGCACTGGAGGATGGACTGAGTGTGATCAAAGGTCATACGTGTCAAGTCGACTTTCATTCTTAAGAATGAAACCTAATGACTGGGCACCAACACACTCTTCGTCCAAAACACTCCAAATGTGCGAGCAACAAATCCCTGTTTTTACAAGCCTGTTCCTCTGAATGCACTAAAAGCAATCAGCCATCGAGGTAATTCAGAACACGAATGCCGCTAAGCCTCAGCGGAGTTAGTACAGCATCAACACATTTCATAAATGTGCGAGGATCTAGGGACAAACCAAAGGTCAGAACTTTGAACTGGTAAGGACTAAGCAGTCCCCTCAAAGGCGAATCTCAAGAATGGCCTGTGGCGAGGGGTTATGTGGACATGAAAGTATGCATCTTTTAGATCTATTGACACAAACCAGTCCAGAGGACAAACATGAGACAAAATCTGTCTCTGATTAACCATCTTGAATGGAGACTTTGTGAGTGTCCTTTTCAAATGCCTCAAGTCCAGATTAGGGCACAGCCCACCATATTTTTTCATAAACAGGAAGTAGTGGCTGTGAAACCCGCTCTGAGCATCGCACACCAGCACCAGCTCTATTGCATCTTTGCCAAGGAGACTTAGTACCTCTAAGCGTAGGACCAGTGTGTCCCACACCATTACGGTAAGGATATATGTAACAGCATTGAAACGAGGCAGCTGCCTCGTCAACTGCCTGGAATTAGGATTCCCGCTGGGGCGAGAGTGCTTTGGAAGCACGATCTTGCACTTTGGCCAAGGCCGCTGAGGCCTAACTGCATGCTCTGTCTCCGTTGGAGGCAGTTTGCGGTAGTGTTGACCCAAAGTGGAGCGTGAGTCGTTGGCACTACAGAACCCCCTTGCCTCAGCAAGAGGTGTTTGTAGGCCTGCAACTGCTTTTGAGCTGCTAGGAACCTTTCCCAGGGGGGTCAAGCAACACAGGTTTGTTTTTGTCACTTATCTCTGCCAAATTAAGTCAGAGATAATGCTTTGCAGACACCAGGCTACCCATAGACCAATGGCTTGGGCAGTGACTTTGATAGCCCAGAGCACCATGTCAGTGGCACTGCACAACTCCTTAGACGATTTGGGGTCCGGGCCGTTCGCAACCATACCACTACTGCCATAGTGCAAGGCCGGCCTGCCTGACCTGCCACTCCATAGGCCTTGCTTAAAAGCACAGATGTTAGTATTCAAGGCTTAGACAGATATGTGGATCTGGCTTTCCACACTGGTGTTGAGGAAGGGGCACACGTGGGCTGCGACTACCTCTTCCACCCTAGGAATTTCAGTATAACCTCACTGTTCAGTGTGATCAAATGTTGTGAAGGCCACGGCTCCTGAAACTAGCATTAGGCTCGGATAGAATTGATCATCAAGCAGAGAATGCTCTGGCTTACTCGGAGTGGGGCACTCTAATTGGGGCTTCTTGACTGCCCGAGAGAAAACCTGAGTCAGCTCAGCATCAGTAACTAACACGCGGTTTTCATCTCCTCAGATACAAAAACCGTTGACCGAGACCAGGCCTCACCTTCAGACACTGGGATCGATATAACGTACCCATCTTCATCATAACCGATTCATGCCCTGTTCATGCAGTTTCAATTCAAAGTAGCTTGTTCACAGAGACCATGTATTAAGGTACCTGGTATTAAGAAGCATTTTGGGTGATCCGATCAAAAGTGTTCAGCCTTAAATACAGGTCTAAATGGGGTCTGAAATGTTTTGTGATCAGATCACAAAAACCACATACTAAGGAAGTCAAAAATGCATGTGACCACATCGCATTGCCGGTGTAAACGCTAATATGCCCTGTTTGGCTTCCGGCCAGCTGTGAAGCACCACCCCTCACCTGTCAATCAACCACTGCACTACCAATGCACTCCGATTGGAAAATTTAAAAAAGCAGATATATACACAAGCACTAGAAATTCACAGATCTTCTTCAGTGTGTCTGATATCAACATGCAAAAAACAGATAACAAGCACAAACATCTGAGACTCATTTAATACATGTAATTTATTAAAATAAAGGATAATTCAGTTCAAAATTTTGCTTTTCTGCTTAGATGAAATTTCAGCTGCATCTGGGAGAAACAGTGTGCCGTTTTATTTATTTTTTTCATGCTTTCTTTGTTTTTTCGGACTTTGTAGCGCTTTAATATCATGTAGTAACACAGTAAATAATAGTGATTGTTGTGTACTGTCATGAAATCAAAGACACTCCCCTTGAAATCCAAACACAAGTGGTCACAAGACCACGATACCAGGTGTAAACGATGTCAGAAAGAGGTGACAGTGTTATTAGTTACAATAATGACATCAGCAAAAGCACCTTGTCAAGCCCATCTGTATCTAAATATCCAAAAGTGTCAACTCCCTTGTGTGACTGTCAAATACTGAGGTTGTATTGGGGGTTTAGGATTCTAATGTGACTCTGTTCTCTATTTTCCCACACTATAACCAGTCACAACTATACACAAGTTTGTCTGTTCATTTAATATTCACCTATTAATTCCACAAGGATTTTTAATTGAAATAGTTTTTGTTTAGAAATGCTTCCCATTGAATAGTCAATTCTTTGAAAATCCACTCGGTAGTGCATTGAAGTAGGCTACATTTTAAATAATGTTTGACAATAATTTTGAAAATAAAAATTCACAGAGCAGGAGGGGAAAGTGTCCTGCATCAAATGAGCTCCCCAGACCAGAACACCTTAAATAAAGTGTTGACAAGAGCGCCATCTGGAGGCCTTGGTAAAGCCTGACAGCAGCCAATACCACAAATGTGAGAGACAACACTACATGGAATGAACGTAACAATATTCTCTTTGTGAGAAAAAAGTGTTTAACCAGTTCTAGTATGAAAAAATATACTTTTTATATAAGTACATTGATGATTTATCTTCTATGAAGACTCCATGTAAAAAGGTCCAAATGGGAATATATGCTGTCATCTATATCCCACACCATTGACTTTTACATTAGATACATTTTAACAGTTTCTTTAAAACAATCTAAAACTTTTAGATTTGACCACATAAGTGAGATATAGTGGTCAATTAGAAAAGAAAATACAAAGGTTTTTCATTTTTCTTTTTGAGGAAAATGTTATAATAAATGTTATAAATGTTATACTAATAAATTCGGTTTGAAAAAAAGATAAGGACTTACTTATTTAGATATTGTATTCTGCTTTCCAAGGCTACTTCCCTGTTTTTAAGATATTACGTTTGAATTGTTGCTAAAAAAAAAATAAAAAATAAAGAAAGAAAAAAATAACAGAGGTTACTTTTCATACATCAATCTTTTGTGGTCGGCTGTAATGCTTGACACATTGTTTTAATGTTATTATGATTAACCGTAATACGGTGAAAATGTACTTGTCTTTTATAAAGCCATTATTCAGTCACATCTGAACCGTGTTCTGTCTTTTATAAGTTCTTATGACTATGTGATTTAGAGAATGCTTCAAACTGAATGTTATGATACATTATAACTGAATGAATGTTGTCATCAACTAATGTTGAAAATAAAATGAAATTCCAATGAAATGCCAAATGAAATGCATTTCCAATGTGGCTGACAGCATAAAGGCTCCTCTCATCAGTAAACTCTATTAAAAAAATAGAGTAAAAAATGTATTTGTGAATCAATTTTCTGTTTGTGAATTTCTGTCAGGGGTGGACTGTCCATTGGGAGAACCGGGACTTTTCCTGGTGGGACGGCTGCGAAAAGGGGCCTCGATATGCCTAAGTGGGCCGCAATAAGGTGAAGGGGGCCACGAAACGATGCAGCGATATGCCGAAAGGGGTGGCGGTACGCAGAAGGGGACAGCTAAACACATTGCCAAACCCCACCCGGTCGACAACTTCACGTCGCAAGCCCGAAGGGCTGAAACCCTATTGTATTTGTAAGGATTATTATTATTAATATTATTATTATTCTCCCATAAAACTGATAGTGCAGACCAAATAGTAAGGCCTAGAGACATGAAACTTTGGGGAATGGTAGTACTCACACAATAAACTCATCTGCATGTTCTCACCCCGATCGGCCAATAGGTGGTGCTAATACAAAAGCAAACACGTTTTGGGCCACAACTCCTGAACTGTAAGGGCAAGAATCAATGTAAAAAAAATTTTTTATTTTTTTTCTCTGAATCCTTGAGTCAAACCCTACAAAACGTATATTAATTCAGTTTGAGTAATTGATCAATATCTACTCCAAGCAAACTCCAAACGTAACCAAACCCTGGTATCCATAGTCAACAGGACGTTTATAAGATGTCAGCAAATTTTCCTACAATTCTGCCCCATGGGGTGCTACAACTAAAAAACTGTCATAACTTTGCAGCCGTTTGAGGGACAAAGTTCAAATTAAATATGCATCCTCTTTGGCTCAAATGCCAACATATTCTTAAAAAATTGATTCGACAAATTAACAAAAGCAAAATACGTTTTTGGGTATGACCTATATAATGACTAACTGACCCATATCTTGTGAGCAAATATTTTAAACTTAACAAAACTTAGTATACATGCTGAAAAGAACATTCTTAGGTAATCCCTTTTACCTCTGAGAGGGGTGCTAAAAAAGCTGGGGAAAGTTCAACAAGGGGGCTAAATTCACCATCATTAAGCCACGTTTCCAAAATAAATAAAAAGTCCAATTTGTGAAATAAAAAGAAGTCATGAAGTCTCTCTCAGAAGTAAAAGAGATTATTTTTCATCTGAAGCCTTCTACTTGCCCATGTGATGATCCTGTGCGCCTTCTCAAGGAGATGGTAGATATCATTAGCCCTAGCATCATGTCTGTCATCAAAAGTAGTCTTGTTGGTGGTGTGGTTCCACTTTGCTTTAAGCAAGCAATTGTTCAGCCTCTTTTGAAGAAGCCAAGTTTAGATCCTTTGGATCTGAAGAATTATCGGCCGATCTCTAATCTGCCAAGTCTTTCAAAGATTTTGGAGAAAGTATTTTTATCTCAGCTGAAGTCTTTTTTAATTCAGAACAATGTCTTAGACAAGTTTCAATCTGGATTTAGGGCTGGTCACAGTACTGAGTCACTAACTGGTGACTCAGGTAATCATGCTGCTTTAATTTTGTTGGACCTCAGTGCGGCATTTGACACTATTGATCATCAAATTCTTATTAGTCATCTAAGGCAGTGTTTCTCAACCTTTTTTCTGCCACGGCACACTTTTTACGACTAAAAAAATTCTACGGCACACCACTATCCCACATAGGCTAACCATCGTCAATATTTTTCCTTTTCAAGAACTTGTCCATGTTTTCTGTCCGTCTTAGTAGCGTCTTTACTTGTAATGTTTGAAATTCGGCTAAAAACAAGTCACATAGGTAGGCTATGCTGTGTGAGGTCACAGGTGGCAAGAGCGCTAAATGGGTAATGGAAAAACAACAAATTTGCTTCTTTTCTAATTTGTAGATTTGTTCTTGCAATGCCACAACAAATTACAGGGATGCAAACTCATGAGGGCCAAAAAAGGTAAGACAATCACTTTATATTTCTTTTAAAGAATAAGCCAAAAGCACCAATTCCAGCTATTTTAGTTATTCAAGTTTATTCAAGTTTAAAATTGTGCAGAATTAGCAGCAAAATAAAGAGTATTTTGGTGAGGCTTGCTTCTGTTTCACAAATTTGTTCAATTTTATTAACTGAGTAGTTCAGTGACCCCTTCTGGAAATGTCACTAGGTGGTGACAAATGAGCATCTTATGTGCTATGAGTGAGTCAGTGAATCATTTTGAGTCGTTCATGACCAAAATCTACCAAGAGTCTTTATAGTGTTTAAGCATTAAAAGAACAAAACAGATCTAGTCTTCCTTCAGTCTGAGCATTATTTTTCATCCAAAAATACAACAATAATAGTCTAATAATAGTGAGTTTCAATAACCTCCTTACCTTATCCTTTATTAAAACTTGCATGGCTACAAATCTACTGACTTCAGTATAAGAATTATAAACACAAAGCAGATCTACGGTATCATTTTCCTACAGTAGCCTATTTAAACTGCTGAGCATGGCTTTAATCAGAAAAGACCACAATAATAGACAAATAATAATAATTTTGAGTCTCAATAATGTTCTTTCGTCATTGTATGCATTTCACATGTGTTGAGTCGAGGCGTCAACGCTCTGTTCAACGCCAGTGTCAAGCGGCGCATTGCCCTCCACATGACAAGAGTTGCAGAAAGCGTCACAGAGGGGTGATTTTATGTGTTTGCCAAGTAAAAAAGTGGGAGATGTGCACAATAAACATTGAAAACATGTATTTGGAAGAGAGAAAAAAAGTTTGCAGTTGCTTTGATAGCAGAAAGTAATAAAAGGGCTTCTTTTTTCTTGGTGAATTTAAATTAGTTCAATAACTGGGGTCTCTGATATTTGTAAACGATAAGGTAATATTTAATTAAAAGAAATTATGAGACATTCAATGTCTCTTCACAAATTTGGACAGTTTTTAAATATTTCTTGTTTCTTAGTACTCTCAAAGACATTGTTGGTGAAGCAAAAACGTGTGTGTGAAAAACACTTTGGTGTAAAGTGCCGTCACTTCATAGATTTCAATGTATTCTGCAGCGCTGACACGAGTCATGTGAAAGACCCTTAACACGTATAAATATCAGTCACATTTGCACATTAATCATTGCTCTTCACAATCACAAAAGTGACCGATTATGGTTTCAAAACGGAAGGTGAAGAGTCTGGATCCCTGAATTATTATTAATTTTTTTTTTCATGCATTTATTTATTTTTTGTGGAATTTGATCATTTTCCACGGCACACCTGACAATCTTTCACGGCACACTAGTGTCTATATCTTACTTTGAAGGTAGATCCTTTTCAGTAAGGTTTGGAGATTTTTCTTCATCCTCAGCACCCATTACCTATGGCGTTCCTCAGGGCTCTATCTTAGGTCCGATTTTGTTTTCTTTGTATATGCTACCCCTTGGCATGATTTTTAAGAAATATGGTATATCTTACCACTTCTATGCAGATGACACTCAAATCTATCTCCCCCTGCAGCCTGGAGTGAATAGTTCTTTTAATTTGTTGGTTGGGTCAAAATCTTCTCCAGTTACAGTAAATTAGAAGAAAACGGAGATCATTATCTTTGGATCTGATGTATGTTGTGCAGATATTACCAATGGCCTAGGGCCATGGGCCACTAATCTGCAAAGCCAAGTGAAAAATCTGGGTGTTGTTTTTGATTCAGCACTAAAATTTGACAAACAGATTAAGGCTGTTGTGAAAAGTTGTTTTTATCAACTAATAGCCATTGCCAAAATGAAATCGATTTTATCATTCAACGATCTGGATAAAGTTATACATGCTTTTATTTCTTCCCGCCTCAATTACTGCAATGCCCATTACTTGGGGACTAGTCATTCATCTATGTCACAGTTGCAGCTAGTCCAAAATGCAGCTGCTAGGCTGCTCAGAAGTACTAAGAGTAGGGACCACATTTCACCGGTATTGGCTTCACTACATTGGTTAATGGTACAGCATAGGATTCAATACAAGGTCCTGTTATTTGTTTTTAAAGTGGTTCATGATATGGCCCCTGGTTACCTCACTGAGATTATACATTTGCGTTACTCATGTAGATCATTAAGATCGGCCAATCAGTTACTACTGACTGTTCCCAGATCACGCTTAAAGCTCAAAGGGGATCTGGCTTTTTCAGTTGCTGGTCCGAGATTGTGGAACAGTCTACCTCTTGAGATTAGGTCCTCCACTTCTATTTCTATTTTTAAATCGTGTTTAAAAACTGTTTTGTTTTCATTGGCTTTTAATATTTGATGGACTCTGGGTGTTGTCTTTTTTATGCTAGTTTTTATTTCCTGCTATTTTGGTTATTGTGTGATGTGTTTATAATATTTTTATATTTTATTTTCAATGTACAGCACTTTGGTGCTACAGTGTAGTTTGAATGTGCTTTATAAATAAATGAAACTTGAGACTTGAGACTTGTATTTCAGGCAATCATAGCCATAAAAGGCTGTTGTAATGTTTGTCCACAAGAGCCACATCACAATAAATCATTGAATGTCTTCAAAGAGTAAAAAAGTGAAATATTAAAATATCTTGCCACAGCCATTTATTGTAAACAAGATAAATAAAAATAATAATAATAAAATATTTATTACTGTATTATATATTCAGAGTGTGCTGATGTTTAAATAATTTGATTTTCACCTCAGAAATATTTCCATGTTCATAAATGTGTAACAGTCTTTTACACACTCAACGGATTTCACATTTATTTATCATCAAAGGTGTTTCCTTGTCTTCTCAAGTTTATTTATTTTTTGTTTTTCCAAATATTTTTTTTTCTCCCCAATTTGGAATGCCCAATTCACAATGTGCTCTAAGTCCTCGTGGTGGCGTAGTGACCCACCTCAATCCTGGTGGGGGAGGACGAATCTCAATTGCCTCCACGACTGAGACGGTCAATCCGCGCATCTTAACACGTGGGTTGTTGAGCGCATTACTGCAGTGATGTAGCGTGTGTGGAGGCCCACGCTATTCTCCGCGGCATCCACACGCAACTCACCACGTGCCCCACCGAGAGCAAGAACCACACATTATAGCAACCACGAGGAGGTTACCCCATGTGACACTACCCTCCCTAGCAACCGGGCCAATTTGGTTGCTTAGGAGACCTGGCTGGAGTCATTCAGCACACCCTGGATTCAAACTCGCGACTCTAGAGGTGGTTAGTCAGCGTCAATACTCGCTGAGCTACCCAGACCCCTCTTCTCAAGTTTATTATTTGTTTAGATCTGCATACGAAAAATGTTAATTAGTGTTTGACAAAGAAGTGCTTGGTGCAGATGTAACCTGACACCAGTACTTGCTCGCACTGTAAAGCTTAATGCACAGATCCTATCTGATCAAATAAAAAAAGATTTGTCCCACCTCTTTTCACTTAAGACATAACTGACTGTGTTTAAAACTTTTTACAGAGTGTGCATTCCCGTGCTGGTAAAATAATGCAGCATGTTTTATCTACTTAATATAAACCGCCCTGTAATAATTAACCTATTAATCGCCTTCAAATTGACACATTTGTAAAAAGCCTGTAAAAGCAGCTCCTGTCAGTGATGTTGGTCAACATTAGACACCAGAAAATGTAGCTTTGTAACTTCAAATAACGCTAACTGTTTTATGCTTCTGAGTTCACCCCACAAACCATGGACAAATACGGACGGATGCTGCTGAGTTAGGCTTTGTGTCATTCAAAACTGTTAGCATCCATTTTACCAAAGTAAGTTCATTGTTGTTACTTCTTCCTCAATTACAATTTATTATGTTAATGTTGCTTTTGTATACCCAGGCAGTGGCGGGCCGTGCATTTAAAGTCTAGGTCTTCAGTGTGATTCGTGCCATTAAGAAAACAAAGTTTCACAATGAATAAGACACCCTATGCCTTTGGGCATCATACATTATGTCGCAGCTAATTAGTAATACCAATTGACATTTCAAAACACATCCACGCACGAAAGCCAAAACTTGAAACAACAGTTAATGCTCAAGCAAGCCTAATTTTAACTGCAGCATGATTGTTTTGTGAAATGAACGACTCCCGAACAGACATTCAAAAATCATAATTTTTCATTTGAATCTACCAAGGAGGTCTATAATACCTGGAAAAATCTATCTAATAATATTTGCGATTTAAATGTTGCTTGCAATACATTTTGTTTCATCAGGGTACACGGTTATGCTGCGTTTCATTCAAGTTGGATGTGGGATATTCCTACTTGATATCTCCGACCATAAATGCATTCCATTCCCTGATATTCAGAAGATGATGTTTAAGAAAACAAAACTGCAACGCTCCCGTTAGCTTAGCAGGGGTTTGACTCTCATTAGAGATGTCTCCTAGCAACCCAACTGATAAACAATGCTGCAGCGATAGCATTTGTGCTTCAGGTGTACGATTATCAAAAGAGATTATAATGTTTTATACACCTGTTTCTGCAGGCGTTCGTTAAACAAGCTTTAATATCATGTAATGTGGAAACTCATTTATCGTTATTACTTAATAAAGTGAATGTTTATCACTTACTTTGTATATCTCCCTGAGTGTCGACATGTTTGTGTGACATTATGCATCTGCATCTCGGAGAAATCAGAGTTGAGAATTTCTGCACGAGCCTACAAGTTGTAATTCTGACTTAAAGATGCATCCATTGCACTTTTCCTAGTAAGAAGTTGTAAAATCCGACTTTCCGAGTTGAATGGAACACAGCACTACTTTTCAAAACTTGATCCGACACTGAATGCTCCAGCAGCCTAATTTACACTTAGAAAACTCCTGATGTTGCTATAACAATGCAAAAAGCACTTACCAATTTACTTGAAGTGAAAATCAGTCCTCCTTTCCTTTTTAGTAAATTAAGCAATCACATGGTCATGCAGAACATCTCATGTTTTTAAATCCATAAGGATCTCTTTCTCAATGTTGATGTGGCAGTGACAGCTGACTCGTCAGCAAGACTTTTCGCTCTTGAATTACATACGTCACATAAAGCATGATTGTGTCACTCAAGGCCAGCTAGAAGGCCTCTACCGGGACATATCCTAAAGATCACACCCACCAAGAACAAATAAATCAATCTGATTGGCTGATGAATCTGATAATCTGACTTTAGTTGCTCATTCATTTGCACTTTTGAGGGATTCTGTGGAAATTCTGAAGGCCTGATGGGGTGGAGCTCAGACTCACACACTGCTTCAGCTTCGGGCATGCGATTTGTGAAACAGTTGTCACATTTTGCTTGTAAGCATCAAGGAATAAATTCTGACTGGTTAAACCTTTCGTTTTTCTATATTTGTTTGTAGATTAATTAAGAGTGGAAAGCGATTATAAATACATAGGCAAAAAGGTGATTGAGAATGAAAGGATGAAAAATATATATTTGGCATGTTAGGCCAGCGGAGAAGGCTTTGCTGGCCCTGAGAAATCGCCACTGCATATAGGGACATTCATAATAAAAGGTTATCAAAAGCTTTTTGATCAAAAGCTTTGGCAAGATACCAAAAACCATCAGAGGCTGTATCTCGGTGATGCTTTGCTGTATTGACATGGAATTTTCTCTCATTGGCATCAAACCTGACAGCACCACACAAATTCCGTGACAGTGCCAATTATTGGTCAAAAGTTATCATGAAATGTGTTGATTTATAACAATTTCTATTTATTTAATTTTGTACAACTTTTCTTTAAAATCATAATCAGAAATGTCCATTCATATTTCCTTACATGCTGATGGTTTGCTTGGCCCTGTAATTGCTGCTTGTTATTTTTATTCATGCAGACCAAACCATCATAAATATCATAATAAAATAAATTAAAAATAGACAAATACAATTATATTGCTTTAGCTCTATTTTAGGTGCTTATAAGCTATCTGAATAATGCTTTACCATTGTGACACATGCAATTAAAGTCCCTATGCTGCTTGAACCCCGATAAT
Source organism: Myxocyprinus asiaticus (assembly GCF_019703515.2). Classification (NCBI taxonomy): domain Eukaryota; kingdom Metazoa; phylum Chordata; class Actinopteri; order Cypriniformes; family Catostomidae; genus Myxocyprinus; species Myxocyprinus asiaticus. The sequence goes on from NC_059380.1 coordinate 22,986,574, forward strand.
TGCTGCTTGCGGCTATATTTAATTTTTTTTTACTTTTTGTATACAGCCAAGAATGCCATTGCTATTTTATTTTATTTTATTTTTATTTATTTTTTTAACAAATTGTTAAATATTTCTTTCTTTTTTGTGTTTTCATGCTAACCTATTAGCCTGCTAATATCAACAAACCCAAAGCCTGTTACTTATAAAACTATCAGTTTAGTTTGATATGGTAATATTGATAATACCAAGTAAAACAAGATGTCAATGACTGAAAAGTACTCATGTTTATGTAATGATCTGTCTGAATGAAGATATCTACAAATACATTCTTACTGGTTCCTTTTGAAGTTGAATATATCTCTAAATTAAGTAGTTAATAGTTATTCTGATTTTAATATTAACAATTCATTTCCTATGTATGCATTCCAGTACTGACTTTTTAAATGAGTAGCCTAGTATCTAATGAATAAGTAAAATAAAAAAGATAGTCATTACTAACTAGTAACTAAAAACTAGTATTATAAATATAGTATTATAAACTAAATAACTAATAGTAAAATAAAAATAAAAACATAAAAAACTGTATATAGTTAGACAGACAGACAGACAGACAGACAGACAGACAGATAGATAGATAGATAGATAGATAGATAGATAGATAGATAGATAGATAGATAGATAGATAGATAGATAGATAGATAGATAGATAGATAGATAGATAGATAGATAGATAGATAGATAGATAGATATGACCCTGAACTCTGAAAGAAAATTGCTCAGGGATAGAAAAAGTAAACAATATTTTAAACATCAACACAATAAAATGATTGATGTTATTATTTGAATGAATTATATGCTGTTTTGTGGTCATTTCCAGATCAAACAAAGTGGAAACTGTCATTAAAAAAGTGTTTTATTTCCTATATGATGGCCAGCAGTTCTTTTTTCAGTCATTGATAGTGTGGCCAGGAATTCTACTGGGCCCAAGGTGGCAACCTTACACAGAAATGATTGTTGTAGATTAATTATTAAAATGATGATGATTACAATTATTGTTATAGTTATTATTATTATTATTATTATTATTAATGATTTTACAGAAATAACAATACAATACAATACTGTAGCCCATGATATTTTCAACCATGGTTGGCATGTGAACTCTTAAAATGGACAAAAACAAAACTACAATAAAGAGTCAGACATTGGTTACATATAAGTGTGGCGAAAAGGACAATCCTTCACGCAAATGCACTGTTCATGTAAGCAAATACCTGTGTGTCAGCTGGTCATTTTCGAAGACCATTTTAATTGATTAATTATAGAGACCTAAGACAGGTCCTCAATAATGAATGATGCTGGTTTAAAGCATCTTGAATATTTTACATCCTGTGGGTGGGATTGCATTGTAGTATTAGTTCTCCGAGGCGTCAATCAAAGCGTACTGTGGGTTCTGACCCCGCCCCCTCTGTGCATCACAAGTGTTGTGACGTCAAAGTGTCTGCAGGTGTTGGAAGAGGCGCAGTATTGGCGTAAGTGACGCTTAAAACGGCTTTTACGGTAAGAAAACAGTGTGTTTTAAATATTCCTGCAATAAATAAATCGGAATCTGTGCTTTATGTGCGCATTTATCACAGGGAATGCTGAGAAAATGAGCTGATAGCAAAAAGAATAACCTTCATGTGTCATGGACAATCGCGCATCCTATGCTTCTATTTATACTCCCTATGAAAGGCGCATCTGCCACATTAATTCTTAGCGTTGCATGGCTCGGATTCAAACGATTATTTGCCGCTTTTATAGCAAAATAAGAATAATTATTCAAGATCGCTGTATTCTTTACCATCGTACCACTAGATGGTGAATCAAGTGAAAATATCCTCCGCAACCGTGTTGCGTGTACATGTGCTGCTTCCTATTATGTAAGGATGCTCGGATATGGATCTTGTATTATAAGATTCATTTAAATTGCCATTGCTGATTAAATTTAGGCATTGGATCTCATAGAATCATTCATGGCATCATGATTGCACATCTTAGATCATGATCTGAGATCATCTTAGATGTCATCCAATCATGATGCCATATATTTATCTAATGTAGGAGATTTATATACTGTCCCTTTCTCCAAAATTCAGCAAAGCTGCTATTATTGAGTCTTTTATGTCCGTGTTTTGAAAGGTGTCATTGATTTTTCCCTGCTGGAGTCTGGACAACCACATTAACGCGTTTTGGCCCAGTATATTGGGATGCTTCGTTTATAATGTTATATCTGCATAAAAACAACATGCATTTTAAATAGGATTCAAAGCTCTTGGATAAAGCAGTTCTGACCACACAGTGGCCAATGCTGTCAGTCTTGATTATCCGGATCATTTGAATCTAATGGAAGTGAAAAGCGCTCTCTAGAGCAGAGCCTGAGCTTTTTTTTTTTTTTTTAGTCTCTGCTGCAGAAACCCTTTTTTCTTTGACATTATGACTCTAAAGATGCGCTCAGTCCCCCTCCTAAGGCAGTCTAATGGTTCGGTTTTTCTAAGGCTGAGAGAGCAGCTGGCCTGTGTGGCCCTAAAACTTTGCCTCTATTTTTAGTTTGCTGAAGCCCCTGTTATCAGCAGACATGCTGACTGTAGGATGCTTTTGTGCTCTGTGAATCTTTCAGACACACCAGACGAGGTGTGCTGAATCGCAGATCAGTTTGCAGGGTCTCTTGAGGAGACGTGTTACTTTCTGTTTGTGCTGTGTCTTGTGGAAGTTATTGGCTAGGTAGACTCTTTCAAAAGCATTAGATAAAACGTAGCAGGGGTACAACGGGGCTGCACACAAGGAAAATTAGCTTTTTGTCTGGTAACAAGGTGGATCAAGATTGCAAATATATATATATATATATATATATATATATATATATTAGGGGCAAGGGGCATTTTAGACCACACATGGGGTAAAAGGCCCCCAGGGGGCTTATAGAGATATCGTGTAGATATAGGGGCTTTACTTATAGGTCAAAATTTGTAAACTTAAGCAAATCGTTTTGAGACATCAAGATGCTTTATTTGGGGGGTGGGGGGTGGTGGTATCAAAGATCACGCTTATTCAAAAGAACCAGTATAGATAAGGGTGCAGCATTCCCTGTTCATTTCAAGCACATTTGGTATTCCAAATAACTCAAGTATTCTATAAGCAAAGAAGTGATTAGATCATGTCACTGTGAGCCCAACTTGAACATTCTACATATCAAATTTATTCTCCCCACTTGAGAAAAACCAAGTTTTATGCAACAGGGGGGCTTTTTATGCCAAATACAATCCTTTCACTTATTGGACAGTAAATTAAAAACTTTTGATTGAATCACCTTGACCAAAACTAAAAATGACATAAGTATTTTGTCTCAAAACAAATGCAGTAATTTCATGGATTTTCATTAGCAACATTTAAAAAATGATTAAATATTAGATCAATTACCTTAAAATCAACCTTTAAACATTGCACGCAATGTACTCATGGATTAGCAAAATTTTGTATTGTATAGTAAAACTGGTGTTTTAGACAGTGCTGTGGTAGTTTTTGTTGCTATTTAGTGTTTTAGGAGAAAATATAACCAAAAGTGCCGTTTACCCCCATTGTACCCTATGTTGGAGATTTTTTTGTGTACCTATTGGACAGGTTAAGAATGTCCTATTTCCCCTAAAACCATCCAATCTGTTCTCTTCCGACTTTCAATCCAGTGATCATGTTTCTAGAGTTGGGGAACTTGAGTCCGAGTCATGAGTCCAATTTGAATGGACTTGGACTTGTCACGGACTCGGATGCATTTTTACTCGGACTTGACTTGGACTCAAGCCTTTGGGACTTGGGATTTTTTTCCGAGTTCATTACATCTGTGATGCAATGAAAAAAAAATAACAAAACAGAAATTCATTAACAAATCTCTGTCTACATGCAGCTGTAATAGCCCCTGAGGTCGTAGACGTAGCCAGAGTTGTTTCACTGTTTAAGCAAACACACGCACACTCATATGCACGTGCACAGGCACACTCATCAGTTAACCAATACGCTTAAAAGTATAACATGGACTACTGAGGTGGCTGGCACGATGAAAACTTAAAGACAGGTATATATCCAATGTAATAGAACTAAACAAGGCAGTTTAGAACGGCATGGGACCTGACAACTGGTAAAATTGCGTGTGGTGTTTGTGCAGCCAAGACGGTGCTTGCATTGCGGTTTCATCTTGCTTAAAAACATAAAATCAAGAACTTCACTGAGTCAAATCACCCACATCATGTCTCTCACAGTTGACTAAAAACAGCATATCAAAATAAAAATACATAAAAATAGTATTAATATTGGATATTAAGTCTTTTTAGGTGTAACGTATCTACACATGCAGGCTTCTGTAGTCTCTTGTGGTCCACGCAGTGTTGTCAGCTTGAACTGATCATAATAGCTTGATGAATCAACTGTGTAACTTTTTAAATAGTCGGGGGAAAAAGCATTATTGCTAAATTAGACAGCAACTCTAAACAGATAAACAGCACCTATTTATTATTGATTGACTATTTTCAAAGCATTGACGAGCTGCTTAAAATACGTTCTTTTACAGCATTTGTCCACCATTCATAAAATTCAACCATGCACAATAAAAAATTAGGATATTTTGGGCAGTGAAATATTTTGTTTATAATTTAATTATAGACTATAAAATAAATGTATTATTCGATGACATAGTTTGTGTATGAAGCTAAACTTCATGTTACGAGATGAATTTAGTTGGTTATGATGTTTTTATTTTACATTTTTATTTTATTTTATTTTTATTGTAAACCACTGGGTAACTTATGCACGTCTGTTTTTTGCCTACATCTCTGACACATTTGAAGGACAATTCTGTTAAATGAATGACTCAGAATTGTTATTCTCCATGTTTTTGCAGTTAAAAAAGAGCTCAATTAAATTTTCTTTGGTTGGTATTTAAAGATTTCAGACTGATTGCAGACCAACGCAGCTGCTGCTTAAGCAAATATCAATTATTATTATTTTTTTATCTTCTGCGGCAGCTGCTGCGAGACGCACACTGACGCATCAGGGATTTAGGTTAACAAGCAGCACACAAAACTGCCCTGCATTGTGCTGTTTCCCACAAATTAACTAGAAAATCATGTCTGTGACGACATGGCCCTAATATTATCAATGGGCTTTTCCAGTGTTTTTGGATGTAGCATTTGCAGTCAAATCATGAGATGTAACTTCACAGCGAGTACTAATTACTACTGTGTTGACTCATTTGTATGTACTGTATTCATACTGTATGTACTCTATCGGCAGATAGAGAAAAAAGAATCAGAAAGGAATCTCAGTAGACTATTATTTATTTAGTTTAAATAAAACTAAATTACATTGAATTGACACATTGAAAATGAAGTAGAAATAAAAACTATATTAAAATTCGAAACATAATAACCTTGGTTGTAATGACTAATGCAGCTTTCACTTTTAGTCTATGTTTGAGTGGAGGGCAAAAAGCAACAAATAACTGAAATGTCAGCAGAACACAATAAGAATTGTGTTGAAGGACAGTTTTGTCTTCATACTCCTAAAGCATTTGCTTTCATTCTGAAACCACTTTGAAGTTTGTTCATCAGGATACTGATCATAAAATATATATGAAAGGCAACAGAGGTGTTTTTGTTACATTTATATTGACAAACTGTTTTTCTTAGTTGTGAAGTATAAAATAAGCTTAAAATATTGATGTTGAGTTTACGGTTACAATTTGAATTCAGATTCATGAACAGATTCATTCGGACTCGGCCTGTTATGGACTCGGTCTTGAGTCAGATTCGATTGTTTAAAGACTCGGACTCGACTAAGGTGGACTCAAACCCAACACTGCATGTTTTCTTGAAACTGAATAGGATGCTAATTTGCCAACATCTCAAATCTGTCTTTTGTGTTGAGTTTTGTTTTGTTTTGTTTTTTCTGACACAGTATTGAAAATGCTTGAGATGGAAGCCCTTCACTTTATGATGAACAGAACTCTTCAAGGATTTAATCAAATTTTATGTAAAAAAAAAAAAAAATGTTAAAAATAATGACTGGTCTTACTAATGGTTATTTCATCACACTGAAAATAGAAGGTCAAGTCAGCATTGCTTTGTGGGGATACACAACCCAGAGCAGTGTGCTCTGTTGTATTATGTACGTGTAGTATGCAGTAGTTCATCTGGGTTTTCCATACATACAGAAATTGTGTATACAATTCATTTATACATACAATACACTGCATATGTTGGTTGTATGCTATTCTGAACATAGCCAGTGTCTGTTTGTGTACGTGCATGTTCCTTACCTCTACTCTCCAAGTAGAATTTGAGACGACTCGTTTAGAGAGATGAACACCAGTCTGATTAGACATTTTACCTACAGAATTGGCTTAATTAATTGGTGAAAAAAAAAATCTGAGAATTATATGGATACAAAAATATTTGTATTGGGAAAGACTGAAATCTCCAAAGCTGTTGGTCAAGATTACGCTCCAAATGCATGTTTCAAATCAGGCATAAAATCTAACAACACTGGTATCATAAACTGCACTTCTTAAGCTCAAATCTCACAAATATATTTATTTTTTAGGCTGGTTTAGCTAATGCAGGTGCGTGTTCTAGAGTAAACAAACAGGCAATTGGCTCTTTTTATTGTTATGTGGCACTTCCATTTTTGCAGCCTCCATATTGAGAGTTACGATGCCTCTTTCAAAAAAGCATTTTGCTTTTTGAACTGTAACCTGGGAGCTGCCATACGTATTGCTATGATTTCTCCCATTCATATATATATATATACACATGCTCCATATACGGTGGCAAGAAAAAGTATGTGAACCCTTTGGAATTAGTTGGTTTTCTGCATTAATTGGTCATAAAATATGGTCTCATCAAAGTGACATGTACAAACACAGTGTGCTTAAGCTAACAACACACAAACAATTATAATTTTTGTGGCTTAATTGAACACATCCCATGCTGTGGAAAAAGTAAGCAAACCCTTGGATTTAAAAAGGAGGTCAATCCTCCTTTATCAACAATAACTTTAACCAAGTGTTTCCGGTAGCTGCAGATTAGACCTGCACAACATTCAGAAGGAATTTTGGACAATACTTCCAAACAGAACTGCTTTAGTTCAGCACATATTCTTAGAATGTCTGGTGTGAACGGCTCTCTTGAGGTCATTCCATAGCATCTCTATTGGGTTAAGTTCTGGGTTCTGACTTGGCCACTTCTCACTTTCTCAAGTGGAATTACTTTGATGTTATGATCACTGTCCTGCTGCATCACCCAACTTCTACTGAGCTTCAGCTAGCGCACTGCCGCCCTGACATTATCCTGGGATATCTTGGTAAACTTTATTCCCTCGATGATGGCAAGCAGTCCAGGCCCCAAGGCAGAAAAGCAGCCCCAATTCATGATGCTCCCTCTACTGTACTTCACCTTATGCGGTGCCCTTTTTACGTGATACGTAGTGCTGCGTGTTCTTCCCAGACAATTTAACCTTAGATTCATCAGTCCACAAAACATTTTCCTAGTTGCGTTTTGGAGTGTCAAGGTGGTCAAAGGTTGGCAAACTTCAGATGCACAGCAATGTTTTTGTTGGAAAGCAGCAGCCTCTTTCACCATGTAATGTTTTCCATATAGTAGACTCATGAACAGAGATGTTAACCAGTTCCAATGATTCCTTTAAGTCTTTAGCTGTAACTATAGTGTCTTTTTTACCTCACTGAGCATTCTGTGGTGTGCCTTTTGAATCATCTTGGATGGATGGCCACTTCAAGGGAGAGTAGCTACAGTACTAAATTGCCTCTATTTACAGACAATGTGTCTAACTGTGGACAGGTGAATATCTAAGCTCTTCGAGATAACTTTGTTAGTAACCTTTCCAGCTGCAACAATTCTTGATCGTAGGTCTTGCTCTTTTTTTTTTTTTTTTTTTTTTTTTTTTTTTTAAGCGAGGCATGGTCCACATCAGCAAATGCTTCTTGTAAATAGCAAACTCAAAATGTTTGAGTACTTTTTATAAGTCAGAGTAGCTGTAACCCACACCTCCAATCTAGTTTCATTAATTGGATACCAGGTTAGCCAACTCCTAACTATATTAGCTTTTGTTGATGTCATACCTAGGGGTTCACATACTTTTTCCAGCCTACACTGTAAATGTTTAAATGATGTATTAAATATATACAAGAACAATACAATTATTTGTGTGTTATTAGTTCAAACAGATTGTGTTTGTTCATTATTGTAACTTAGATGAAGATCAGACTAGATTTGAAGACAAATTTATACATAAATATATATATAATTTCTTTTTCTTTTTGTTATTAACACTTTTATTGATTCTTGTATAAAAAACAGAATAAGCAAAATGTATATATATACTGTATGTGTGTGTTTATATATATATATATATACTGTATATATATATGTGTATATATATATATATATATATATATATATATATATATATATATATATATATATATATGTATGTGTATATATATATATATATATATATATATATATATATATATATATATATATATATACAGTTGTGCTCAAAAGTTTGCATATCCTGGCAGAAATTGTGAAATTTTGGCATTGATCATGCAAAAGTGATCATATGAAGCCATTTATTACCTCATAGTTGTTTGGCTCCTTTTTAAATCATAATGATAACAGAAATCACCCAAATGGCCCTGATCAAAAGTTTACATTCCCTTGAATGTTTGGCCTTGTTACAGACACACAAGGTGACACACACAGGTTTAAATGGCAATTAAAGGTTAATTTCCCACACCTGTGGCTTTTTAAATTGCAATTAGTGTCTGTGTATAAATAGTCAATGAGTTTGTTAGCTCTCACGTGGATGCACTGAGCAGGCTAGATACTGAGCCATGGGGAGCAGAAAAGAACTGTCAAAAGACCTGCGTAACAAGGTATTGGAACTTTATAAAGATGGAAAAGGATATAAAAAGATATCCAAAGCCTTGAAAATGCCAGTCAGTACTGCTCAATCACTTATTAAGAAGTGGAAAATTCGGGGATCTCTTGATACCAAGCCAAGGTCAGGTAGACCAAGAAAGATTTCAGCCACAACTGCCAGACGAATTGTTCAGGATACAAAGAAAAACCCACTGGTAACCTCAGGAGAAATACAGGCTGCTCTGGAAAAGACGGTGTGGTTGTTTCAAGGAGCACAATACGACGATACTTGAACAAAAATGAGCTGCATGGATGAGTTGCCAGAAAGAAGCCAATGCCACAAAAAAGCCCGGTTACAATTTGCCCGACAACACCTTGACACGCCTCACAGCTTCTGGCACACTGTAATTTGGAGTGACGAGACCAAAATAGAGCTTTATGGTCACAACCATAAGCGCTATGTTTGGAGAGGGGTCAACAAGTATTATGCTCCTTGAAACAACCACACTGTCTTTTTCCAGAGCAGCCTGTAACTGAGGTTACCTGTGGGTTTTTCTTTGTATCCTGAACAATTCTTCTGGCAGTTGTGGATGAAATCTTTCTTGGTCTGTCTGACCTCGGCATCAAGAGATCCCCGAATTTTGCACTTCTTAATAAGTGATTGAACAGTACTGACTGGCATTTTCAAGGCTTTGGATATATTTTTATATCCTTTTCCATCTTTATAAAGTTCCATTATCTTGTTACGGACAATTTTTTTCTGCTCCCCATGGCTCAGTATCTAGCCTGCTCAGTGCATCCATGTGAGAGCTAACAAACTCATTGACTATTTATACACAGACAATAATTGCAATTTAAAAAGCCACAGGTGTGGGAAATGAATCTTTAATTGCCATTTAAACCTCTGTGTGTCACCTTGTGTGTCTGTAACAAGGCCAAACATTCAAGAGTATGTAAACTTTTGATCAGGGCCATTCGGGTGATTTCTGTTATGATTATGATTTAAAAAGGAGCCAAACAACTATGTGATTAATAAATGGCTTCATATGATCACTATCCTTAAATAAAAGACAGTTGTTTTTTTTTTTTTTGCATGATCAGTCATATTAACTGTGTGTATATATATGTATGTATATATATGTGTGTGTGTGTGTGTGTGTGTGTGTGTATATATACACACACACACACACACACGTGTGTGTATATATATATATATACACACGTGTGTGTGTGTGTGTGTGTGTGTGTGTGTGTGTGTGTGTGTATATATATATATATACAGAATCAACTTTAACCCCCATTATTTCCCCCTCCTCAACCCCACCCTGTCCCTCAACAAACATCCCTGTGGTCTAAGCCTAAATTATACAATGCACACATACACTATATTGCCAAAAGTATTCGCTCACCCATCCAAATAATTGAATTCAGGTGTTCCCATCACTTCCATGGCCACAGGTGTATAAAATGAAGCACCTAGGCATGTAGACTGCTTCTACAAACATTTGTGAAAGAATGGGCCGCTCTCAGGAGCTCAGTGAATTCCAGCATGGTACTGTGATAGGATGCCACCTGTGCAACAAGTCCAGTCGTGAAATTTCCTCGCTACTAAATATTCCACAGTCAACTGTCAGTGGTATTATAACAAAGTGGAAGCGATTGGGAATGACAGCAACTCAGGCCACGTAAAATGACAGAGCGGGGTCAGCGGATGCTGAGGCACATAGTGCGCAGAGGTCGGCAACTTTCTGCAGAGTCAATCGCTACAGACCTCCAAAGTTCATGTGGCCTTCAGATTAGCTCAAGAACAGTGCGTAGAGAGCTTCATGGAATGGGTTTCCATGGCGAGCAGCTGCATCCAAGCCATACATCACCAAGTGCAATGCAAAGCGTCGGATGCAGTGGTGTAAAGCACGCCGCCACTGGACTCTAGAGCAGTGGAGACGCGTTCTCTGGAGTGACGAATCACGCTTCTCCATCTGGCAATCTGATGGACGAGTCTGGGTTTGGCGGTTGCCAGGAGAACGGTACTTGTCTGACTGCATTGTGCCAACTGTGAAGTTTGGTGGAGGAGGGATTATGGTGTGGGGTTGTTTTTCAGGAGCTGGGCTTGGCCCCTTAGTTCCAGTGAAAGGAACTCTGAATGCTTCAGCATACCAAGAGATTTTGGACAATTCCATGCTCCCAACTTTGTGGGAACAGTTTGGGGATGGCCCCTTCCTGTTCTAACATGACTGCGCACCAGTGCACAAAGCAAGGTCCATAAAGACATGGAAGAGTGAGTTTGGTGTGGAAGAACTTGACTGGCCTGTACAGAGTCCTGACCTCAACCCGATAGAGCACCTTTGGGATAAATTTGAGTGAAGACTGTGAGCCAGGCCTTCTTGTCCAACATCAGTGTCTGACCTCACAAATGCGCTTCTGGAAGAATGGTCAAAAATTCCCATAAACACACTCCTAAACCTTGTGGAAAGCCTTCCCATAATAGTTGAAGCTGTTATAGCTGCAAAGGGTGGGCCGACATCATATTAAACCCTATGGATTAAGAATGGGATGTCACTTAAGTTCATATGCGTCTAAAGGCAGGTGAGCGAATACTTTTGGCAATAGAGTGTATAAACAAACAACAAATATTTGAGAAAATCAAAAATATAAAAATCAACAAACAAAGAGAAAAGAAAGAATTCCACATATAACAGAAACCACAATTACTACCACAGTTTTGCCTCTCTCCACGTGGTCCTCACCGACAGCCTTCAGATAGGACAAATACCTGTCCCATTTCTTGCCATATGTATATAATCTGCCAAGCTGCTTATATGACATCTTTTAAAATGCCACCACCCTGCCCAATTCGGTAAACCATTTTTGAAAAGAGGGAGCGCCAAATGACTTCCATCCTCTAAGAATTATCTGTCTGCCAATATTTACACTAATTTGGACCCAGATTTTTGTATATTTGTCACCTACTTTAATAACTGCCCCATCACCCAATATACATAGTGTGGGGCAGAATGAAATTTGAGTACCTAAAACCTCACAGATAATATTCTGGACTGTTTCCCAAACCCGTAAATTTCCAAAATTTACCTATCAAACAGCATCAAGTGAGATGGCAGCAATTGGGGTCTGAGCATTCGCTACTGACCACATAATATTTATAAAATGTCTAATATTATCAGAAGAACTACGACCACAAATAAACCCCACTTGATCTATATGCATAATAGATGTAATTACTCTGCTTAATTGATTAGCCAGTATTTTAGACAATATTTTTACATCTACCTGGATAGGGAAGTAGGACGATAATGTTTACATTAATTTGGGTCTTTATCTTTTTTAAATGAGACTGATCATGGCTTGCATCATGGTTGGCAGTAGTTCACCTTTTTAATGACTTTGTGTAAACTTATAAGTGGAGTTCTGTGATCAAAATAATTCTGCGGCAAAACCATCTGGCCCCGGTGCCCCTGTTGGCAAGGCTTTAATTACCTCATCAAGCTCCTCCAAAGTAATATCTGAGTCAAGAAAGTATTTTTGATCACTCATCAATTTAGGGAGTTCTAATGGCTCTACGAATTTGCTAATATCCTTATCGGTAGACATAGACATGGAGCTATAAAGATTGAAATAGAATTCTTAAAAGGCTTTATTAATATCTGTGACAGAAGTAAATATATTGCCTCCAGAAGACTTCACTGAAGGAATGGTGGAAAAAAACTCTCTCTGTTTTATGTATCTGGCAAGAGTTTAACTGCTTTATCCCCTGACTCAAAGTATGCCTCTCTTGCTCTGAGTGACCAAAACTCTACCTTCTGTGACAAAGAAGTATTGTACCTATACTTTAGCTGAGTCAACTCTCTAAGACCATTGGATGACATTTGGCGCTTCAGCTCTGTTTCAGCACTTTTAAAACTCTTTTCCAATTCCATTAATTCCTGTGCTTTGATCTTTTTAATGAATGAGGCATATTGTGTGATCTGCCCCCTAAAAACTGCCTTAAGCGCCTCCCATGCCACACCCACAGAGGACACTGAGGACCAATTAGTTTCTACATGAACATTGACTTCTGTCTTTAACATTTGTTGAAATGCTGGGTCCTGTAGATGGATGTATTAAAGCACCATCTATATGATTTTCTTTTCTCTATATGCGGAAACATCTCTAAACACACCAAAGCATGATCTGAAATTAAATATTCCCAACTGAGTAGTCAGTGGCAGATGACTTAGTGACTTAGATATATATATAAAAAATCTGTTCTAGAGTAAATCTTATGAAGTGATGAAAAAAGGTGTAGTCTCTCCCAGATGGATTCAGAAGTCTCCAAATGTCTGTAAGACCAAGATTTTTACACATCCTCTGTAGTGTCAGTGTTGCTGTAAAGGGTCTACACACCTTTGTATCACTATGATCAAGGACTGGATCCATTAAAAGATTGACATTTCCACCCAAAACTATATCATGAAGGATCCCAGCTGCTTGTAACTTTCCCTCAAGATCTATAAAAAAGTTCTGATCATAGACTTTGAATGCATAAATATTAGCCAAAATAAGATTTTGCCCCTGTATTTCAGCCAAAACAATAATTACTTTTCATAAATTATCATTGATCTGTTTGAGACATTTAAATTCATATACACCGATCAGCCACAACATTAAAACCGCCCCCTCGTGCTGCCAAACAGCTTTGACCCGTCGAGGCATGGACTCCACAAGACCTCTGAATGTGTCCTGTGGTATCTGGCACTAGGACGTTAGCAGCAGATCCTTTAAGACCTGTAAGTTGCGAGGTGGGGCCTCCATAGATCGCACTTGTTGGTCCAGCACATCCCATAGATGCTCAATCAGATTGAGATCTGGGGAATTTGGAGGCCAAGTCAACACCTTGAACTCTTTGTCATGTTCCTCAAACCATTTCTAAACAATTTTTGCAGTATGGCAGGGCACATTATCCTGCTGAAAGAGGGCACTGCCATCAGGGAATACCTTTGCCATGAAGGAGTGTACGTGGTCTGCAACAATCTTTAGGTAGGTGGTACGTGTCAAAGTTACATCCATATGAATGCCAGGACCCAAGGTTTCACAGCAGAACATTGACCAGGGCATCACACTGCCTCCGCCGGCCTGCCTTCTTCCCATAGTGAATCCTGCTGCCATCTCTTCCCCAGGTAAATGGTGCGTACCCGGCCGTCCACATTATCTAAAATAAAACATGATTCGTTCTTCCGTTGCTCCATGGTCTAGTTCTGACACTCACGTGCCAATTGTAGGTGCTTTTGGCGGTGGACAGAGGTCAGCATGAGCAGTCTGACCGTCTGCAGCTACGCAGCCCCATATGCAGCTAGCTGCGATGCACTGTTTGTGTGACACCTTTCTATCATGGCCAGAATTAAGTTTTTCAGCAATTTGTGCTATAGCAGCTCTTCTGTGGGATCAGACCAGACAGGCTAGCCTTCGCTCCCCACGCACATCAGTGAGCCTTGGTCGCCCATGACCCTGTCGCCGGTTCACCAGTTGTCCTTCCTTGAACCACTTTTGGTAGGCACTAACCACTGCATACCGGGAACACCCTACAAGACCTGCCATTTTGGAGATGCTCTGACCCAGTCGTCTAGCCATCACAATTTGGCCCTTGTCAAAGTCACTCAGATCCTTACGCTTGCCCATTTTTCCTGCTTCCAACACGTGAAATTCAAGAACTGACTGTTCACTTGCTGCCTAATGTATATCCCACCCCTTGACAGGTGCCATTGTAACGAGATAATACATGATATTCACTTCACCTCTCAGTGGTTTTAATGTTGTGGCTGATCAGTGTGTGTGTATGTGTAATATATATATATATATATATATATATATCATATTTGTTTTCTTTCCCCTTAACATAAACTGTGCCATTAAACTGTACATAAATTTGTGCAATAATAATAATAATAATAATAATAAAAAAATAGGTCCCAGTAAACAATAACATCGAACCCACAAAGTGAACGAATGCACAAAGTCAAAAAAGGGAGAAAAAAAATAAAAAAGAGAGTGAGGCAGGAGCCAGTGGGCAGACAACAACAAACCCTCTCAGGCTGCATCAGTAAAATGCACGATGTTTAGTTTGTATTGTTGATCGAGTGCAGGCAAAATTACCCACTCACACCACTGATTTAGTGAAGGCCATAGCTTGTCATAAGCATGTAAATTGCGTCCATCCTTGGTGTCAGTTCTTAGCTCTTCAGGATAAAGCAGTACAAGCTTACCTTCTGTTAGTGCAGTAATTTTTTACACTCTTTGAAACCGTCCTGCTTCGCTTGTGTCACTCTAGCAAAGTCCGGAAAAACCATGATGTTGTGGTCCTCCCAGCACAACTTGCCTTTGTTCCTCGCCGCTTGTAGAACAAAGTCTCTGTCAGCCAACCACAAGAATCTTGCCAGGATAGATCTGGGTCTGTCACCCATCCTGGGAAGCTGACCAAGAGCTCTTTGTGTGTGCTCTCGAGCCGGCGGCTGACTACCACCCCTGGAGTCACCAAATTGGCCCCCGTTGCTAGGGAGGGTAGAGTCACATGGGGTAACCTCCTCGTGGTTGCTATAATGTGTGGTTCTCGCTCTCGTGGGGGCACGTGGTGAGTTGTGCGTGGATGCCGCGGAGAATAGCGTGGGCCTCCACACGTGCTATGTCTCCGTGGTAACGCTCTGAACAAGCCATGTGATAAGATGTGCGGATTGACGGTCTCAGACGTGAAGGCAACTGAGATTCATTCCAAATTGCCCCCCCCCCCCCAAAAAAAAACATCTCTGCATGGGCAGGGGTCATTATGGTATGTAGCAAGATGACGGCAAGCCCAGAAATCATCCAAAGGCATTGACTGCCCCTCCCATAAATGCTGGGCTGTAAACACATGCTATTAAATGTAGAGGCTTGCAGATGTTTGTTTTTTTTATATGGTACCGCATTGTATTGATGCTACTACTAAACTTCAAAGTCCTATTTTACAATTTGCATCTGAACACTTCATCTTGATAAAATGGTCCCACAGGGCATGCTGCATTCCTTGTCATTCAGACTGAGAGGAAGACATGACCTATAGTCGAACAAATTGTTAACGCCGGTTAATCGGTTAACAGTATCTACATCCCTAGATCATATTAAGCAAACCTTCCATCGAAGTGCCTCAAAACAGCCTTTTTCAATGTGAAATGCACACACTTTAGCATTTTCTTTATTTTAAAGCTAAATGTGTCTGTCAGACATCCATAAGATCTGATTATCATTATTTGCTTCATTCGAATCTCTTTTCCATGCTTTAAGTCATCATGACATGTATTGCATGGAAGCTCATGTTACGTTTGTCCTCTAAACCTCTTAAACTTCCTGCCCTGCTGACTTTTAATATCCTGCCTAATACTTGCCTTTCAGAAAAGATCATTATTAATCTTACTAATCAGTTCACTGATGCTAACAGCAGCTCATATGAGCTTTACACGGCCAGTAGAAAGAGTCACAATTTTGCACAGTTCAATGGAAGTAAAGGACAGTGTTTTATATTCTGAGGGACCTGTGGCAAATATTGATCTGAAACCAAAAGAAAATGTCAGATTAATGCCAAAGCCTGGCAGCTGATGAAACATTTCTTTTACTCCAGTCTTTGGAAGGATGTTTTTTTCTTTTTTTGCCTGACTGATTTTCAGTAGCAGGTGACTCAACCACCACTATTAGGTAACTGGTCTCAAGGAATGAGTGATGAACAGAGAGAATTATATGTCCCCTGTTGATTGTGACAGATTGGATGAAGACTCACTGTGCCTCAAGTAAATCATTCGTGAAATCAGTCCACTTGCAGGGATAGGCATTTTGAGTAATTTTCGAGTAAGTACTGCTAATAAATAACACTTAATAAACCTACATTAAATGTATCATTTGTTTTATTCACAAATGTTACAAGGAACAGTTTCGAAATAACTTCAGCATGAGTGACTCCAGTCAGGCTTCCTAAGCAACCAATTGGCCCGGTTGCTAGGGTGGGTAGAGTCACGTTGGGTTAACCTCCTCGTGGTTGCTATAATGTGGTTCTTCTTCAAAAAAAGGTAACTTCAGCAAACTATGCTTTTCTTTTAGAAAATAAATTAAATGAACAATATACCTTAACAAAAATGGAAAACAAAAAATATTTTAAAATAACAGCAAAAACATTTGCTCTCACGGAGCTTACAAAAATGTGAGTCTACATAAAGGCTATCACATTTTTATCATTTCACATGTTATTTTTCAGAAAAAAAACAAGTGGTGAACGATGGCTTTTTATAAATGGGGTGATTGCGCTCAGCCCGTGTTTAGAGATTTAACGCACATACACATACTGGTCTGATAAGCTCTGAGTTCCACGTATCTTTCCCCCATAAAAGAAAATCCTTGTCCATATTTTGCATTACTCCAACAAGAACCGAATACAAATACAGTAGAATTCAATAAGAACCAAAGTATTACAAGTATTGCCTTGTAATATAATTGGCTTTGCGTTTTAGAAAGACAGACACCATTATATCTTCTCTCATCCAACACCTTGATGACACACATCCACAGCACCCCCCAGTGGACTCAATTGTAACTGCATGATTTGGTGAAAGAGCCAGAGCATAACTAAACAATACCTAGCTTTACAGTGTCACTGTTGTGTAAAAGAAATATCATGTCATGCTGTTATACAGAATAGACTATCAGCTTGGCCATGATTACCCATGACTAAATCACAGCTGTGCTGTGTACAACATCATGTTCAGCATCACGGCTGCGAGTGTGATTATTGCTTAATTATTTTACACAATATTTACTTAATGCACATTTTGTTGTCAAAAATCTTTATCTACTGAATATTGGGTGGAATGACAGTATATACCATGCACCAGTAGAAATGTTCCAACTGGTTGAGATTTTGCTCTATTGTTTATACTGTAGATATATTTGCATTGCTATTAATGGGCAGAACTACCTTAGGTTATTTACACATGAGAACAATGAAGAAGAAATCTGTAATAACGTGACAAGACAGAGTGTGACGTGTCCCAAACAAATCAAGTAAGAACTTATTACGAGGTGTTGCTTGGCACCACACAGCACGAAGCTATTTACAGTTGCCACATTGCAACTAACCAAATTAATGTAGAATTCAGTTGATGTTCATCCAAACAGAATTTACCATCAGAGCCTTGTTTTATAAAATGAGTTGTACTGTTTACAAGTAGCAAATTAAAAGAGAAAATAATCAAATGAGATGAAGTACATTACATTTGTAAAGTGTTCAGTTCACTGGATTATCTAAAAATAGGCATTACCATGTAGTTGTTAAAATATGAACAATTATTTTAACCAACGTAATGTACTTAAATTAACTTCATTTAAAGTCAATAACTGTGTGGGGCCTGGGTAGCTCTGCGAGTAAAGACACTGACTACCACCCCTGGAGTTGCGAGTTCGAATCCAGGGTGTGCTGAGTGTCTCCAGCCAGGTCTCCTAAGCAACCAAATTGGCCCGGTTGCTAGAGAGGGTAGAGTCACATGGGGTAACCTCCTCGTGGTTGCTATAATGTGTGGTTCTTGCTCTCGGTGGGGCGCGTGGTGAGTTGTGCATGGATGCCGCAGAGAATAGCGTGAAGCCTCCACACGCGCTACGTCTCCGCGGTAACGCGCTCATCAAGCCACGTGATAAAATGCGCAGATTGACGTCTCGGACACGGAGGCAACTGAGATTCATCCTCCAAAAAGAAATAACTGTGATCTGATTACAATAATTTAAATTGAAATGCGTTACACTACTTTTTTTTTTTAACTATAAAGTTATTTGATCACAGTAAATAATTACTTTGTCATCAGATTACACCAAAACTGATTATTGGTTTCTAAATGTCTCTTGGATTTCGATGGTTTAATGAATGTGTCCGCTAATAATTCAGCCAAGCAAGCAAAGTTATTGTCTGATGCTGATAATGTTAAAATGCCAAATGTCAGCCTGGCCTATCACTACCTAGGAAATAGGTTGTCAAGCATCTATAATAATTCTCTCTCTCTAAACCCTTTAGATGGCTTCAGCGACAGATAACCGTTATGGACAAAAGGAGTCTTCCGACCAGAACTTTGATTACATGTTCAAAATCCTGATCATCGGGAACAGCAGTGTTGGGAAGACCAGCTTTTTGTTCCGTTATGCAGACGACTCCTTCACGCCAGCGTTTGTCAGCACAGTAGGGATCGACTTCAAGGTGAAAACCGTCTACAGGAATGACAAGAGGATAAAGCTGCAGATCTGGGTGAGAAACTATTTTCCATCTGTATTGAGAGCTTTTGATTGATTGGGTCCAGCCTTACAGCATTAATGGAATGTTTACTTGTCACATATACAGTATATGACAGTTTAGCGGTGTGTTGTGGCCATTTTAATTAAGAAAGACATCGATAGTGGCTTAATGTATTGATTTTTTGGATCCGTTTCTGAATATACAACTCGAGCAGAAAACCATGACAGTTTTTGGGATTCTAGCTGTTCCTGTATGGAAAGTTGATTATCTTTCAATTTTAGCTCTATAGTAGACAATCAATTAAAATTATACTAGTTTCTAAACTCTCCCTTTATTGATATTGTCTCATTCCAGACCCATAAATCTCAGGAACAGAGCTGTGGGTTAATGCAGTGGTTGTCAGCTGGTTTTGCATTACATTAGACATCAAATGGCGCCTCAACACAGTTTCAGTATTGTTTATTGTACAAAATCTCTTTAAGGTCTAGCATTACAATGTACCAATTGGTTTATGATGGCAGTGTTAGGTTAGTTACTTAAAAATAGTAATTCACTACAAATGGGTAATTACTTTTCTAAAAGTTGTAACCATATTACATTACTGATTACTTCATGGAAAACAATCATATTACTAATTTCTTTTAATTTACTTTCTAAAACACTTTTCACAGAAAGGTTTTTGTTTTTCCATTCAGTGAATTGAAAATAATGTCTATATTTCCTCCTTGTTTATGGTTGTTGTCCCTTTAGCTGTCACAGAAACACAAACAGTCATATAAGGTTCCATTCGTTAACAATAATGAATGCATTAGGTATCATGAACAAACAATTAGCAATATATATTTTTACAGCATTTATTTAGCATTTTATATATCTTTGTTAATGTTAGTTAATAAAAATACATTTGTTCATTGTTAGTTCATGTTAACTAATGCTGTTAATTAATGTTAACAAATGGAATCTCATTGTAAAGTGTTAATAATTCAAGTTTTAAATCTATTTTAAATACATATTATTTTAGAAATATGCAGGGACTAAAAATGGTTAAAGGGCCAAAAATGAAAACCAAAAACGAACAAAAGTTTTTGCAGAACCTAAATGAAAACGAGAATAAAGGCCATTTCAATTGTGCTGGAGTGAAAACGTTATTTTTAAACGCTGTTAACAGGTTAATAACCGGTTAATTTCGCTCAGATTAATTTTTTAATGAAACCAAAGACTAAATGGTTCATTACAGTAAACTTTCAGGAACAACACCACTTCCTGTAGCTCAAAAAATGGGGCATCACTCGATTTAGTTAAACATGATAGTCAGGTGCTTTGAATGTGAAGGAAACTGCTGCATCACACATTTCTTTGTCTTAATGCTTGTCGTTGTGGATGTAGCCTTCCGTGACATCCTGAAGACCTTTTTGGCAATTATATAAAATTACTAAATATACATGCACGATTAATCCAGATGCAAGAAAAATATCAAGGTAAAAAGTACATTTCTCAGTTGTTTCCAAGTCTTCACTGAATTATTGTTAGATGAGATGCATTAATACAGATTTGATGCTGTTGGGTTCTGACCGAGAAGCAGATCTGTAATTAAAACAAATAATTAAAATAAAGAAATTAAACAAATATTGAATCATTTTAAAAATTGGCCCACATAATATGGTTTAGTCCAAACCTGCCCTTGCAGTGTGTGCATGCATGCAGGAAAGAGAGATTTTGGCTACTAATTGATTTTAGATGGCCAGATGTATATTTGAAATATTTGCAATATTTTTGGCAATATTTTTAGTATTAAGAATACATTTATTGTATGCTTGTTATAATTTCTATGCTGATAATTCCATCCAACACTGATTACTGGTTTCTAAATGTCCCTTGAATTTCGATGGGAAATGTGGCATTCACAGAACAAAACAATATAGTAGTTGGCACAAAGCATGTTGATCTTCGTTGCACACAAACCTATATTTAATATAGTCTGGGTCATATTGTCTTTTATCTTGCATAGTTTTCTTCATGTTTTTTGAAGGAAAGTGCTTGACATGCAACCTCAGATGAAACTGTGCCAATGGCTATTTGATGTCAATGACTAAAGATATGGGAAGCATTTTCTCCTCTATTTTTAAAGATCAAAGTAGAAAAGTCTGTTTATTTTGCTATCCTATACACATTTTAATGGTTAGTTGCATTTTATTATTTGCTTTTTTTTTTTTTGACCTGCGGCCCACCAGCTGAGAAACACTGGGTTAATGGGCAAGGACCTGTGTGAACACAAGGTGTCTTTTGTAGCAAGCAAGCTTGACATATAGAAATGTACTCTGACCCAAGCAAAAAAAAAAAAAAAACAAGTACCTAATAGAGAGTAACATTTCAGAAATGAAATTAATAAAATGTAAATACAAATCCTTAATGATTAGATTTAATCTAGAGCTAAATAATTTAGATCAACCAATGCAGTCCACTGTCTACAGTAAGAGACAAACAGTAGCCAGTATGGTGGGGTAGGTTTGCTGATTGCCAAATGAGTAACCAATCAGAATTGCTCATGATGTGTCAGGACCCCCTCCCAACAGCTCAAATTTCCCTCTGGTGGAAGACAACCCTCCCCCACCCCACAGAGCAGCATAGACCCAACCGTATCCATTCACACTGGAGAAAAGCTCTCTCTGAATTTACTAAAGATAAATTACACTGTTCCAGGTCATAGTCTGTTGTCCAAAAATACGTGAAAATGTGGCTGTGTTAGGAATACTAGCTGACTACTTACTGAATACTGTGCAGAATATACTGTATACTGCCTACTATTTTTTTTATAACTGATATGTGAAGCAGAACACTTTATGCCTCAATTAATGTTTCAGACAGTTGTACACTGCATTGTCACGTGGCATCATCACATCGTTATCATCTTAGAAATATATATATATATATATATATATATATATCACACACACACACACACACACACACACACACACACACACACACACTGGCAGCCAAAAGTTTGGAATAATGTACAGATTTTGCTGTTTCGGAAGGAAATTGGTACTTTAATTCACCAAAGTGGCATTCAACTGATCATAAAGTATAGTCAGGACATTACTGATGTAAAAAACAGCACCATTTCTATTTGAAAAAAGTAATTTTTGATCAAATCTAGACAGTCCCCATTTCAAATCAAATCAAATCAAATCACTTTATTGTCACACAGCCATATACACAAGTGCAATGGTGTGTGAAATTCTTGGGTGCAGTTCCGATCAACATAGCAGTCGTGACAGTGATGAGACATATACCAATTTACAATAACATCAAATTAACACAACACAATTTAAACAATTTGATATACACATAATTACACTCAACAGTATACAAATAATAACACACTGTAGAGTATACAATACGCACTATATAGATACACATTATTCAATCAAAATAAAAAAATAAAAATATATAAAAAAGTGTGTATATATATATATATATATATATATATATATAGAATGTACAGTATTGTACTGTATTGACATTCAGGCTGTCGGTTGATAGTCAGTTGTTAAGAGAGACCATAATATAATAATAATAATATAATTTATGACAGTCCGGTGTGAGATATAGGAGTAAGGGTAATAAAGTGCAGTGCTGATGTATTTTGATCGTGGGAGATCAAGAGTTCAAAAGTCTGATTGCTTGGGGGAAGATGCTAATTTCCAGCAGCCATCAATCCAATACCTTATCCTTGAGTAATTGGTACTACAAAATCACTTGCCGTTATATTAAACACTGCTGAAAGCTATTTGGTTCATTAAATGAAGCTTAGCATTGTCTTTGTTTTAGAGTTGCCACAGTATGCAATAGACTGGCATGTCTTAAGGTCAATATTAGGTCAAAAATGGCAAAAAAGAAAGCGCTTTCTCTATAAACTCCTCAGTCAATCATTGTTTTGGGGAATGAAGGCTATACAATGCTTGAAATTGCCAAAAATCTGAAGATTTCATACAAAGGTATACACCTACAGTCTTCAAAGACAAAGGACAACTGGCTCTAACAAGGACAGAAAGAGATGTGGAAGGCCAGATGTACAACTAAACAAGAGGATAAGTACATCAGAGTCTCTAGTTTGAGAAATAGACGCCTCATGTCCTCAGACAGCTTCATTGAATTCTACCTGCTCAACCAGGGCCGTTTCTAGGCAAAGCTGGGAGGGTGCCAAAGAGGAGGCCCCCCCACACCTCAGTAGGGATCTCGCCTAGGGCGCCAGAATGGTCTGAAACGGTACTGCGCTCAACAACAGTTTCATGTACAAAAGTAAAGAGAAGACTCAGGGGTGCAGGCCTTATGGGAAGAATTTAAAATAAAATAAAAAAAATAAAAAAATGTTAGAGTGGACAAAGAAACAGACATTGGACAACCGATAATTGTAAAAGAGTGTTATGGATCTTAACCACATTGAGCTTTTGTGGGATCAGCTAGACTGTAAGGTGTGTGAGAAGTGCCCGACAAGACAGGCAAGTGCTACAGGAAGTGTGGGGTGAAATGTCACCTGAGTATCTGGACAAACTGACAGCTAGAATGCCAAGGATCTGTATAGCTGTCATTGCTGCACATGGAGGATTTTTTGATGAGAACACTTTGAAGTAGTTAAAGAAGTTCTGATTTTTTTTTAATTTTTTTTTTTTCAAATTGTAATAGTAATTTTTCACATTATTAATGTCCTGACTATACATTGTGATCAGTTGAATGCCACTTTGGTGAATAAAAGTACCAATTTCTTTCCATAAGAGCAGAATCTGTACATTATTCCAAACTTTTGGCCACCAGTGTATATTTATCCAATTAAATGTGTAAAAGTATCTTTTTGGCAGTCTGATCAAATGAGACAGTAAAGTGATGTTCAAAATTGTGGCTAATATTACGTCAAGTTCATTTATTACGCTGGAAATTGAAGGCCATGTTAAGCACATTTCATTGTGGGATACAGCATTCCATGCAGTGTGCTGCACATTTATTTTTGTACTCAGGATGGGCAATATATAGAATATTTATGATATATGTGCAATGATTTTGCACTGAGAAATGACCTCTCAGAGTTTGTGCTTATTTAGACAACCTGCTTTTTTATTATTGAACTGTTGGTAATGATATGAATACTAGGGGAGTAAAATTTGCACTGTCATTGACAACGCTGATCCTATGTAGGGTCGCAGGAAGTAAACTCGGCAGCATAAACGTTCTTAATTTAAAGGGATCTAAAGTATCATTACAATATCATTACAATATCATACTCATGACTCACATTAAGACAGATTTATTTTTTCAGGTTTAACTTCAGTAGCAAAAATGCTATTAGAGTTGGTTTATTGCTTTAAATCAGTTAAAAGTGTCCATTTAATTTAATTCGATTCAAAATTCTGATTCAACGATTAATTTGTGTCATCACTCAAAAATGTTCATGGACCTCTCTGTATGGCATTTTTCACATATTAAAATATTTTAGTAGAAATATGTCAGTAAATAAAGCTGTTTATTAAGTATACTATGTTTTATTATATTGGTGTGTGTACAGTCATGTGAAAAAATTAGGACACCCCATGAAATATTTAGTTATTTTTTAGGAAATATGGACATATCAATATTTGATCTTCTTTCAAACAATATCTATGGATAAAGGTGATGTAACTGAACCAAAAACAATGAAATTTTAACCATGATATAATTTAGTTAACAAAAAATTTACAAAGATGCCAATTCCTACTGAGGAAAAAGTTAGGACACCCTATGCCCTAATAGCTGGTATTGCCCCCTTTGGCTGAAATAACCTCAATAAGACGTTTCCTATAACTGTCTACCAGTCTCTGACATCGACTGGGAGAAAGTTTTTCCCACTCCTCCATGCAGAATTTTTTCAGCTGTGTGATGTTTGAGGGGTTTCTTGCATGCACAGCCCATTTCAAATCACCCCACAGCATCTCAATAGGATTAAGACCCAGGCTTCGACTTGGCCATTCCAGAACTCTCCATTTCTTTCTTTTGAGCCATTGCTTGGTGGATTTACTGGGATGTTTTGGGTCATTGTCATGTTGCATAGTCCACATCTGCTTCAGCTTGAATTTTTGGACAGATGGTCTTACATTTTCCTCAAGCACCCTCTGATACAATGAAGACTTCATAGTGGATTCTATGATATTGAGCTGGCCAGGCCCTGCTGTAGCAAAGCAGCCCCAAACCATGACATTTCCACCCCCATGCTTCACAGTTGGTATGAGGTTCTTGTGCTCAAATGCTGTCTTTGGTTTGCGCTACACATGTCTTCTGTTACTGTGCCCAAACAATTCAACTTTGGATTCATCTGTCCAAAGCACATTGTTCCAGAAGTCCTGGTCTTTGTCTAGGTGTTCTCTGGCAAACTTTAGTCTTGCCCTGATGTTTTTTTTTTTTTTTTTTTTGACAGCAAGGGTTTCCTCCTTGCACACCTCCCATGCAAATCAAACTTGTTCAGTCTCTTTCTTATGGTAGATGCATTAACTTTGACATCAGCTGTGACAAGAGCTACCTGTAGGTCCCGAGATGACATTTTAGGATTATTGGAGACTTCTTTAAGCATCTTGCGGTCTGCTCTTGGGCTGAACTTGCTAGGACGGCCTGACCTGGGCATGTTGGCAGTACATGTTCTCCACTTGTATATTATTTTCCGGACAATGGAATGGCAGATTTCAAATTGTTTGGAGATTTTTTTAAATCCCTTCCCAGACTCATATGCATCTACAACCTTCTTTCTGAATGCCTCAGAGAGCTCTTTTGATCTCACCATGGTGATTTCACTTACTTCAATAATCAAGAGCAAACCAAACTAAATGTCTGAGGTTTAAATAAGACAGGCTCCTCCACAATCCTGTCTAACAATGTTCTAATCTTTTGCACCTGATGTGGCGCACCTGATGCTAATTTTATGCATTTTAAGTAGTAAATAAATGTGGGTGTGTCCTATCTTTTTCCTCACCAAAAATTGCATTTTTATTAAGTACATTTTTATAAATAATTTTAAAAAACATTTCTTCAGTTTTATTAGTTTATTTATATTACCTCCATCTCTCAGTATTGTTAAAATGAAGATCTAATGTCCATATGTTGAAAAAAACAAAGGTTTTCATGGGGTGTCCTATCTTTTTCACATGACTGTACATGTAGATGAGTTTAAGAGTTTGAGTTCCATTTATTTTGAACTAGATTGTAACTGTATTTTTGAATTTACTTGGCAATAATGGATAATTGGTTGAAATTATGCTCCTCTTATTACATAATAATGTAATTTCAGAGCAAATACATAAATATCACGATATATAAGATATATGTATATGTATAAAATATTGCCAAAAGGCTGAAATCTATCGAGATATCTTTTTTTTTTTTTTAGGTTTATCTTTCACTTCCCTACTCTGTACTGCAATCAATAAAAATGGTTGAGGGACAGTTTTATAAAGAACCGAATCACTTTCCTATACTGCAGCATATTGCTCCAAAGATGCTGATGCTATTATGATATCAGAGACAAGAGCCAAATATAGACTCCCATTGTTCAATACAGGTCTTTCGGTATATTAATAGGTCTGTCAGTGCTGCTCTTGTAGACGAATTTAGTCTATTGATTTGTCAAGCTAGGCTGATATCACCTGCAGTGATACACAATTTACTAGATATAAAATCTTGTCTAAAGATAAACTCATGGTTCTATCCTAATGTCTTTTGTGGTTGAATCAGCTGGAATTACTCACATAAAATCAAAAGGACAGGTTTGAAGTTTTCATGAGTGACTGATATAAAGAATGTCTATGGCTGATTATCTGTCAATGCCAAAGTCATAAATGGTTTAAAAGGAGGCCTAAATATTGGTAAAGTTGGTAAAGAATGAATTAGTCAGAAAGACTCAAGTTATCATTTTATACCAGTGTAACAAATTACTCGCTGCATCTGTCAGAGTGGTTACTGAATTTACAGCTGACTCATTTACTAACTCAGTGTTTTTGGCAATGTGTTGTTAAAGATTCACAAATTTTTTTTTTTTTTTTTTTTTTTTTTACAAATGTTTAATGAAGAAAAAGTTGCAAAAAATATTGTTTTGGTTAGTATGTAGTTACAGAATACTGTAGAAAACACTGCTTGAGCCTTTAACCACATGGAACACCCTAGAAACCACCTTCCAATGCTAGTAACTCGTTAACAATCACCTAGAACACCTTAGCAACCGCATTGCAATTTTGTTGTTTAATGTTTTAATGGTATTCTATTATTATATTCTGCATTACTCAGTTTTTACATTTTTTGTAAACCTGTTTTATTTTTATTATATTTTATTTAATTTTGCAAAGGAAAACTGTTAAAATTATATTAAAGGTATAGTGTGTGTTTTTTTTTTTTTTTTTTTTTTTTTTTTCACTTCTATGAGACACCATAGTTTGTAGACAGTCCCTAAATAAGGTCTTGTTCAGCTTCCTGGATTAGAGACAACTGAGTGTGTTCAGAATTAACAGGCTCATTTCTCTGGTGCAGTGATGCAGGGAACAGTCCCTTTTACGAAACCAATAACATCCTGCATGCGCATTGTTATACTCGCTCTCTTATTGTACTTTTCGATAGGAGGACTTTTAAGCCGAAACCACAGCTAAATCCTGTTTTCCTGGTTAGGAGCAAAAAGAAAGTGCAGGTTATCATTAAAGGAAAATTCAGGGTTAAGGACAACTTAAGGTCTATCAACGGCAACTGTTGCATGTTGCCGATTACAACAGAAAATAAATTCTCGTGCCTCAGTTTGTAAAAAGACTGGAAAGCTGCCTGCAGTTATGCATTAAAATGGAAGCCTAGCAGGCAAATTAAGAGCTGGCCAGGGTTTGAATATACACATTCAAGTACTGAATTGGTTCTTGGTACTACTTACTAATACTGCAAAAAGATTGGCATTGTTACATTTTATTTCAGTATGGACCTGGTACCGAATTCTGGTAGTTTTGTATTTTAAACTTAAAATTCTTAAAGGGGTCATGACATGAGAAATACAGTTTTCCTTGATATTTTGACATATGAGGTCATTTTACTATAAAAACATACTGTAAGTTTCAGAACTCAAAACTTCCTCCTTACTGTAAAAAGAGCATTTGTTGAAATCATGCTGCCAAAACAACTCATTTTCTACTTCCTCCACATTGTGATGTCCCACTGTAAAGACCTATTCACACAAAGTCAGTTTATTTCTGTGTGAATGTTCGTTTCGAATGAGCTTTTGACTCGGATCAATGGATTCCTATCGTGCTATTCACACCGAGTCCGACAAATCGTCCGCCGACAATCCAACGTTTTTTTTTTTTTTTTTAACGGAGAGTGGTCTGATTTTCTTTTGCTTCGGACTGCGATGAAAATTGACTGACCAATGAGATAAGGGGCTCTATTTTCGTGAGCGCGCAATGCGCAGTTCTACACGCAACGACCGTATGCAAAGTCTTATCCAATTTTCGTCAGAGCGCTAATTCTAATCGCAAATTTCATGCCGGTGCAAAGCACAATTGGGCGTGGGTGGGACTGTTTGCACTATTGTGGGTGTATGTGTGCAAACTGTGGGTGTATTGTATGTTAATAAGGTGGTGCAGAGTGCATTTTGCTATTTTCCCAAGAAATAGGTTGTTTGGAAACCACGTCTTAACTCAGCGCAAAGTTTAAACTCAGTTCCTGTATTTGCAGTTTGGAGATTTCACCAGCAGGTGGTGATAAAATGTATGTCCAAACTCTGAAAATATAGTGGAATATCAAATTATGACCCTGACGATCAGACTTCGTTGTCTTATATGAAACAAAAATTTATTCAACTATTTATAGGTCATGGTTTATTTTTCGGTTATTATTATGTATACATTTACATTGTATTTATGGTCTAATTTGTAGGCCTAAAGGTATTTTTCCATCTGTTGTCGTAGAGGGATTTTTAAGTCACTGCAAAATGGGATGGTGGTAGAAGTTGGCCAACACAGTCACTATTAATACTAGCCATGATTTGTGTCAGTAGATGAAAATTATTAAATGATTAATAGTACTTACATTCTCTGTAATTTAACAGAGCCTACATTCAAATTCAAAAGAGAATACATTTTTTATCATGCGTATAAAAGAAGTGTGTTACTGTCATAGAAATTTGCCCGACAATCATCAAGGATGGTCATTAAGACGTAATTTTCAATTCTTCTAATTCACTGCATACAGTCTGTTCACACTACCAACTTATTATGGATGTGATGTCTTGGTTTATATTGCTGGTGCTTGAAGGAATGAACTATATAACAGGATGCAGATGGTGGAATAACCAGAGAAGAAACACAGAATTAAATTGTACTTAATCCAGCTCATTTGCGCGTTGCACATGCGATATCGCCAAACCTACTTGCGGCTAGATTTAGCTCATGCTTGCACGAAAATACCAAAAGTTCATGGCCATGCCCACTGACTTTGTGCTTATGACTTATGGCATAGTGCTGCGCTTAGCGCTAGACATTTTTCCAGAGTCGCTGCAGCTGCTCAATCCAGCTCGTTGGTGCCGCTGATCAACTGGGAAACACCAGCAATGGATGTGAAGCTGATACAAACCCCTGAAAATGATATTTTTCAAAATAAATAGTTGCAGTTCATGAACACTTTGTACTGCAAACGTTTCATTTTTTACAGACTCGGTGTGAATAGACCTTTCGTGCAATTTACGTGCTGTAAGTTATTTTTTATTTTTATTAAATGACATGCAGAAAGCGTCCCTGTTACCTGTCAGATATCACTGAAATAGGTGCCATGAAGTATCACACCTGTAAATGGTGGGGTAAAAGATGTCCACTGGCTGTGGTCAGATTCTTTATTTAGCAATCAGAAGACTTTCTGCCTGTCAATCATTGTGCATGTTCACAGGACAGCCCATATATGCTTGTATAAGTGCCGGTACGGTGTCCTGCTCTTGTGAAATGCTCAGGGTTGAATAGCAAAGTGCTCAGGGGGACCCTCCGCCTCCATCTGCTATAATACAATGATCTCCAAGTGTGTCCGTGTGTGCGCACATGTGTCTTTGGTGTGCAGGGTTTTGATATGAGGGGGCGTGGCTAATTCAACGGTCTGGTGGAAGTTCCAGAACTGCTAAAATCGCTTACAGCACCTTTAATACTTAAACTTCTGACTTAACTTATTTGTAAATTTAAAAGGTTTTGCATTTGGTCAGATGCTGTTAGTTCAGTTCATCTCATGCCTTACTGTATTCTGCCACAGGACACAGCAGGACAGGAGCGCTATAGAACAATCACCACTGCCTACTACCGCGGAGCCATGGGCTTCATCCTCATGTACGACATCACCAATGAAGAGTCTTTCGCTGCAGTGCAGGACTGGTGAGTCAAATAAACATGCATGACATCTTTCTGCAAAAACTAACTAGTAAGGAATGCTGACAGGTCCAGCTAAAAAGAGCTCCTCAAAGTTTATTAGACGAGAACAAAAGTAGAGAATAATTTAATCATGTCTCCTACAGGTCCACACAGATTAAGACATACTCATGGGATAATGCCCAGGTGCTTCTAGTGGGCAACAAGTGTGACATGGAGGATGAGAGGGTCGTGGCCTCAGAGAGGGGCCGACAGCTCTCCGAGCATCTCGGTGAGTTTGTTTACTTGATTTATCCCTACTTTCTATGGTTTGATAATTGTAATGATTTTGGCAAACACGTATTCGCTATATTGGGCTCCATCCATCACAACCTAGTGAGCTACTTTGCTTTTTTTTCCCGCCTAAATACACAGCTGCCTGGTAAATCACCTTAAATGAAAAGGAACCCCCTAAAGGACCGATTTGGAATGCTTTACATAGGCAGAAATTCAACAGTGCTCCTCACACAAAGCACACAGATGACTCGACTCACAACTGATTTGAACAGTTTGTTGTTAGCATGTTGCTAACATGAAAATAAGCATAAAGTACATAACACACACAAATATTGGTTAAAATTGACAATTTGTAATGACAATGAACTATTTTGTGATCCATACTTTTTGTTTTGAAATAATGAAGTATGCATAATCAACATTTCTCTCTGATTTTGTTTACTAAGCCCGCCACAGTGCATTATGGCCTTCTGTGCAAAAGATGCATGCAATGCTGCCTTAGAATTCAGCCAAAAGATGACTTGTGATTTAGCTTTTGGAACAACATTCGCATTGGGAGAGTCTTAAAATGCTGCCTACGTAGGCCGTTCACATGGTTTTGGAACAGAGCCTTGGTCTTGACTTGGTTTCTTTTTTTTCATCCTCAGGTTTTGAGTATTTTGAGGCCAGTGCCAAGGACAACATCAACGTTAAACAAACCTTTGAGCGGCTGGTAGACATAATCTGTGAGAAGATGTCGGAAAGCCTGGATGCTGCTGATCCCGCAGTGACGGGAGCCAAACAGGGGCCACAGCTCACGGAGCAGCCCGCCGCGCCGCACCAGGACTGTGCTTGCTGAGCACCCCCCAAGCTTCATCTGCACTGCCTTGCACCAACACAAAAAACGAGTTTAGGTATTTAAAAAAGAACAAGAAACATAAAACCCTCAATTTCCCTTACTGCCTCAACTGGCCACGCCCTCTAGCCCCTCCCTTGCTCTGCCCTTTTACCCCTCTCCCTCTCTGAACTCTTAATGAATTCTCATTTTCGACATGCCAAGCTTTGGAATGATTTTATTCAACGTGCAATCCATTCACTTTTAAAAGGAAAGCCATAGCACCCTTCAAGGGTTTTTGATCAGGCCTAAAATTATGATTTAGCCCGGTTTAACTTTTAACCTTATAATTAGGCCTAAGTTTAAATTTTAGCAGTGTGTGTTTAGGACCAAGATTTGTTTCATTTAGGCCAGGCCTAAGTAAACTTCAGGCCTTATGTTGGCATACTTTTAGCATGTTTCAGTTTTCAATGCCTTCATTTCACTTTATACAATAAAGGGATAGTTCACCCAAAAATTTATTTCTCTCATTATTTACTCACCCTCATGCCATCCCAGATGTTTATGACTTCATTTCTTCTGCAGAACACAAATGACGATTTTTCGAAAAATTTCTCAGCTCTGTAGTTCCTCACAATGCAGGTAGATGAATGGGTGCCAAACTTTTTTAGCTCCAAAATCCACATAAAGGGAGGATAAAAGTAGTCCAGTGGTTAAATCCATGTGTTCAGACATGATATGATAGGTGTGGGTGAGAAACAGATCAATATTTGTCATTTTTATCATAAATTCTCCTCCCTGCCCGGTAGGGGGCGATATGCACAATGTGAGTCACCAAAAAACAGGAGAAGAAAGTGAACGTAAAAAAAAAAAAGACTGAAATATTGATCTGTTTCTCACCCACACCTATCGCTTCTGAGGATGTGGATTTAACCACCAGAGTTGTCTGGAGTACTTTTAAGTTGCCCTTATGTGGATTTTGGAGCTTCAAAATTTTGGCACCCATTCACTTGCATTGTATGGACCTACGAACTGAGATATTCTTCTAAAAATCTTAATTTTTGATCTGCAGATGAAAGCAAATCATACACATCTAGGATGGCATGAGGGTGAGTAAATGATGAAAGAATTTGTATCTTTGGTAAACTAACCCTTTTAGAATTTTTTTTCTGCTGCTGTTCCTGTCCTTGAACTATTTATGAACAAATATTTAAAAAAGGAACAGAGAGAGATTTCTGTATATTTGTTCCAAATGTGTACATAATAAAAACAGTGCAGTATTTAAATTATACATGTAGAGATACATATATAAAATGTTTAGTTTTCTTTGAAAATTATTCCAAAAATATAAAAGAACGTTAGAGAAATGCTGTTGTCATGGTAATTCTTAGCAGTGCTTGTGACAAACCTTTCTTGCTTATTTGTACCTGTGACATATTGTATCTTGTTCACTGCCTTGCTTCATATAACTTCAGTCCAGGGACTGGAACCCAGATATCATACACAGACATTCCTTAATGTAAATGTGCATGTAAGGAATTAAGCCATTTAGGCACATAGTGGTAAGATTCCTTTCTAACTGCTTGGTTAGGTCTTGTCAAGTGTATTTCTAGTCAAGATTAGTTTAATTTGTGCCCATGCTGTTGCTTCTGTCACTGTAGCAGCAGAACCATACATTTGAACTAGGAAATACCAACAATACTCTTATTATATGCTCTTTACTAAGACTTTGCCTAGCATTTCTCAAGATTTTCTAGAGTGGCGTGTACTGTGAAAGATTGCGTGTGGCACTGTTTAATATCAGGCCTGCAACTGTAATGCAAAAATCAGCATAAATGCAAAAATAAATAAATAAATAAATAAAAGCCCATGATGAGTATTAATGTTTACATGTGTAAGACCCTCTCAAATTATTCCTGCATCTTTCCTTTGCTATTCTGAAAACGTACTGTAAATACATTTGGATCTTTGGTTTTAAGTGTGGACTGTGTTGTATCGATTCTGGGTTTAAAAATATATTAAGAGATATAAAGAAAAAAAAAGGATATAAAGGATGTTCTGTACCTGCTATTGTGTATGCCTGCTTGTGAATGAATGTGCCACTTTATCACAAAGCAATACTAAAGAAAATACCATTTCATGTGTTATAGATTATTCATTACTCTGTTAACGTAAAACATTTTTATGTGTGATGTAATGGAAATGTCATGGTTTGAGTGAGTGGCTTAAATCCGGATTAGGACGTTCAATGGTAAACCAAAGGAGGCAGACAGACTGACTATATACTGTGCAGTATCACAGGGCCCAGGACAACGTTGCTGGTTGTCCCCTACCGACAAGTGTCGTGAATATCAAGAGTGAGAAAGATATGCATTTTAATCTTTATCAACATCACAGGTCACCCTGTAAGGTAGCCTCTCTACCATCAGATCAGTTTAGCAGGATGAAGATCTAGAGTTTGTTCTCCATTTCCTTCTTTCTTTATCTAAAATTGTTTTTTATTTTGTGTGCATGCTGATTCATGCTTTCCATTGTGATTGTTTTTTTTTTGTTTGTTTTTTTCTGATATTGGAGTGTAATGTATAAGGAAAAAACATAATATGCAGTAGTAAGTGTACTGTATTTACAATAAGGGGTTTGGTGTCAAAGTGTCCCGTGGTGAAATTAACCAAATCAACTGTCTATGTTGTGAAACTGACTTCTAAAAAAAATAAAGGTTTGTGCTGTTTACTTGAGACAGTGGTCGTGTTTCACTGTGACACGTCCTCATAAGTTCAGTTTTGCTTGTTTCTATTGATTTGTTTGGTCAGTGTAGGACTGCCCTATTATCTACAAATAATGTTTTTTTCATTGAAATAACCACTTGGAGGGAACTGAAAGTTTAACCTTTTTTTTTCTGTGGCTGTTGACCTAAAAATGGCTGCACTCCCTCTGGGAAATCATGTTAGGATGAAGGCTGAATCAGCTGTTGTCATGGTAACAGCCAGCGATGCAAGTGCTTTGCAATGAAATCCACTGATTGGCTGGGGAGAAAAAAAGAAAAGAAAAAAAATTGATTGTTTACCGTTAATTATACTCTTATATATCCTAGGTCTCTAAAATACTGTGCACATTTAATCACTGGTTATAATACTCATATGAAAGCACCAAATTTCAGATCTGATATTGAGGACTTGGAGTGACACTTAAAAATGAAGTGGTGAAATAATGTATTAATTCAAACATAAAAATAAATAAATCACTTCTTTAAATGGACAAATTAAGTGACATTTGTTTGATTCATTGCTTGCTTAAATATAACAAAATAATGATTTTAAAACAAACATTTAAAACTGTTTATTTAATTCATATTTCGAAATGTAGTAAAATACAATAAAATATCAAATAATTTTTCAATTAAAATATTAAATTGCCGTTTTTTTCTTTCTATCAGATAAGATTTGTTCACCAATTCGTTTGGTGAACGATTCGGCAAATTACATCTTTACACCAGTAGGTGGTGACAAATGAGTCATTACTAGCTATGTTTCCATCCAAGTTGTGAATTTACTCTATGCAAAAAAACATAATATTAAAAAACAATGTGAGAATAAGGACGTGTTTCCATCTCAAGTATATAAAAGAACAAAACTGTCACTTCTGGAAAAATTGTGGCCACTGTGACTTCTATTAATAAAATACTTGTATTTTCAAACACACTCTACAAAAACACTAAAGAACTTTGCATCATGTCTGGGAGCGACAGCACCTCACAGTTTTGTGAGCACTGTGGGTGCGTTTCTCCATCCTTACGACTTTACCATGCGGATCTATAATATATATTTTTCAAAAGTGTTAATAAACCTGCTTTTTGGCACAGTTCAAGTTTGTAAACTCAGCAAAAAAGAAACATCCCTTTTTCAGGACACTGTATTTTAATTATAATTTTGTAAAAATCCAAATAACTTTACAGATCTTTATTGTAAAGGGTTTAAACAATGTTTTACATGCTTGTTCAATGAACCATAAACAATTAATGAACATGCACCTGTGGAACGGTCATTCAGACACTAACAGCTTACAGACGGTAGGCAATTAAGGTCACAGTTCTAAAAATTTAGGACACTAAAGAGACCTTTATACTGACTCTGAAAAACACCAAAAGAAAGATGCCCAGTGTCCCTGCTCATCTGCTTGAACGTGCCTTAGGCATGCTGCATGGAGGCATGAGGACTGCAGATGTTGCCAGGGCGATAAATTGCAATGTCCATACTGTGAGACGCCTAAGACAGCGCTACAGAGAGACAGGAAGGACAGCTGATCGTCCTCACAGTGGCAGACCACATGAAACAACAGCTGCACAGGATCGGTACATCCAAATAATCACACCTGCGGGACAGTTACAGGATAGTAACAACAACTGCCCGAGTCACACCAGGAATGCACAATCCCTCCATCAGTGCTCAGACTGTACGCAATAGGCTGAGAGAGGCTGGACTGAGGTCCTTACCAGAAATCACCAGCAACAATGTTGCCTATGGGCACAAACCCACCTTCACTGGACATGACAGGACTGGCAAAAAGTGCTCTTCACTGACGAGTCGTGGTTTTGTCTCACCAGGGGTGATGGTCGGACTCGTGTTTATCGTCGAAGGAATGAGCGTTACACCGAGGCCTGTACTCTGGAGCAGGACCAATTTGGAGGTGGAGGGTCCGTCATGGTCTGGGGCGGTGTGTAACAGCATCATCGGACTGAGCTTGTTGTCATTGCAGGCAATCTCAATGCTGTGCATTACAGGGAAGACATCCTCCTCCCTCATGTGGTACCCTTCCTGCAGGCTCATTCTGACATAATCCTCCAGCATGACAATGCCACCAGCCGTACTGCTCGTTCTGTGCATGATTTCCTGCAAGACAGGAATGTCAGTGTTCTGCCATGGCCAGCGAAGAGCCCAGATCTCAATCCCATTGAGCACGTCTGGGACCTGTTGGATCGGAGGGTGAGGGCTAGGGCCATTCCCCCAGAAATGTCCAGGAACTTGCAAGTACCTTGGTGGAAGAGTGAGGTAACTTCTTACAGCAAGAACTGGCAAATCTGTTGCAGTCCATGAGGAGGAGATGCACTGCAGTGCTTAATTCAGCTGGTGGCCACACCAGATACTGACTGTTACTTTTGATTTTGACCCCCCCTTTGTTCAGGGACACATTATTCCATTTCTGTTAGTCACATGTCTGTGAAACTTGTTCAGTTTATGTCTTAGTTATTGAATCTTTTTATGTTCATACAAATATTTACATGTTAAGTCTGCTGAAAATAAAAGCAGTTGAAAGTGAGAGGACGTTTCTTTTTTTCCTGAGTTTATTTGACTTATTTGCTCTGCAAACTCTATGCAGGCTTTGAATTTTCTAGACACTGATATTTCAGAATGACCAGAGCAACATTTCAGATGCAATGATTGGTCCGCTTATGAACGAATTATTCAGTCACATGAGTTTTTTGATGTGCATCTTGTATTCCTAATAAATTCAATAGGAGTTTATTCGGTAAATGTGTTTCCATCATAGTTTGTGCGCATTTCTTCTTATCGAATAAAAAATGTATCCACCTCAACTGAACGTATACGTTTTTTAGGCACATTTTGGAGATTTTATTCTTATCTTGGTGTTTCCATCCAACAGTTTTAAGGCGATATCCCAAAATGCGCATAAAAATATGGATGGAAGCCCAGCTATTGAATCATTCGTAAAAGAAAAAAAGAAAAGAAAAATGCCCAATTTCATTTAATCAAAATTCATCCGGCCACTTTCAGGTCAGCAGATCCTTGTTCACAAACAGGACTGATCAGCTCATTTCATTTTTGAACAAGAATTCTTGTTGCCTCTACAGACAGAGAGAAGAACAATGTTATGCATTGCATTTAATTGTGTAATGGAGCCATAAGATTTTTCAGAGAGTTAAATTGACTTTGCAAAATGATGCGAAAAATGCATTAATATTAAGGAAAAATGCAATGTTGCCAGGATTGCATTTCAGTGTGTTCAAAACACAAAGAAAAACAATCACGTTGCGCTCTGCTTTTAGTTGACACAATTAATGCATGTACATATCACAAAAGAAATAGCAAATGTGCATTGCTTTTCAACGTGTAAAATTTTTTCAGACATAAGAGAAGACATTGTGAGAGTCCTCACAAATTAACAGCAATTGCAAAATTTAACAAAAATCGTTTATTCACAAGTGCATTATACACAAGTCAAGTGAGACCATAATTGTATTTTAAAGTACAATACAAAAAATAAAATTAAAACAGAGCAAATGTGAAAACATAAGCCAAAATGCGAGTTAACTGAAAATAAAAACAGTCTGGTGAAAATGGAAGAGCGTCTTTACATCATGACTTGTCCAAATTAAAATCTTCACAGAGATCCAGGATATCCATTTCAAATTAAACTCACTCTTTTGGTTGATTATCAAGCTGAGGAAGTAGATGATACAAAACATTCAAATCAATCACTACATATACAGTGAAAAATTCTCATGACAAAGGTTCATTCTGTTTTTTCACCCAAGACCTTAAAAAATAAACCCAGTGCAAAAAAAGCTGTTGAACAGAATTTGAAGCATGGACTGAAACTTTTAAATTAAGTTCTAAAAGAGACAGACGGACCTTAAGATGTTAATGTGTGCACATCAAGAGACCTGTAGAGGTGCTCTGTGACTGAAGCGAGTAAAATTCTAACAAATGAGTGGGGGATTTGTAGTAGGTCTAGTGTTAGTGGTTGACACCTTGTGGTTTTCCAGGCTTTTTGTCTTGTTGCTGTCCACGGCCAGTTCCCGGCATACCTCTTCCACGGCCACCAAAAACACCTAAAAAGACCAGAAGAGACTAGTCAATTTCCTGTGTGCACTTCCAAATTGTGACCTCAACTTTCAATGAAATAGTCTTCTCAAAAATTAAATATTGTCATCATTTCTGCACCCTCAATGCAATAGTAGAGCATACCAGTGAGTCCTGTGATAAATGATAGCATGTGATAAAAACAAACTGTGATTTAGGGCTGACAATCTAAATGATATTTTGTTTTTTAACTTGAATGCTAAAAAGAAACTTTTTCACATTTTAAAAGACATTATTTCATTTAGGGGACAAAAGCTACAAAACATCAGTGATGACCAAATATTTAAATCAACGTTGTCTTCTAAATCCACAAGAGGGTGCAATGAATAAAAATAAAACCAATAAACAATTGTTATATTGTTTATTGTAAAGAATATACCTGGCTGTTACCAAAAGTGCTGTCCATTTTAAGCTAAAGTGCATACAATTAGAAAACCTTAAGCTTGAACCAGTCCATACTGTCAAATCTTAAAGGGATAGTTCACACAAAAAAGAAAATTCTCTCATCATTTACTCACTCTCATTCCATCCCAGATGTGTATGAATTTCTTTCTTCAGCAGAACACAAAGATTTTTAGCAGAATATTTCAGCTCTGTAGGTCCATACAATGCAAGTGAATGGTGATCAGGCCTTTGCAGCTCCAAAAATCACAAGAAACACAGAAGTAATCCAATAAGACTCCAATAGTTAAATGTCTTCAGAAGTGATATAATAGGTGTAGGTGTAGGTGAGAAACAGATCAAAATTTAAGTCATTTTTTTTACTCTAAATCTCCACTTTAACTTTTACATCTTAAGGTGAAATTTAAAGTGGAGATTTAGAGTAAAAAAAAAGGATATTGTTGTTTCTCACCCGCACCCATTACATCACTTCTGAAGATTTGCATTTATCCACTGGAGTCTTATGGATTACTTCTCTGTCTCCTTTGTGTGATTTTTGGAGCATCAAATGTCTGGTCACCATTCACTTGCATTGTATGGACCTACAGAGCTGAGATATTCTTCTTAATATCTTAATTTGTGTTATGCAGAAAAAGAAAGTCATACACGTCTGGGATGAAATGAGGATGAGTAAATGATAAGAGAATTTGCATTTTTGGGTGAACGATCCCTGGGTAGCTCAGCAAGTAAAGATGCTGACTACCACACCTGGAGTCGCAAGTTCGAATCCAGGGCATGCTGAGTGACTCCAGTCAGGCATCCTAAGCAACCAATTGGCCCGGTTGCTAGGGTGGGTAGAGTCACGTTGGGTTAACCTCTCCGTGGTTGCTATAATGTGGTTCTCACTCTCGGTGGGGCGCGTGGCGAGTAGTGCATGGATGCCACGGAGAATAGCGTGAGCCTCCACACACGCTAGGTCTCCTTGTTAACTCGCTCAACAAGCCACATGATAAGATGCGCGAATTGACAGGCTCAGACGCAGAAACTGAGATTCGTTCTCCGCCACCCGGATTGAGGCGAGTCACAATGCCACAATGAGGACTTAGAGTGCATTGGGAATTGGGCATGCCAAATTGGGGAGAAAATCCCCCCCCAAAAAAAGAAAACTTCTTACTGAAATTTTTTTCTTTTTTCACACCAAAAGTGACCGTATCACTTTAGAAGACATTAATTTAACCACTGGAGACGTATCGATCTGTCTATGATTTTTGGAGCTTCAAAAGAGAAATCGGCATTCACTTGCATTTTAAGGACCTAATGAGCTAAGATATTATCCTATTTTTCTTCAAATATGTTCTGGTGAAGAAAGAAAGGCATACACACATGGGATATCATGAGGGTTTAGAGTAAATGATGACAGAATTTTCATTTTTGGGTGAACTATCCCTTTAATATTATTGAAATAAACTATAGAAGTTGAAATAATTTTGCAAAATCACTGGTTTCCATCATCTTTCCTGTCGACGCCCCTTACAACGTAACATCTTGGAAACTCTGTTATCATCTAGAATTCTGAGTTTCCCACTTGTACGTACGACCTCGCTGGACCGTTCATGTGCTCGGAACTCGCAATTTCGATATTTCTGATTCCAATTGAAGGGCACATAAATCTCATCTTACCTCTTCCAGCTCCACCTCCTCTTCCAGGTCCTCCACCTCCTCTGCCCTTTCCCTGTGGCTTGTTCTGCTGCATGCCACCTCTGCCACGCCCCTTAGAGAGC
The DNA here is from genome assembly GCF_019703515.2 of Myxocyprinus asiaticus. Lineage (NCBI taxonomy): Eukaryota > Metazoa > Chordata > Actinopteri > Cypriniformes > Catostomidae > Myxocyprinus > Myxocyprinus asiaticus. Next base: position 23,027,339 of record NC_059380.1, read on the forward strand.
ACTTCCTCTTTCACCATATCTATGATCTCATCAGGGATTCGTAAGTATTTAATGGTGCTTCCTCTGATGTAGCATTCCGGCATCCTCCAAAACTTATCTCCATCCTGCAAATCAGAACAGGCAGACAACATCCTTTACATTTCAGTCACAGATCTTGAGATCTCTCAATCATGTTTTGGTTTCTTCAATATCAATTATGCTTAAAACATCTGAAAGAAGCCTTTACAGATATATGATGCAGTTTGATTGTTTGTTTGTTTTTTTTACCCGTGAGGTGCAAATAACTTCTCTCAAGTTTATGTTCATCCAGTTGTCACAGCTGACCAGATGGCCGTTGTATGTCTCACCATTCTTCAACTCCACCAGCTGAAAACAAAGAATTAAAACACAATAAAACCTGTAAAATTGACATTTAATTTTATTTATGGTGCAAGGCTCAACAATACAAAAGCTTATGACAATTTTGGGTGAGTTGCCGAAACTGTCAGTTGCCCTGTTGGGCCATGGGTACGTTGTCACTGCATCTTAAAGGAATAGTTCACCCAAAAATGAAAATTCTCTCATCATTTACTCACCTTCATGCCATCCCAGATGTTTATGACTTTCTTTCTTCTGCAGAAGACAAATGAAGATTTTTAAAAGAATATCTCAGCTCTGTAGGTCCATACAGTTCAAGTGAATGGTGGCAAGAACTTTGAAGCTCCAAAAAGCATATAAAGGCAGCATAAAAGTAATCCATATGACCCCAGTGGTTTGTATCTTCTGAAGCAATATAAGTGTGAGTAAGAAACACATCAATATAGTAAGTCCTTTTTACTATACATCTCCACTTTCACATTCTTCTTTTTTTTTTTTTTTTTTTTTTTTGGAGATTTGCATTCTTTGTGCATATTACCACCTACTGGGCAGGAAGGAGAATTTATAGTACAAAGGACTTAGATGTTGATCTGTTTTTCACCCATACCTATCGTATCGCTTCTGAAGACATGGATTTAACCACTGGAGTCATATGAATTACCTTTATGCTGAGTTAATCCATCTCAAGTGGTCTAGCATAGGTTGCTTAACCATTTTTTTATTTTCCTTATTTTTTTTTTAGTGATTACCTGTATGTATTGGTATTGCAAAACCACCAGTTTTTTATTTTTATTTTACTTTGTTTAGCCACGGTGGCCATCTTTGTGTCATGGTTCATGACAAATTTTGTTTCTCCAGATGTTTGTGGAAACCTCAATATCTCAGCTCAGAATGGTCCTTGCTCCTTGGAACAAAAACTGATCTCTAGAGCACATTACAAGGTACATGTACATAAATAAACATTTTGCACATTCTTGTTCCTTAGACTTATAACTTAAGTCCTATTTAAATTATGAAGATTGCTGAAAGTTCCACTTTTAGGGTCAATTTATAATGGGAAGGGTTAGAGTCTCAGTCCTACATTTTTTAGGGGGTACCTAGGAAAGAATAATGTGCATGCATAACATGCCAGGTTTGAGACATCTCTTACTTTTTTATGGGGCCAGAAAGTGCAATTTTTTTTTACATTTCCCCTCAATTTCAGGTTGATTATCTCTGGTGGGGGACCAGATAGGAACCTGAAATTTCCACAGTTGTAAGTCTTCTATGGTAGTATACTGCTGTAAAAAGTTGAGTTTGAGATTCCACTGGTTACAGAGCTAGGGCTAGTAGAAATCTGGGGAAAAACCTACATTATTCTTGCATTTTTTTAAAATGAACAGATGTAATAGCATTACAAATAATAAAAATGAACAGTATTTTACAGTAATTACATTTATGATTGACCAAATTTCAAGCTACATGTTTGATTAGAAGCTGTGAGATTTCCTCACTCAGTCTCTCGGAAATGTTGTGGGAGTGCCCGTGGCAGTAGTCAACTCAGCAGGTGTCAGTTTTCTGAGAACATTGTTCATGGGAACCCAAGCTTTGTTCTCAGTAGATATCTTGACTGATGATCTTAGTCCAGGTGGGTGGAAGAATTGTACAAAAATATCACAGTTTTCCTCACTGATGTCCTCAATCAAGCCTAACCACCACTGGTCATCATAGACACAACAACACAGTCATTATTCCGTAGGATCAGGGGAACAAATTTCATCACTGCATGTTCTTCAAACTCTTGCGATGGCTGAGAAACTCAGCATTAAAGACATACCATTTCATTGCTAATGCTCAGTCTCAGTTCCTTAAAGACAGAAAGGCAAAACTTACTCAGTCTGAGCGTATTGTCCTCGGTGACTTTTCGGAAAATTATTAATTCATCGTTCAAGATGAAGTCCAGAGTCATCACTGGGTGAACCAACAGGCCACACTTCACCCTTTTGTTTATCATTTTAACAAAAGGGAAAGAATTCAGAGCCACAGTGTTTGCATCATACGTCAATGGAACATCACTGAACCTCTCCCTGGGACAGAAAAGATTCTCTTTTTTTCTGATGGATCTTCAAGCCAATATAAAAACAAGAATAATTTTGCTAATCTGTGCAACGAAGGACTATGGTATAAAAGCCGAATGGAACTTCTTTGCAACATCCTATGGCAAAAATGCATGTGACAGGGTTGGAGAAACAACTAAGCAGGAAATAACAAAAGTCACTTTGCAGAGGACAACAGAGGGTCAAATCTTCACCCCTGAAGATATGTTCCTCTTTTGCAATGAGAAGATTAAGGGATTTACATAACATCTACGTCAAAAGCGAGGAAGTAACTGAACTTCATGAACTGAAACTTAAGGACAGGTTCGATAAGTGTGAGAGAATTTCGAGTTACAAGAAAATTTCACCGTTTTGAGGCGGTATCAGAGAGTACTATCAGGTGCTTCTTTGCATCTGCATCACAAGGTTTGAAGAACATGCAGTGATGAAATTTTCCCCTTAACCAATGGAATAATGTTGCTTGTGTCTATGATGACCAGTGGTGGTTAGGCTTGGTTGAGGACATCAGTGAGGAAAACTGTGATATTTTTGTACAATTCTTCCACCCACCTGGACCAAGAACATCAGTCAAGATATCTACTGAGGACAAAGCTTGGGTTTCCATGAACAATGTTCTCAGAAAACTGACACCTGCCGAGTTGACTGCTGCCACCAGACACTCCCACAACATTTCCGAGAGACTGAGTGAGGAAATCTCATGGCTTCAAATCAAACATGTAGCTTGAATTTGTGGTATGTCAATCATAAACATAATTACTGTAAAATGCTGTTCATTTTTATTATTGTAATGCTAATATTAAATCTGTTATATTAGATCTGGCTTAGTGGTTAAGGCTCTGGGTTACTGAGACCCAGCACTGCCAAGATGCCACTGTTGGGCCCTTGAGCAAGGCCCTTGACCCTATCTGCTCCAGGGGCGCCGTATCATGGCTGACCCTGCGCTCTGACACCAGCTTAGCTGGGATATGTGAAAAAAAAGAATTTCACTGTATATGTGCAAAAATGTATAATGTGTGATAAATACAATTATTAAATTAATTATTATAATTATAAATTATTATTGTTCATTTCTCAAAATGCATGAATAATGTAGGTTTTTCCCCAGATTTCTACTAGCCCTAGCTCTGTAACCAGTGGAATCACAAACTCAACTTTTTACAGCAGTATGCTACCATAGAGGACTTATATCTGTGAAAATTTCAGGTTCCTATCTGGTTCCCCACCAGAAATAATCAACCCGAAAGTGAGGGGAAATGTTAAAAATTGCACTTTCTGGGGCCTGGGTAGCTCAGTGGTAAAGACGCTGGCTACCACCCCTGGAGTCACTAGTTCGAATCCAGGGCGTGCTGAGTGACTCCAACCGGGTCTCCTAAGCAACCAAATTGGCCCAGTTGCTAGGGACGGTAGAGTCACATGGGGTAACCTCCTCGTGATCGCTATAATGTGGTTCGCTCTCAGTGGGACGTGTGGCGAGTTGTGCGTGGCCACCGTGGTGGATGGTGTGAAGCCTCCGCACGCGCTATATCTCTGCGGTGATGCACTCAACAAGCAACGTGATCAGATGCACGGGTTGACGGTCTCAGATGCGGAGGCATCTGAGATTCGTCCTCTGCCACCTGGATTGAGGTGAGTCACTACGCCACCACGAGGACTTGGAGCATATTGGGAATTGGACATTCCAAATTGGGAGAAAAAATTAAATAAAAATAAAAAAATAATTGCACTTTCTGGCCCATTAAAAAAAAAAAATAAGAGAAGTCTCAAACCTGAAATATTCTGCATGCACACTATTCTTACCTAGGTACCCCCTAAAAAATTAGGACTGAGACTTGAACTCTTCCCATTATAAATTGACCCTAAAAGTGGAACTTTCAGCAATCTTGATCATTTCATTAAGACTTAAGTTCTAAGTCTAAGGAACATGAATGTGCAAAATTTTTATTTATGTACCTTGTAATGTGCTCTAGAGATCAGTTTTTGTTCCAAGGAGCTAGGACCATCCTGAGCTGAGATATTGAGGTTTCCGTAACCATTTGTATAACCAAAATTTGTCATGCACCAAGACACAAAGATGGCTGCCGTGGTTAAAGTAAAATAAAAATGAAAACTGGTGGTGCTGCAATATCAATACATACAGGTAATCATTAAAAAAATAAAAAATAAATAAATAATAAAATAGTCAAGCAACCAACTTTACAATTATTGGACCACTTCAGATGGATTGACCCTGCTGCCTTTATGTCCTTTTTGGACCTTCTGAATTCTGGTCACCATTAACTTGCATTTTATTGACCAACAGACCTGAGATATTCTTCTAAAAATCTCATTTTGTGTTCAGCAGAAGACAGATAGTCATACACATCTGGGATGGCATGAGGGTGAGTAAATGATGAGAGAATTTTCAGTTTTGGGTGAACAATTCCTTTAAGTTTGTTGATCATGTAACGGTGTTTTTATGCCTTGCAAACTTAAAACGATTAGATCTGTGATGTGTTTAACGTTGTTGCGGAGTTAAACTGATTTAAATCAGTTGCCACCGTTACGCTACCTAGCTGACTAATAATGAATTGGAGGACTTGTCGAAAGAATGAATTGTGACAGTCTTGGAGGCATACGTTGAAAATTACAAAACAAATCAGTATTGTCTAAGCCAGTTTAAATATCCCTAACAAAATAGTAGTGTGCCGGTATAGTGGTGAAGGGAGGGTATACTCCATCTTAAACAGCATTTTACTCGTTCTTTTATCATTATTGCGCATGCGCATTGTATGTTTAGTTGAGAGACTACATAAAATATATGCGCTTTTAAAAATTCATTTGTCACACCGCGTAGAAGTATTCTCAATAACACAGTAGCTCCATCGTGGTACTTTCCTCTGGGTGAAGAATTCGTTACTGTACAGCAGTTCAGGGTAAAATTGCTTCATACTCACCATCGGGTGGTTCTGCGCAGTCTTCAGTAAAGATAACGGGAGCTGGAAGAGGAGAAATCAATGAGCCGGTGCTGCTTACAGAACAACACGAAGGAATAAGAGCTGATGCTGGCATTATAACTTGTGCAGAAAACCTCATCTGTGCTGTAAATGGAGCACGTGCACCAAAACAGTCATATTTTGCGCGCGGCACACGTGTTTGCAGAGGTGCGTATCCGTTTTTGGGGTATTTTGGTTTTAGATAACAGGTGATTTTAAACACAGCAAGCGCGCCACAAACAGCTTTGCTGATTATTTGACTACTCATCTTCGTGATTATGGACGTCTGCTTACCATGTCAGCTGAATTGGTCAATCTTTTCTTTCTTTGTTTCAAATTGTTTTCAATTTGATCTGTTGAGTTTTTATATCGCCAGTGTGTGTTGTGAATCCTCCTTAGAACACAAGGCAGTCGAAAAGATTCCGTTCAGTTATTTACTTCCCGGTGAAACCGGAAATTGTCCGAATAAAGGTTCCCAAGTACGACTGTGACTTGTCGTGAGAGCCCTTCTATCAGGAGAGCCTACAAGGTTAGCAAAGCAATGCATAACGCGACGGTCCCATAGACATTATATGGGCGGAACACTGGCGAGGAGACCAGCTATACTAAGTTACAACTAAGCCTAGTTGTGGCATAATGGGCACCAAGTCACAATTTATGCACTAATAAATATTTGAGCGTTGCACCATTAAACGTCAATGAACATCAGTGAACTCATGTTTTGTGTGACAGGCATCAGTCCTTTCAACATACAGTATGATGTTGGCATTTACACTCGTTTACATTTACAGGAGAAAACATTATGTGAAAAACGTACTACTTCAGCATGATTCAACCAATCTAATGGTGCACTTTCCTGTGTATGGTGTCAAGTTTCAACATATACGATATATACAAGGTATTAAAATGAATAAATGTCTATTTTTCCAGCCTGTTGTGTAAGTAATTATTTATTTATTACCCATTATTCGTTTTAGATAGTTATTGAATATTGTTATTTACATAGGCTATATATACATTAATGAAATCTTGTTTTATTATGTATCGTATTTCAATGGGGATATCATTTATTACAGCTGACAGTTACGCAAACAAGGTCTGAACGAGATCAAACTGAAACCCATGGCTGTTTAATACTTCTGTGCACAAATTTCAAGGCTGTTTATTGGATCAATTTAGGTAAACGTCATATTATGCGACTATGCATTATTTACGGAGAGCTTATGACGTACTAGTTAAGTCTTGCACTAAGAGCAGGTGATGCAATCACATCAAGCACTGACTTAGTTACAAATTAACTAGTAGTTACTAAGCCCTTAGTGTTTTTTTAATTAACTTTAAGAACATACAAAGTCAATGCCAGGGGTAAACACAGATGAGAATTCAATTACATGTTACAAAATTAGGAAATATCATAAAGATTACATAGTGAGACAGTTTTGAGGGCTTTGGAGTTGCTGGAGGCAATGAGACTGTCCAGGTAGGATTTAAGATCCTTACGAAAAACGAAAAAGTATGGCTTAGTACCCTGAAATTTACATTTGTGTAAGAATTTTTGCCAGAAAAAAAAAAAAGTTTATCAAAAAATATTGGTCCTTTTTTATCAAAGTTATGATGACCAAATAAAACATCATTGTATAATAAAGAAACTCTGTGATAAAAATATACGTACAAAGATACAGAAATCCTTCCAGAACAAAGTTGTATATGTGCATTCCCAGAAGAGATGAGAAATAGATTAATATTCAGCACCACAGAAGGAACATAGAGAGTCAATATCTGGAAACATCTTTTTTAAATAGAGACTTAAGCCCTTAGCTGTGAACTTTACATCCCAACTTAAGTGAGACATTACGCACCACTTGTGCAACCCTACCCAGAGGCCGTGTTTTTAAATGGATGTCTTTGGAGAAGATGATTGAGTGTGCTGAATAAACTGCTTGAGGAAACTCCAACGTTTTGGAGTTAACTATGTGTGGAAATCACTACGATAAATGACTGTTATAACAGAAGACGCGGGCAATTTTGCGACAAGTACGTGTCAGTTTACGGCTCGCTCCATTTATTTGAACGGTATCCACAAACGTTGATTTACTGTCGTAACACGCTAGTTGGCCTTTACGCTCTCTCCTACGGTAAAACGCGGAGTTACTTATCCCAGTATAGAAGTTCTCTGTCCAGAACATTACGCTATTTATTACTGTGACTTATTTATTTAGAGACGGACTCAACATCCACCATAAAATGCCGTTTATTTTGAAATATGAATCATACATGTTCTTTTTATACATTGGGTTATGGCAAATGTAAGCTATATACACAATAACAATGCAGAACATAAAAATTTCAAGAGTCCACTGCTGTCGGTTTTGTACTTTTCCTCTGTAGTTTTTCATGGATTCTTCCTTTCAGTTTCTTATTTTTTCCTCTGATCTTGTCTAGTTCGTTTCTTCTTTTTTCCTCCAAATCTGGATCCTGTGATTGATAGAAAATACATTTGGTAAATTGATGTGATAGACGTTCAGTCTCTTCAATTGGCTGCACTGCACTTTAAAGTTTTGTTTTTTTTCTTTTGTTTCATGGACTAAACACTGAAAAAAAAAAAAAAAAAAAAGTCTTTTCAACAACATTCAGTAGACAAAAAAAAAAAAATCCTGACAACATGAGTTGAGAATTAGTATTTTTGAGCAATGGGTTCCCTCAAGATTTTCATAATGGTAGTTTTGTATTTATAACTAAAATAAAGGTCTGTGGTAAGCATACTTTAAGATACTTGGATGTTTTATTCTACAACATAAATTACACACTGTCATACCTCAAACGTAAATTTTGGAGCTGCTGTGTATAAAACAATTTTTTTTTAACACAGAGACTTCAAAATTCACGTTTGAGGTATGACAGTGTGTAATTTATGTTGTAGAATAAAACATCCAAGTATCTTGAAGTACAGTGCATCCGGAAAGTATTCACAGCGCTTCACTTTTTCCACATTTTGTTATGTTACAGCCTTATTCCAAAATGGATTAAATTCATTATTTTCCTCAAAATTCTACAAACAATACCCCATAATGACAACATGAAAGAAGTCTGTTTGAAATCTTTGCAAATTTATTAAAAAAATAAAATCACATGTACATAAGTATTCACAGACTTTGCTCAATACTTCGTTGAAGCACCTTTGGCACCAATTACAGCCTTTGAAGTCTTTGAATAAATTATTCAGATACTCTACAACCACCATAGACCTCTACAAGCTTGGCACACCTATTTTTGGGCAGTTTCTCCCATTCTTCTTTGCAGGACCTCTCAAGCTCCATCAGGTTGGATGGGGAGTGTCGGTGCACAGCCATTTTCAGATCTCTCCAGAGATGTTCAATCGGGTTCAAGTCTGGGCTCTGGCTGGGCCACTCAAGGACATTCACAGAGTTGTCCCAGAGCCACTCCTTTGTTATCTTGGCTGTGTGCTTAGGGTCGTTGTCCTGTTGGAAGATGAACCTTCGCCCCGGTCTGAGGTCCAGAGCGCTCTGGAGCAGGTTTTCATCAAGGATGTCTCTGTACATTGCTGCATTCATCTTTCCCTCGATCCTGACCAGTCTCCCAGTTCCTGCCGCTGAAAAACATCCCCACAGCATGATGCTGCCACCACCATGTTTCACTGTAGGAATGGTATTGGCCAGGTGATGAGCGGTGCCTGGTTTCCTCCAGACATGATGCTTGCCATTCAGGCCAAAGCGTTCAATCTTTGTTTCTCATGGTCTGAGAGTCCTTCACGTGCCTTTTGGCAAACTCCAGGCGGGCTGTTATGTGCCTTTTACTGAGGAGTGGCTTCTGTCTGGCCACTCTACCATACAGGCTTGATTGGTGGAGTGCTGCAGAGATGGTGGCTCTTCTGGAAGGTTCTCCTCTCTCCACATAGAAACACTGGAGCTCTGTCAGAGTGACCATCGGGTTCTTGGTCACCTCCCTGACTAAGGCCCTTCTCCCCCGATCGCTCAGTTTGGCCAGGCGGCCAGCTCTAGGAAGAGTCCTGGTGGTTCCAAACTTCTTCCATTTACGGATGATGGAGGCCACTGTGCTCATTGGGACCTTCAATGCTGCAGAAATTTTTCTGTACCCTTCCCCAGATCTGTGCCTCGATGCAATCCTGTCACGGAGGTCTACAGACAATTCCTTGGGCTTCATGGCTTGGTTTGTGCTCTGACATGCACTGTTAACTGTGGGACCTTATATAGACAGGTGTGTGCCTTTCCAAATCATGTCCAATCAACTGAATTTACCACAGGTGGACTCCAATCAAGTTGTAGAAACATCTCAAGGATGATCAGTGGAAACAGGATGAACCTGAGCTCAATTTTGAGTGTCATGGCAAAGGCTGTGAATACTTACGTACATGTGATTTGTTTCGTTTTTTATTTTTAATAAATTTGCAAAGATTTCAAACAAACTTCTTTCACATTGTCATTATGGGGTATTGTTTGTAGAATTTTGAGGAAAATAATGAATTTAATCCATTTTGGAATAAGGCTGTAACATAACAAAATGTGGAAAAAGTGAAGCACTGTGAATACTTTCCGGATGCACTGTACACTTACCATAGACCTTATTTTATTCATTGAAAACTCCCCTCATAAAAACCCACTGGAAATTCCTGAGGGAACTCATGGGAGATTCCATGTTCACCTACAAATTGATGTCAGGGCTGAACAGTTCTATTATTTGTTATTTGTGTCCACAGATGCTTTTGGTCGGAGTCTAAATATCAGTGTAAAATCTCTTTAAAAATAGTGATAAAAGTTGTATACAACTCAAAAAAAACTAACTATGGTTAGTTTTTTCCATAGCTTTCTTTAAGCAACCTCTTAGGTCATCGTTTGCTGATTTGGTTGATTCTATAGAGTGTAAACCATCATTTTAAACAAGAGTAAATCTCTGTCAAAGAATACAGTGGTGAGTGAATTTAGAACAATGTAAAGGATATTAAGGTAGGCTACTTAACTGAGAAACAAGGTCTACATTAGCAAAACGTCATAATGCTCTTAATGGATTACAAAATTATACAGTGGTACCAAGAAAAAGTTTTTGATTTTGGGGGTCCCTGTGTTCTTCTAAAAGAAAAAGGCTGGCAATATCAGCTTTAAAGCATACAAAAAGAGACTCACTTTCCCCTCTAGAATCATCTGTTTCCTTTTGTTTATCTTCTTTTTCTCATCAAAATCAGTCGACTCCAGTTTCTACAACAGAATAAAAGATTACACAAAAAAAAAAAAAAAAAAGGTGCAATAAATCAAATCAAATGAATATTTAAACTTAAGAGTCTCACAATTTCACACTGTCGTCTTGTGACATTGACTTGAGTAAGAATCTTCAACACCTCTTTTTCTTCAGCAGGAAACTCCTTCAGTTTCACCTCTAAACACACAAACGGAGTTATTCAGACAGCGAGACCTTCCGAAAAAAGTACAGTATTTTTCTTGCAATGTTAGTAAAATGTTCTCTAAATGACCATTTTATCAGAGCAGTTGCAGTTGCAAACTTACGTATCTGTTCCTCGATGGCACTGACGAGGTGGATGTCATACTGTGTGACTAGTGTAATGGAGACGCCATTTCGGCCTGGACGACACAAAAAAGACAATGTAAGCTGAACAACATTTATGTTAACAGAGTGCTAGTAATCAAGCACTAAACTCACCCGCTCGAGCAGTTCGTCCCACTCTGTGAATGTAGATTTTTGGCAAACCTGGCGTGTTGTGATTGATAACAACTTGCACTGTGGGAATATCCAAACCCCTGCAAATAAGCACAAAACAACCAGACAAAAAATACATTACAGGTGTAAAAAGTATGAAATGACAGAGATTATGCACAATCATCTGCCTCTGTCTTTGCGCTGTACCTTGCAGCAACATCTGTGGCTATGAGAATTTTGAAGACATTAGACTTGAACTTTGCAAGATTGGCAAAACGCTGTCTCTGAAATTGAAAATAATAATAAAAAAAAAAAAAAAACATTAGCATAGACATTAGGCAGTCAGTGAGAATCAATTGGATCTACAGAGCATGCTACTTACTTGCTTCATCATTGAGTGCAGAGAGATGGTTGGAAAACTGAATTCACGCAGCATCATTGTGAGTATCTGACAGTTCCTGTCATATTACAAAACAACATCTTAACAATCATCTTAAATATTACTTATGTTAAAATTTACTCATTCCTTTGAAACTGACAACTTACTTGCATGTGTTGGTGAATATTATGATAGACCAATCATCATGTTCATCTTGGAACTTTTGGATGAGATGGACCAGGTAAGCATCCTTGACTTTCTCAGGAGTGAGGATGTATCTTTGATCTAGCTCTTCTACGGTCTGCACCCTGACAGAGAGCGCAAGCTTTAACTTAACAGTGAATACTGGAAATCATCAAATCCAATATAAAAAGTCATCTATTTGACAACCTTGTCACGTTAAAACAATGAGGATAAAAACGATTTATAAATCGCATTTCAACTTAAAACATGCGCACATGAAGGTGACGGAACTTTATAAAGATGGAAAAGGATATAAAAAGATATCAAAAGCCTTGAAAATGCCAGTCAGTACTGTTCAATCACTTATTAAGAAGTGGAAAATTCGGGGATCTCTTGATACCAAGCCAAGGTCAGGTAGACCAAGAAAGATTTCAGCCACAGCTGCCAGAAGAATAGTTCGGGATACAAAGAAAAACCCACAGGTAACCTCAGGAGAAATATAGGCTGCTCTGGAAAAAGACAGTGTGGTTGTTTCAAGGAGCACAATACGACAATACTTGAACAAAAATGAGCTGCATGGTCGAGTTGCCAGAAAGAAGCCTTTACTGCATCAATGCCACAAAAAAGCCCGGTTACAATATGCCCAACAACACCTTGACATGCCTCACAGCTTCTGGCACACTGTAATTTGGAGTGACGAGACCAAAATAGAGCTTTATGGTCACAACCATAAGCGCTATGTTTGGAGAGGGGTCAACAAGGCCTATAGTGAAAAGAATACCATACCCACTATGAAGCATGTTGGTGGCTCACTGATGTTTTGGGGGGGGTGTGAGCTCTAAAGGCACGGGGAATCTTGTGAAAATTGATGGCAAGATGAATGCAGCATGTTATCAGAAAATACTGGCAGACAATTTGCATTCTTCTGTACGAAAGCTGCGCATGGGACGCACTTGGACTTTCCAGCACAACAATGACCCGAAGCACAAGGCCTAGTTGACACTCCAGTAGTTACAGCAGAAAAAGGTGAAGGTTCTGGAGTGGCCATCACAGTCTCCTGACCTTAATATCATCGAGCCACTCTCAAATGTGCGGTTCATGCAAGACATTACCAATTCTCCAAGGGTATGCAAACTTTTGAGCATAACTGTATGAGGCCCCAGAATCTTTAAGAGTATTCGCAAATTCTGCTATCTGCCAAGTGTCTACAACTCTAGTTTCTATAAGTATTAAAGCAGCACCATCACTCTGTCCTTTGCATTTCTACACACTCTCCTGAAACTTGAGCAATGACTCACTCTGATTTGTGCTCCCAGAAGAAGGGTCTGTTCATGGCGATGCTCTGCAGCTGCTGCAGTGTGTCTGTGAGGGTGGCGCTGAACAGCAGGGTCTGCCGTTTTGCGGGCACAACACCGAGAATGACCTCTAGGTCTTTAGTGAAATCTGTGCAGCCCTGCTCTAAAAGACGGTCAGCTTCATCCATGATCTGCCGCAAAAGAAGCAACAATTCCATAAAAACTGCTTAAATGAATATTCTGGGTTCAATTCAAGTTAAGCTCAATTGCCAGTATTTGTGGCATAATGTTGATTACCACAAAAATTTATTTCAAACAGTCCCTCCTTTTCTTTTTAAAAAGCAAATATCGAGGTTACAGTGAGGCACTTACAAATTAAGTGAATAGGGCCAATTATTGGAGGGTTTAAAGGCAGAAATCTGAAGCTTATAATTTTATAAAAGCACTTACAGTACATTCATTCTGCTGTTAAAACTCATGTATTATTTGAACTGTAAAGTTGTTTAAAAACAATTTTTACAGTCATTTTAGGGTTTGTTGACATTAAATCATCATGACAATGAAGTTGTAAAACTGGCTATAATTTACACAGAAATATAAGTGATTTTATCACACTAAAATGTTAACACGCATATTGTTTGTATCTTGTGGCTATACTTTTGGAAAAAGTTATCATTTTAACGTTCAAAAACTGGCCCCCATTCACTGCCATTGTAAGTGCCTCACTGTCACAAATTTTTGCCTTTTTTTTTTCTTTTTTTACATTTTTGTGGTACTCAGTATTATGCCACAAATGCTGTCAGTTGAGCTTAACTTATATTGAACCCGGAATATTCCTTTAAATCAGCTTTAAACATGATAAAAATAGTACCAGTCAAAAGTATGGACCCCATTCTTTATTATTACCATTTTCCAGATTTTAGAATAATAGTTAAGCCATCAAAATTATGAACTGACAAATGGAAGTATGGGAATTATGTTCCAAAAAATAATAATTTAAAACCACCTTTTTCAAAGTTGCCATCCTGTGCCTAGATAACAGCTCTCCACACTCTAGAAATTCTCTCAACCAACTTTGTGAGGTGCACCTTGAGATGCTTTTAAAGCATTACTGAAGAAATTCCCATGTATGCTGGATACTTGTTGACTGCTTTTCACTTACTAGTATCCAGTCCAACTCATCAGTTTCAAAAAAACATTTTTTAATCAGCATTTTATTTTTTCTACAATACTAATTTCAAGCATTCAGTATAAGATTTTTAAGATCACGAGAAAAAATAATTCAGTCAATCAAGTGTGTCCATACTTTGGACTGGTAATGTATGTAGATAAAACAATCATTAGTAAATACAGATTTCACTGGAATCTATTTGGAGGTCAGATTCTTACTAGAAACTGGATTCTGTTCAGACTGATCGTGTCAGAGCTTCTGATGTGATCAGCAAGTCGTCCTGGTGTGGCAACAACAACATGCGGCTTTCTCGACAACTCCAAACCCTGAGTGACCATGTCTTTTGGAAGAAAAATAAAGCAAACAGCATATAAAGAACTATAAACATATTTGTCTATAAATATTGACGACCAGGGTTTCCAATCCCTTTGAGCAATGTTACCATGATGTTCCCAGTCGTTTGTGATTACTGACCCTTCGTTAAGCCTGCCTTAACAGCACTGACCAATCCTACCTTAGCAATTGTTGCCATCTGCTATATTTTTAGACAAGCTTTTGCTCTTTGCTAATGTGATTCTATTGATGTCCTGTGCCTTTGGATGGTTTCAAATGGAATTATTCAGAAATTACCCAAAAACACCGTAAAATGTTGTTGCTGGGGCACTTCTTTTGATAATAGTGATACAAGCTCCCCAGAAAGGATGCATTTCCGAAATTATTAAATTAAACCTGTGAAGTGTTCATGTTCGATTAAAAATGTGTTAGCCCCCATTCATGTCAGTCATTGTTAAGGACACCTACATTTGCTCCAAGTGTGGAGGGTCAATACAGATTGCACTCACAAAGAGTTTCTATCCTTTGTTTTTGTTTTTTACTTCTATCCAAATAAATATTTTAGAGCTGAACATAACTAGAAAATTGTGTATTCACTTTTTAAGATTGTACTATTTTCCATGACTTTTCCAAGACTGTAAATCAAAATGTTCTGGCATTTCCAAGTTTTGTATGAAAGTTGGAACCCTGTAGCACAAAACTGACAACTTATACTTTTTTATTATTATTTTTTATACTTTGTGAGCACAGACAACTTAGTGTGCACTCATGGAGTCTGTGTCTGACAGGCACACTGTGTTTCTATTAAAGACTACAGAGAACAAGATCTGAACTTAAACCGTAACGCATTTCCAAACACACAGATAAGGTGCAATTTACCCTTGCTGTGTACAAACCTGACCATTTCAATATTTTTATCACTGTATATAAGCCACAAAAAATGAGGAATGCAGAAACCATGGAAAATTCCTCCATTATGTTATATTCAGCATTTTGTAAGTGTGTGCGTTTTTATAGGGCTTTTGGCTTTTTAAATATTAATGAGACTTAATGTGAGGGGAGTATAAGTATCTGCACTCAAATGAATGTGCTTTGGTTTTAAAAAATGAGGTTTGTGGTTTATGCTATATACTTTGTAACCTTTGCTTCAAGATATAGGGCCCTATGAAATCCTTTTCATTATTTTTCCAAATTTAGTTTCATTGTTTCCCAAATTCCATGTTTTCCATTTAATTATTTCTGAATTCCATGTTTTAAAGTTTAATTTAATTTGATCATTAAAAAACTGTCTAATCAAATGAATTCATAGAACTTTAATTAAATGAAAACAGCACAATTACTTTTGAACATACAGTTGTGCTCAGAAGTTTACATACCCTGGCAGAAATTGTGAAATTTTGGCATTGATTTTGAAAATATGACTGATCATCCGTCTTTTATTTAAGGATAGTGATCATATGAAGCCATTTTTAAATCATAATGATAACAAATGGCCCTGATCAAAAGTTTACATACCCTTGAATGTTTGGCCTTGTTACAGACATACAAGGTGACACACACAGGTTTAAATGGCAATTAAAGGTTAATTTCTCACACCTGTGGCTTTTTAAATTGCAATTAGTGTCTGTGTATAAATAGTCAATGAGTTTGTTAGCTCTCACGTGTATGCACTGAGCAGGCTAGATACTGAGCCATGGGGAGCAGAAAAGAACTGTCAAAAGACCTGCGTAACAAGTTAATGGAACTTTATAAAGGTGGAAAAGGATATAAAAAGATATCCAAAGCCGTGAAAATGCCAGTCAGTACTGTTCAATCACTTATTAAGAAGTGGAAAATTCGGGGATCTCTTGATACCAAGCCAAGGTCAGGTAGACCAAGAAAGATTTCAGCCACAACTGCCAGAAGAATTGTTCGAGATACAAAGAAAAACCCACAGGTAACCTCAGGAGAAATACAGGCTGCTCTGGAAAAAGACGGTGTGATTGTTTCAAGGAGCACAATACGACGATACTTGAACAAAAATTAGCTGCATGGTCGAGTTGCCAGAAAGAAGCCTTTACTGCGCCAATGCCACAAAAAAGCCCGGTTACAATATGCCCAACAACACCTTGACACGCCTCACAGCTTCTGGCACACTGTAATTTGGAGTGACGAGACTAAAATAGAGCTTTATGGTCACAACCATAAGCACTAAGTTTGGAGAGGTGTCAACAAGGCCTATAGTGAAAAGAATACCATCCCCACTGTGAAGCATGTTGGTGGCTCACTGATGTTTTGGGGATGTGTGAGCTCTAAAGGCACGGGGAATCTTGTGAAAATTGATGGCAAGATGAATGCAGCATGTTATCAGAAAATACTGGCAGACAATTTGCATTCTTCTGCACAAAAGCTGCGCATGGGATGCTCTTGGACTTTCCAGCACGACAATGACCCTAAGCACAAGGCCAAGTTGACCCTCCAGTGGTTACAGCAGAAAAAGGTGAAGGTTCTGGAGTGGCCATCACAGTCTCCTGACCTTAATATCATCGAGCCACTCAGGGGAGATCTCAAACGTGCAGTTCATGCAAGACGACCAAAGACTTTGCATGACCTGGAGGCATTTTGCCAAGACCAATGGGCAGCTATACCACCTGCTAGAATTTGGGGCCTCATAGACAACTATTACAAAAGACTGCACGCTGTCATTGATGCTAAAGGGGGCATTACACAGTATTAAGAACTAAGGGTATGCAGACTTTTGAACGGGGGTCATTTCATTTTTTTCTTTGTTGCCATGTTTTGTTTTATGATTGTGCCATTCTGTTATAACCTACAGTTGAATATGAATCCCATAAGAAATAAAAGAAATGTGTTTTGCCTGCTCACTCATGTTTTCTTTAAAAATGGTACATTACCAATTCTCCAAGGGTATGCAAACTTTTGAGCACAACTGTACCATTACATTATTTTTATCAAATGAAATTTCTTCTATACAGATCCTCACAGTACAAACACAACACAACATTGGAGATGTTTTTGTTGTCGTCAAATACAGTGCTGCACAGCAGAGCATCACAGTATTAATAAAAGCATTAATGAAAATTTGTTCTGTACAACAGCACTTTTGCTTGTTGTGAGATATTACTTAAAATATAATGTAACAATTATTTATTTATTACTATTATATTTATTTATTTTTATTATTACCACTACATTGAATGTTACATCTTACTACACAGTGGTAATATGTTTCTATCACAATTTCACATGTCTAGTTAAATTTAAATTTAAATTGAAGCACTTTCAGTCTGTCGTTTTTGACGACCACTTCACACCTCATAAAGACACAGTAGGTAGTTTTTTATATTTTTGTTTTCATTTTTCAAATATTCATGTTTACAAAAGGAACCAAAGTGATCTCCAACTGTAACCAAGCTATCTACTGTATCACGTTCAGTTCAACTATAGCTTATTTTCGGAATAAAATGCCTAGTCCTAATCGACGTGCGACTCAGCTTCACTTATTGTACTGCACTGTCAATTATTATATCCAATATTATCTGTCTGAGAAACAATTAGGGGTCACTTTTTATTAAATTAATGAAGTTATTTACTTTTGATACTTAAGCACTTCAAAACAAGGTACTTTTACTCTAGTAATATATTGGTGTAGTATCTGTACTTTTACTTAAGTATGGAACTTGCACTTAGAGGTTATAAATACTGTCTTACCCATTCCTCCCACGATGATACAGTCCTTTAAGCCTAGTGGCTTCCCTAATGCTCGAAACTGCTCTGCAATCTGGTAAGCGAGCTCTCTGGGCAGACAGAAAAAGACAATACATAATTTACTGCACTGAACAAGATATCTGGAAATGAAGATTACAATATCACATATGTAAATCATTAATAAGGTAAATGTTTGGTAAACAACTGACAGCAAGAGAGCAAACCTGGTGGGGGTTAAAACTAAGCAGAAAACACCATAAGGGTCCTCAGCCAACTTCTGCAGCACTGGAAGAACAAAAGCTGCCGTTTTTCCACTTCCAGTTTTGGCACAGCCCATGCAGTCCCGACCTGTGTGAAACACAGAACTCCAATGAAGCCAAGAATCACTCCGGCATGTTTAGTACAACATATGAAAACACAATCAACACCATTATCACCATTAACACACTTCATCCCCATCCCATTTGAGATCAAAATTTTGTTTTGCGTTTCAAGGCTCAAAGTCGATGTATTTTACGCTGAGTTGTCAACTTGATATTATGTGAACATTTTACATGGTTGCCCCTCTAAAAGCTGATGTCTTTGTCAAAGCTCCAAAAAAAAGAAAGCAAGTAATACCTGTCATAATACAGATACAAATTATTTATCTATTTTAAGGTCTATCATAAATGTATACAAGATTGCTGTGACTCATTTAAATCATATTAATTAGGAATCTTCATTTAAAAGCTAAAATTTTAAATACATTTAAAATGTATTATATATACACACTGGCAGCCAAAAGTTTGCAATAATGTACAGATTTTGCTCTTATGGAAAGAAATTGGTACTTTTAGTCACCAAAGTGGCATTCAGCTGATCACAATGTATAGTCAAGACATTAATAACATGAAACATTACTATTACAATTTGAAAAATAAATTCAGAACTTCTTAAACTACTTCAAAGATTTCTCATCAAAAACTCCTCCACGTGCAGCAATGGCAGCTTTGCAGATCCTTGGCATTCTAGCTGTCAGTTTGTCCAGATACTCAGGTGACATTTCACCCCACACTTCCTGTAGCATTTGTCATAGATGTGGCTGTCTTGTCAGGCACTTCTCACACACCTTACAGTCTAGCTGATCCCACAAAAGCTCAATGGGGTTAAGATCCATAACACTCTTTTCCAATTATCGGTTGTCCAATGTCTGTGTTTCTTTGTCCACTCTAACCTTTTCTTTTTGTTTTTCTGTTTCAAAAGTGGCTTTTTCTTTGCAATTCTTCCCATAAGGCCTGCACTCCTGAGACTTCTCTTTACTGTTGTACATGAAACTGGTGTTGTGCGGGTAAAATTCAATGAAGCTGTCAGCTGAGGACATGTGAGGTGTCTATTTCTCAAACTAGAGACTCTGATGTACTTATCCTCTTGTTTAGTTGTACATCTGGCCTTCCACATCTCTTTCTGTCCTTGTTAGAGCCAGTTGTCCTTTGTCTTTGAAGACTGTAGGTTACACCTTTGTATGAAATCTTCAGTTTTTTGGCAATTTCAAGCACTGTATAGGCTTCATTCCTCAAAACAATGATTGACTGATGCGTTTCTAGAGAAAGCTGTTTCTTTTTTTTGTTGTTGCCATTTTTGACCTAATATTGACCTTAAGACATGCCAGTCTGTTGCATACTGTGGCAACTCAAAAACAAACACAAAGACAATGTTAAGCTTCATTTAACGAACCAAATAACTTTCAACTGTGTTTGATATAATGGCAAGTGATTTTCTAGTACCAAATTAGCAATATAGCATGATTACTCAAGGATAAGGTGTTGGAGTGATGACTGCTGGAAATGTGGCCTGTCTAGATTTGATCAAAAATGAGTGATGGTGCTGTTTTTACATCAGTAATGTCCTGACTCTACTTTGTCATCAGTTGAATGCCACTTTGGTGAATTAAAGTACCAATTTCCTTCCGAAACAGCAAAATCTGTACATTATTCCAAACTTTTAGCCGCCAGTGTATACACATTTTGCCACAAACTTCTCTGAAATGTTTTTTAAAGGCACGCAATTTGTTTTTACTGGCTACTCAACTATTAAAATACATGGGGAAAACAATGGTATTAAAACGGGTAAATACGACAACTCAATTTATTTATACCCTATTTATGCCCGTGATTTGACTAATTCTAACGGCTTAATGCTGTTATTGTGGCATGCTGACGCAGGTATTTACCTTCCAGAATAGCAGGGATGCATTTCTCCTGTACTGGGGTCGGTCGACTCATGCCCATCTGCTTACACTGCTGGATCAACCACTCACTGAGCCCGAGAGACTCGAACGTGGTCATTTTCCACGTTATTTCAAACTAAATACCCAAAATATAAATATGATCTCTATTAATCGTGTCCTGTGCAGTTAATCCCCTTTAAAACCCGATCGCAAGATGCCTCGTGTAACTCTATGTCGGACGCATGAATTGTACGTCATGTATTGATGAGGTATGAGGAGGAAAAACCACGCCCCTTACGGTCAACTGCACATTTTCTGCGCGACTTTACAGAGAGATTTTTTTCTATAGTCGGCTAACAATCGTTAATGCCAAAATAAAACATTTTAACTAAATGGCATGTGCTATTCTGAGTAAATGTGTCATTATTAGGCAGACGGACCTTTATGTAATGCAAAGCTGCGCGAGAGTGATGTGGTGTTCGTGAGCGCGCGGGCAGCTTTTGCGGGACTGCGCAGGTCAGAGGGCGAGCCGCGCGCGCGCAGGTGGGCTGAATTCTGTCAGCATCTGGAGCACTGTGTGCTCAAAGACAGGCCGTGCAATATTAATGGGGTTAGAAATTCTTTCTTATACTTATTGTCTTACAGCAACCTACATGGCTTGAAACTGTATTTATATAATGTTACGTTTGTGATCCGTCAACGTAATGTGTAACATTTGATGTTTTAGTGAGATTGAATATGATTAGCAGTCATTTGGGCGTCTTCACATGATGAACTTCCTCATCCTCATCCTCATCATCGCTCAGTATGGCGGAGTCGGATGGTGTGGAGTTCTCTGCGAATCGAGCTCAAAGCAGGTAGGCATGTATACATGCAGAATCAGGTCGCGTTTGATGCATTCGTAAAGAGGTTCTACCTAAATGCGTAGGACTTAATACAAATATCAGGAAAGAAACTGCATTCTGTAGCTTCAAGAGATAGAAATGTCTGTCATTCAGTTAAATCAGCAAAACTTTGTCTGACCCACACAGGGTAGAAAATGTTCTCTGATGAAAGGCTCAATAAGAACAAACATTACTTTACATTTACACCGATTAGCCACAACATTAAAACCACTTGCCTAATATTGTGTAGGTCCCCCGCCAAAACAGCGTCAAACCGCAAATCAGAGTAGCATTCAGAGCAGTAATCTGAGTTACCGTAGACTTTGTCAGTTCGAACCAGTCTGGCCATTCTCTGTTGACCTCTCTCATCAACAAGGCATTTCCATCCACAGAACTGCCTCTCGCTGGATGCTTTTTTGTTTTTGTCACCATTCTGAGTAAATTCTAGAGACTGTTGTGCGTGAAAATCCCAGAAGATCAGCAGTTACAGAAATACTCAAACCAGCCCATCTGGCACCAACAATCATGCAACGCTCCAGATCACAGAGATCAAATTTTTCCCCATTCTGATGGTTGATTTGAAAATTAACTGAAGCTCCTGACCCATATCTGCATGATTTTATGCACTGCACTGCTGCCACACGATTGGTTGATTAGATAATCACATGGATGATTGTTGGTGGCAGACGGGTTGGTTTGAGTATTTCTGTAACTGCTGATCTCCTGGGATTTTCATGCACAACAGTCTCTAGAATTTATTCTGTGCAGAGGGCTGCGATTAAAAAGATAAATAGTCTGCTCGCTTCAAAGGTTATTGCGCTGCTCTGTCCAGTCTATATTAGGTTAGAGCATTATTACAGTGTTTTCAGTGCGATTCTGTGCTCCACAACTCCATCTCATGCTTAGAGTAACAGAAGTCCTCTTAGTTCAGTTCCGTTTGCTTAAGTGCGCCAAGCGCTTTATTTACACTCAGACAGTGCTCTAGGATGGGTACAATTTGAATATGAAGAAGACAGTGTTTTTTCTTTGTTTCACTGTTTATATATTTATTTGTTTGTGGGTGAATTGAAAAAAGGTCTCAGTTTTTTTTTTTTTTGTTAGTTTTTTTAATGGACTCAAGTGTGAAAACCCCAGTAGCCTTTTGGCAGATGAACACCTGAAAAACTTTTTTTTGTCTATCATAAGTTCAAATCGCAATATTTTTCAAAATAATCACATCAAAAATCATGTCATCAAAAATCGAAAGTCATACGCAGCTGGGATGGCATGAGGGTGAGTAAATGATGAGAATTTTACTTTTTGGATGAATTATCCCTTTAACCCTTAAATGCATACCATGGGTCTTTAGTGACCCGGGACCTCATTCCACCCGCTGTACCTCATCCATTTTTTGGAATTGTACCCACACCTCTTTAGTATTCCTCAATCTGTCTCTTATAAATCGTGTAACACAAAAACATTTATATGTTTTAAGTACCAAAAGTGTATCGGGTCTTTAGAGGTATGTCAGAGTGTCTGGTTTTTTTTTTTCCTCTATAAATGATATTTTTTATGATTATTTCATATCTATTTAAGTTTATTATCAAAGGCTATCTTTTTCTTTGTTTATTACAAGAGAAATGAGTACTACATTCATACAAATAAATACTATATCACATTGATTGTTTTGTGCAACAATGAATTATCAACAATGGTGAATTATCAGGATTCCCCTTCTTACTCAAGGTGGCGCTGTTTCAATGAAGTCAAGATTTACATTTGACATTGCTAGCTGACGTAGAAACAACATTTGAAGTAAACCATAGCAAGTGTAACACGTGAACAGTATGATATGGCTATTGTCATTTGGTTGTACTAAAAAAATAATTTGTTGTGAATCTATTTAGACTCAAAAAGTGCCTGAGAAAATACATTTGTGTAACATATGTTTAACTTAGGTATATCTTATGTGTAGATTATGTGTTCTGTGTAGCTCAGTGTGTGTTTGACAGCCAGTTGGACCTCATGAAATTTCAGTGTGAAAATAATGAATCGTGTTCTAGATTTGTCCTGATTTGTTGCATTATCTCTTTGATATATGACAAATAAAACATCAAAATATATCAATTTATTTTAGTTTATTATTTTCTAATTGTCTTGAAAATATTTGGAAAATTTTACACTATTTGGGCATTTTGTACATCCATTTTTGATAGATATAAGTACCAGGTCTCTAAAGACCCGAGGGTTTGGGAAAATTACCATGCATTTAAGGGTTAAAAGTAGTTATGGAGGCGATGGGAAAGATCCATTGCAGTGAGAGGCATTAGTGTTTTAACTCCTGATCTATATTATTTTTGAGAAGTTTTCTAGGATGAAGCTTCTAATCCTCATGTCCTGTTTTGGGTCTGAGAGACCCCAAGGCCATTTTAATATTTTTAAAAACATACAAAGACCCCATGAAATCTAAATTATAGTTTTGTGCTATCTGTTTGGAAGCCTGAATATACAGTTGTGCTCAAAAATTTGCATACCCTGGCAGAAATTGTGAAATTTTGGCATTGTTTTTTAAAATATGACTGATCACGCAAAAATGTCTTTTATTTAATGATAGTGATCATATGAAGCCATTTATTATCACATAGTTGTCTGGCTCCTTTTTAAATCATAATGATAACAGAAATCACCCAAATGGCCCTGATCAAAAGTTTACATACCCTTGAATGTTGGGCCTTGTTACAGACACACAAGGGGACACACAGAGGTTTAAATGGCAATTAAAGGTTAATTTCCCACACCTGTGGCTTTTTAAATAGTCAATGAGTTTGTTAGCTTTCACGTGAATGCACTGAGCAAGCTAGATACTGAGCCATGGGGAGCAGAAAAGAACTGTCAAAAGACCTGCGTAACAAGGTAATGGAACTTTATAAAGATGGAAAAGGATATAAAAAGATATCCAAAGCCTTGAAAATGCCAGTCAGTACTGTTCAATCACTTAAGAAGTGGAACATTCGGGGGATCTCTTGATACCAAGCCAAGGTCAGGTAGACCAAGAAAGAGTCTGCCAGAAGAATTGTTCATAATACAAAAGAACTCCCAGGTAACCTTAGGAGAAATACAGGCTGCTCTGGAAAAAGATGGTGTGGTTGTTTCAAGGAGCATAATACTTGTAAAGCTCCATTTTGGTCTCGTCACTCCAAATTACAGTGTGCCAGAAGCTGTGAGGCATGTCAAGGTGTTGTCGGGCATATTGTAACCGGGCTTTTTTTGTGGCATTGGCGCAGTAAAGTCTTCTTTCTGGCAACTCGACCATGCAGCTCATTTTTGTTCTAGTATCGTTGTATTGTGCTCCTTGAAACAACCATACCATCTTTTTCCAGAGCAGCCTATATTTCTCCTGAGGTTACCTGTGGGTTTTTCTTTGTATCCTGAACAATTCTTCTGGCAGTTGTGGCTGAAATCTTTCTTGGTCTACCTGACCTTGGCTTGGTATCAAGAGATCCCCGAATTTTCCACTTCTTAATAAGTGATTGAACAGTACTGACTGGCATTTTCAAGGCTTTGGATATCTTTTATATCCTTTTCCATCTTTATAAAGTTCCATTACCTTGTTACGCAGGTCTTTTGACAGTTCTTTTCTGCTCCCCATGACTCAGTATCTAGCCTGCTCAGTCCATCCACATGACGGCTAACAAACTCTTTGACTATTTATACACAGACACTAATTGCAATTTAAAAAGCCACATGTGTGGGAAATTAACCTTTAATTGCTATTTAAACCTGTGTGTGTCACGTTGTGTGTAACAAGGCCAAACATTCAAGGGTATGTAAACTTTTGATCAGGGCCAATTGGGTGATTTCTGTTACCATTATGATTTAAAAAGGAGCCAAACAACTATGTGATAATAAATGGCTTCATATGATCACTATCATTAAATAAAAGACATTTCATCCCCCCCATTTGGAGATCTCCGGGCTACAGCAACACCTGCTTGGAATTTACACACTTCACCTTTCAGAATGTGTTCAAAAGTTAATCCCAAAATTGCCATTATTTTGACATATAGAGCATTGGAGTTTTTGGCACCCCAAATATAAGAACATACTGTCAATCTCAACAGAACATGAGGGTTAAGAAACACTGGCATTATAGGGCAAGGGATGCTCCTAACAAGTGTTTTATTTTGTTTAATGTATTCATAAGAATTATCACAAGAACCAGTTTATTTGGTTGTGATTTGAGACATGACAACTGTTTGGTTTTGGGGAGGCTAATTGGTTCTGTTTCCAAAAAGGTTCTTTATGCAATTTGATGAATAATTTAAAAGTAAGTGCCATTACAGGGATCATGCTGATGCACCAGCTTAGAAACTGAGACCAGCTGGTAGTGTGTCAGGATACATTAGACTCCTCAGGCTACTATTGTAGTTTTATCAACTGTGAAGTTAGACAAAATGAGCAGGGAGTGACGAGAGATACAAATTTCTCGTAAACTGATTCTCTCTCTTTCCAGCATGGCTAACAACAAGAACAGCACGCTCCGTTGTACTTTTTCGGCCCCCAGCCACAGCAACACTCTCCTGAGGGGGTTGTCTGCCTTGCGTGACCAGGGTCAGTTGCTGGATGTGGTTCTAGCCATTGAAAACGAACGCTTCGAGGTTCACAAAGCGGTTTTGGCCTCCTGCAGTGACTACTTCAGGTGAGACATTACACCGGTTGCTAGCACCAGCCACCTGATTTATGAATAATGAGATTAATCATATAATTTAGAAATTATTCTAAGATGGTTCATTATTGTGTTTAAAGACCCCATGAAGTGCAGTACTTGATGTTTTGAATCTGACCTTAAATTTTGAGGTGCTATTTTGTATATAATCAATCTAATAAACTTTATCTTTTCATTATCTCTGTCTGAACCTCAGCTTTTGTGAAATGCCACAGTTTTTAACTTGAAAATATAGAGATGACTTTTCTTCACCATGGATTTAAAGGAATAGTTAATCATTTACTCACTCTCATTTCTGTACAAACCTATATGCTGTAATTCTTTTTCCATCAAACACAAAAGGATATTTGGTTTTTTTGTTTTTTTACGAAGAAGAAGAATTATCATGCAGCTCTTTTTCACACAAAAAACATTCATAGTGACCATCTCTGTCAATATTTTAAAAAGGACAAAAACACACCTTGAAAGTGCCATAAAAGTAGTCCATATATATTGTGAACTATTCCAAGTCTTTTGAAGGAATACGTTAAATGAGTGTGAATAAAGACTTAAATTATACTTACACAAAGTTGTGGTATGACATTAGAAGTCCTGGAATATAGGGTCTGTTCCAAAACTTAGTGAGCTGCCTCGCTGTCTCCTGCCTACCTTGGCAGCTGTCTTCTACGGCATCCTACCTGAAATTATGCCTCATAAGAGACCGATTTGGAATGCTCTACATTGGCGGCACTTCACGCATCATTCAAATAGTGCTCCTCATGTGCAGCGCATTGGAGACTTGACTCGCGAGAGAAATTACATGATCCTCTAATAAATATGCACAGCACACACGTTTTGGGTAAAATAGTCGGTTTTGTATCAGATTAAACAGTTATTTATCTATACCTTTCAGTATTGAATAAATTATAAGTACGTATATTTATAATCTAAATTTCTCTCGCTTAGAGAGAAATTTCTTTTTCCACCGAGCTCATGATGCACTCTGGGATCGCCTACCCGGGGAAGGATACATACTACCTACCTTAGAATTAGGCCAAAACGAGATATCTTAGGTGGCAGTATAATTAAGTCCCCACCCCAACAGAGCTTAACAGATGTGGTATTAATGAACTTCCCCTGTATAGAAAAGAACTGCTTGAAGATTCTTAAAGAATTTCTCCTTTAGTGTTATATTAAAAAAAAATGCAGGCCAGTAAATTACAATTTTCATCTAAAATCGTTTCTTTAATGCTTCTGTAATCTTCCTGATACACACAGAGCCATGTTCACTGGAGGAATGAAGGAGTCAAACCAGGACACCATAGAGCTACAAGGTCTTTCAGCCAAAGGACTGAAGCACATTATTGATTTTGCCTACAGTTCTGAGGTCACGTTGGACCTGGACTGTATTCAGGATGTTCTCGGAGCTGCTGTGTTCCTGCAGATGGTTCCTGTGGTGGAGCTTTGTGAGGAGTTTCTCAAATCAGCCATGAGTGTAGAGACTTGTCTGAACATTGGCCAGATGGCCACCACTTTCAGCCTCTCCTCCCTTAAACAGTCGGTCGATGCATTCACTTTCCGTCACTTCCTGCAAATCGCTCAGGAAGACGACTTCCTTCACATTTCAATGGAACGACTGGTTTTCTTCCTACAGAGCAACAAATTAAAGAACTGCAGTGAGATCGACTTGTTCCATGCAGCGATCCGCTGGCTGCAACAAGACGAATCCAGGCGAGCTGCCGCCAGTGAAGTGCTCTGCCATGTGCGCTTCCCGCTAATGCGATCGTCTGAGCTGGTGGACAGCGTCCAGTCTGTCAACATAATGGTGGAGGATGTGCAGTGTCGTCAGTTCCTCCTAGAGGCCTTCAATTATCAGATCCTTCCTTTCCGACAGCACGAAATGCAGTCACCGCGAACTGCCATTCGTTCCGACGTCACATCCTTGATCACTTTTGGTGGAACACCATACACTGACAACGATCGCACTGTTAGCAGCAAAGTTTACTATCTACCTGACATCACAGCACGACAGTTCAAAGATTTGATGGAGATGGAGATGGGATGCAGCCATGCATGCGTTTCGGTTCTCAACAATTTTGTGTACGTGGTCGGTGGGCAGCATCTGCAGTACCGCAGTGGAGAGGGCGCAGTAGACATCTGCTTCCGCTACGACCCTCATCTCAACCAATGGCTTCGAATCCAACCTATGCAGGAGAGTCGCATTCAGTTTCAACTCAACGTTCTCCATGGACAACTTTACGCTACAGGGGGCCGCAACAGGTCTGGCAGCTTGTCTTCTGTAGAATGCTACTGCCCCAAGAAAAACAAGTGGACCTACGTGGATTCTTTGAAGAGGAGAATCTGGGGTCATGCCGGAGCTACGTGTGGGGAGAAACTCTACGTCTCTGGGGGTTACGGTGTGTCCGTGGAGGATAAGAAGACTCTACATTGTTACGATCCAGCCTCTGATCAGTGGGACTTTAGGTGTCCCATGAAAGAGCCGCGAGTCCTGCATGCTATGATCAGCGTGAATAACCGTGTTTATTCCCTTGGTGGCAGAATGGACCATGTCGACCGCTGCTTCGATGTTCTGGCTGTAGAGTATTACATTCCAGAAACTGATCAATGGACAACAGTCAGTCCAATGCGTGCTGGCCAGTCTGAAGCTGGCTGCTGCTTACTGGATAAAAAGATCTATATAGTTGGAGGATACAACTGGCACCTCAATAATGTCACAAGTATTGTGCAGGTTTACAACACTGAAACAGATGAGTGGGAAAGAGATCTTCATTTTCCAGAATCTTTTGCCGGAATTGCTTGTACGCCTATTATATTTCCTCAAACCACCACCCAACACTAAGAGTTTGGTTAACACAAAACACACATTCTCTTATATTTTCATTTTTCTTTTACATTTTAAGGTTTAATGTCTACCCCAAAAGCAGCAGAAGTAATTACAAGATTGATTTGAAGGTTTTGTATGCAAGCTTTTGCCTTATGAAAAGATATCTCTGAATATTCATGATTCAAAGGGATGGTTCACCCATAAATTTACTCAACCTCATGTACTTCAAAACCTTTATGGCTTGATTATGACCAGTCTTCTGTGGAACACAAAATGCAGTTATTTACAGTAGAATGTTCAAGCTACTCTTTTTCATGCAATGAAAGGCAAATAGTTCACAATTGCTAACAACCAAGATCTTCAAGGTAAGATTTTAAGTAAATTATGAATTCAATTTCAGTCTGTTCTTCATGCAAATATATCATACGACTTCAAAAGACTTGGAATATGGTGCACAAGTCATGAGGACTACATTTATAATGCTTTTATGGGGCTTTTTGGAGATTGACAGCCCTTGATCACCATCCAATTTCATTGTATGGAAGAGAGCAGTGTTAACAGCTAAACATCTCTTCTTGGTGTTCTAGATAAGAAAGTTAGTCATGAGTTTGGAATGACATGAGTGTGAGTAAATGATTACAGAATCACTTGAAGGTGCATTCACACCACTGCTGCTTAATGTCATGAAAGTGTAAACATTTTTGATAAGCATGTTCAGAACATTAAGCATCTTACTGCACTTCTCAAGCAGTCTATGTGATTCTTATTGGTACTTGTACAAAATTCTTGTTCATTACTGTGAAAAGGGCAATGTCGTCAGCCCTCTATCTTCCTAAATTTCCTGTTTCCAACTGTTACTGTATTTAAAACAAGCAACAGAGGTGGCTAAATTCACATGCGCAATGTTTTTTTTTTTTTTTTTTTTTTTGAACACTTCAGGGAACAATTGTGAGATTTGTTATTTATTTTTATTACAAGGAAACAACTTTTAAAACCCAACAATCTCATTGTTATAGCCATTTTATATTCAAACTGAAAAATCAAATTTTGACAAAAACAAATAGATATTCACTGGGTAAAAATGTTTATAACCTTTGTCTACCTACAGGTTTTGTTTCACAAATTAAGGTAGCACATTTAATTATGCACTTTCATGTTCAATGTATTCAAACATGAATTTACAGACAAAGATTAAAACAGTGTAATGTTTTCTCTGAATGTGTAATGTGCACAGTCGATGTTTAGAGACTGGATCAAATTTGTTTAACAATGCCAGAAAATGGTGGTCTTGCATGAATAACAGACATTCACGGTCGCTTTTCAAGCGATGTGTGCATTAAGAATATGATGAATTTGGTTGTTGTTGATTACATTTATGTGTTAATGTTGGAGTTCTCAAATTTTCTTTAAGGTTACAAATATTTTTTTTGAAAAAAAAAAATTTGGTTTCCAACTACACAAAATATATTTATATTCTCTAAATATAGAGAAGTACATTCTCTATATTTAGCTAATTTGCCATATGAATAACTGTGCATAAATGTGAAGCACAGTGAATAACTGTCACCTTTAGCTCAGGACTCATCTATGTTGTAGGGCTGTCAAAATAAAATTCGAATATTCGTCGAATTTAAGATAAATACGCACATTCGAATGCTAAAACTGCGCATTCGATTTTTGGATGCCAAGCACTGGCGGTGACTTCAGACCAATCGCATTCTTGCGCTAAAAAAAGGCTAGACACAGTGCAACAAATACAGTTTAACAGAAACTAGGTATCTCGAGAGTTCTTTTTAAATTGACATGGCATCTAAAAAACAGTGCTCCTGAAGCAAAACAAAGATGTCCGTCTAGCGTGTTTACATAGAAAAACAAATGGTAAACTGGATGGTGGTAAAAGCGTTCGGTGTGAACAGCCCCTTACAGTTGGTGGAGGTCTTTGGCTGTTGCATCTTGCTCTCTTATCAGCATTGCTCAGATTAAGCAATGGGGTTGTCTGTAAAGGAGTCCAAGTTGGAAATGTGTGTCTCGAGATCCTCGCGTTCTGTTCCTTTCTGTTGTGTTCCATCTGTTTGAACAACCCCTGACCAGGGATCATGAGCCGCTTTACCAACGAGTTCAGCCGAATACCACTGTTATCTGGGAATAATTCTACCCTACATATAGCTGTAATTGAAAAACACTGTGGGATATCGCTGTTATTATGAAGTTTGAGTCTGTGGTAGTATATGCTGTAGCACCAGTGCAAGTGTAACACCCTGTTAACACAGAACTGCCTACTGAAGCGTTTCCCCCTCGTTTTTTCTTTTGACTTAAAATTTGAGAATATGAACAGACTTTTTTTATTTATTTTTTTTATGCACAAGTTTAAAATTGAATGTTGTTGTTTTTTTATTTTTATTTTTATTTTTTTTTTAACAGCCAGGAATGTTCTTTGCAATACTATAACACGGTGCTCTATTGTTATATGTATTCAATGCGCTCTCTTGTGGATTAAGGAAATAACATCAATTTAAAAAATCAGCTGACTTTAAAATTTGAATTTAGATTTCTGCCCAATTGACAGCCCTACTATGTTGTACTAATGTTGGAAACCTTAAAATGTTAAGGTGGACAACACCTGGTTAAGTTGAGACTGTTGAGTTAGTCAGCTGGGTCTCAACACATTATCAAATGGCTTTTAATCTTCTCCTATCAGACTAATTTCACAGATCAGCCTTAATTAACCTGTTTAAAGCACCACAAGTGATGTTACAAAAAGTAAAAGCCCAGTCAGCTTTTCCTTTTTTATATCACATCATTAGTTTCCATCTTTTATATTTTATTTTTCAAGAAAACTCATTGTACAAGTTTTATGAATTTCTCATTTATAGCATGAAGTTACATAAGAAATGTTTAATCATTTTGTGGAAGTATAATAAATGCAATTCTTAATTTGATGTATAAAATTATGTATTACATTTTAAAATGTTTGGTATTAAACATTTTGAAAGATCACTGAATGTATTTCTCTTGATAGCACTTTTTTTGCAATAACCCTTGCATTGTCTTCCATGTGTGAAATTACTTTGTGTGTGTGTGTGTGTTCTTATTTCATCCATCATCTTTGTTACAGTGTTGTCTAAATATCATTTATTAAATGTGTATTTATTGTCACATGTAAAAAAATAAATAAAAATAAATGATGTAGGTAATTAAAGAAGTATCATTACAAAATTATTTTTCTTCACATCCAAAGTGTAATATGTTACTTATTCTGTTGTGGGCATGGCTGTTATCATTGCAGTGTGTAGAATCAGGAATTTAACAGTATTTTTAAAGTCATATGGCATGATATGCTGTGATATTGGCAGTAAAATAATGATACAAAATCTGCCTAATTTTTCCAGATTTACAATTTTAAATAATTTTATAAAAAATGTTTGTTTTTTGTTTTTATTGTTTAACATAGTTAAAAATAGTTTTCATTTATCACTTAATGTCATACAAATCCAGTAAACATAAAAAATCTAAATCAATATTTGGTGTGACCACCTTTGCCTTTAAAACAGCACCAGTTCTCCTAAGTACACCTGGTCACAGTTTTTCTTGGTTGTTGGCCGATAGGATGTTCCAAGCTTATTTTGTAATGTCTCAATTGCTTCTGTCTCTTCATGTAATCTCAGACTGACTCAATATTCAGTGGGGGGCTCTGTGGGGGCCATGACGTCTGTTGCAGGGCTCCCTGTTCTTCTATTCTAATCTTTTCTATTTGCAAAAGTAATGTTTAGGAGTCTAACATGTATATTTCCTATTGACACACTAAAGCTGAAGATATAAATAACCATCTTAAGACAAATGCTTTTGTGAAACATCTTATGTGCCTTAGACTTTTGCACAGTACTGTGTATATATATATATATATATACAGGTGCATCTCAATAAATTAGAATGTCGTGGAAAAGTTCATTTATTTCAGTAATTCAACTCAAACTGTGAAACTTGTGTATTAAATAAATTCAGTGCACACAGACTGAAGTAGTTTAAGTCTTTGGTTCTTTTAATTGTGATGATTTTGGCTCACATTTAACAAAAACCCACCAATTCACTATCTCAAAAAATTAGAATACATCATAAGACCAATAAAAAAAACATTTTTAGTGAATTGTTGGCCTTCTGGAAAGTATGTTAATTTACTGTATATGTACTCAATACTTGGTAGGGGCTCCTTTTGCTTTAATTACTGCCTCAATTCGGCGTGGCATGGAGGTGATCAGTTTGTGGCACTGCTGAGGTGGTATGGAAGCCCAGGTTTCTTTGACAGTGGCCTTCAGCTCATCTGCATTTTTTGGTCTCTTGTTTCTCATTTTCCTCTTGACAATACCCCATAGATTCTCTATGGGGTTCAGGTCTGGTGAGTTTGCTGGCCAGTCAAGCACACCAACACCATGGTCATTTAACCAACTTTTGGTGCTTTTGGCAGTGTGGGCAGGTGCCAAATCCTGCTGGAAAATGAAATCAGCATCTTTAAAAAGCTGGTCAGCAGAAGGAAGCATGAAGTGCTCCAAAATTTCTTGGTAAAGGGTGCAGTGACTTTGGTTTTCAAAAAACACAATGGACCAACACCAGCAGATGACATTGCACCCCAAATCATCACAGACTGTGGAAACCTAACACTGGACTTCAAGCAACTTGGGCTATGAGCTTCTCCACCCTTCCTCCAGACTCTAGGACCTTGGTTTCCAAATGAAATACAAAACTTGCTCTCATCTGAAAAGAGGACTTTGGACCACTGGGCAACAGTCCAGTTCTTCTTCTCCTTAGCCCAGGTAAGACGCCAGGAGTGGCATAACAAGAGGAATACGACAACTGTAGCCAAATTCCTTGACATGTCTGTGTGTGGTGGCTCTTGATGCCTTGACCCCAGGCTCAGTCCATTCCTTGTGAAGTTCACCCAAATTCTTGAATCGATTTTGCTTGACAATCCTCATAAGGCTGCGGTTCTCTCGGTTGGTTGTGCATCTTTTTCTTCCACACTTTTTCCTTCCACTCAACTTTCTGTTAACATGCTTGGATACAGCACTCTGTGAACAGCCAGCTTCTTTGGCAATGAATGTTTGTGGCTTACCCTCCTTGTGAAGGGTGTCAATGATTGTCTTCTGGACAACTGCCAGATCAGCAGTCTTCCCCATGATTGTGTAGCCTAGTGAACCAAACTGAGAGACCATTTTGAAGGCTCAGGAAACCTTTGCAGGTGTTTTGAGTTGATTAGCTGATTGGCATGTCACCATATTCTAATTTTTTGAGATAGTGAATTGGTGGGTTTTTGTTAAATGTGAGCCAAAATCATCACAATTAAAAGAACCAAAGACTTAAACTACTTCAGTCTGTGTGCATTGAATTTATTTAATACACGAGTTTCACAATTTGAGTTGAATTACTAAAATAAATGAACTTTTCCACGACATTCTAATTTATTGAGATGCACCTGTATATATATATATATATATATATATATATATATATATATATACACACACACACACACACCACCGTTCAAAAGTTTGGGGTCACTTGCCTGAAATGTTTCTCATGATCTTAAAAACCTTTTGATCTGAAGGCGTATGCTTAAATGTTTGAAATTAGTTTTGTAGACAAAAATATAATTGTGCCAACATATAAATTTATTTAATTACAAAACTAAAATTTTATTTAAAAAAAAAAGTTTTTGAAATGGATGACTTGGACCGAATAATTAAGAAAAACAGCCAATAAGTGCCCAGCATATAGATGAGAACTCCTTCAATACTGTTTAAAAAGCATCCCAGGGTGATACCTCAAGAACTTGGTTGAGAAAATGTCAAGAGTACATGTCTGCAAATTCAAGGCAAAGGGTGACTTCTTTGAAGATGCTAAAATATAACACAGTTTTGATTTATTTTGGATTTTGTTTAGTCACAACATAATTCCCATAGTTCCATTTATGTTATTCCATAGTTGTGATGACTTTACTATTATTCTAAAATGTGAAATAAAAAATAAAGAATGAGTAAGTGACCCTAAACTTTTGAACGGTAGTGTGTGTGTGTGTGTGTGTATTGTTAGTCAGCTCATTTAAGGCTGCAACATAAAGTGGTCAAACACAAAATACACTTAAATTATATGATTTTATTGTACATTCATTAAAATAAACAAACAAAATTCCTTGTGTACGTGAGAACACTTGGCAATAAAGCTCATTCTGATTCTGATAAACATAACACCAAAAAAAAAAAAAAAGCATCATATGGAGCTGGTAATTGAAGGTGAGTATCCAGTAGAGAGGCAGAGAGTTATACTGGTGACTCCTTTGGAGAGGTGATCCTACCCCATAGAGAGAGCAGAAACTTTACAAAAAGGGTTACTTATACCACACACCCCAAAAAAATCAATTAACAATCACTTCCCTCAGCCAACTAGAAATTGCCCACACAGCTACCGTAGGACAGAGAGAGGACATAACAATATAGCATATACTGTATGTATATACACTGGTGGCCAAAAGTTTGGAATAATGTACAGATTTAGCTGTTTCTGAAGGAAATTGGTACTTTAATTCAACAAAGTGGCATTCAACTGATCACAAAGTATAGTCAGGACATTACTGATGTAAAAAAAAAAAAATGCACCATCACTATTTGAAAAAAAAAAGTCATTTTTGATCAAATCTAGACAACACCTTATCCTTGAGTAATCATGCTGAATTGCTAATTTGGAACTAGAAAATCACTTGCCGTTATATCAAACACAGTTGAAAGCTATTTGGTTCATTAAATGAAGCTTAACATTGTCTGTGTTTGTTTTTGAGTTGCAATAGTATGCAACAGACTGGCATCTCTTAAGATCAGTATTAGGTCAAAAATGGCAAAAAAGAAACAACTTTCTCTAGAAACTCATCAGTCAATTGTTTTGGGGAATGAAGGCTATACAATGCTTGAAATTGCCAAAAAACTGAAGATTTCATACAAAGGTGTACGCTACAGTCTTCAAAGACAAAGGACAACTGGCTCTAACAAGGACAGAAGAGATGTGGAAGGCCAGATGTACAACTAAACTAGAGGATAAGTACATCAGAGTCTCTAGTTTGAGAAATAGACACCTCACATGTCCTCAGCTGACAGCTTTATTGAATTCTACCCGCACAACACCAGTTTCATGTACAACAGTAAAGAGAAGACTCAGGGGTGCAGGCCTTATGGTAAGAATTGCAAAGAAAAAGCCACTTTTGAAAGAGAAAAACAAAAAGAAAAGGTTAGAGTGGGCAAAGAAACACAGACATTGGACAACCGATAATTGGAAAAGAGTGTTATGGATCTTAATCCCATTGAGCTTTTGTGGGATCAGCTAGACTGTAAGGTGAGTGAGAAGTGCCCGACAAGACAGCCACATCTATGGCAAGTGCTACAGGAAGCGTGGGGTGAAATGTCACCTGAGTATCTGGACAAACTGACAGCTAGAATGCCAAGGATCTGCAAAGATGTCATTGCTGCACGTGGAGGATTTTTTGATGAGAACACTGAAGTAGTTTAAGAAGTTCTGAATTTTTTTTTTTTTTTTTTTTTTTCAAATTGTAATAGTAATTTTTCACTTTATTATTGTTTATTGTCGACGTGATCACTTCGGAAAAAACTTTGATTTTTTTTTATTTATTTTTTTTTACATTCTGCATCCTAAAATAGCTTAACACCTGATGCACCTCATCAATAAATAACTATCAAAATGTATAAAGCATAAATAGCATCGGCTAATTGCAATCTCATCCAGGCTTGAGAGCAGTTTTAAACACCTACAGAAGATACAATATTTTAATAATCTAAATCTATATTCTATGTTTGCATTAAGACTTTATTTTGTGAATCACATAAGTCCTGCACTGACTCCGTCAGTGTAGATCATGGTGGGTGGGTGTTTGTTTGTTTGTTTGTTTGTTTATTTTATCGCACTATTGGACTGTAACTGGACTCCAATGCCCACAACTCTGCCCGTGATGACGCCGCCGCCGCAGCGCACAACGCGTCTCACGCAACGCTCTGTGTTTTGGAGAAGAACGGAAGATGGCGACCTCAAACAATCCGCGAAAATTCAGCGAGAAAATCGCCCTGCACAATCAGAAGCAGGCGGAGGAGACAGCGGCGTTTGAGGAGGTCATGAAAGACCTGAGCATCACGCGAGCTGCACGGGTACGTGTGTCAGATACGGGTACGTGGGTCGCGGCCAAGCGCTGGCAGACTAGAGCACAGCTGCCATAGGACAGGCTACTGCCTGAAATATGATTTAAGAGCATCTTTGTTGACCGAGACCCGCAATGAATCGGGAAAAGCCTGGCAGGCGTCGATATAGTAAAGAGTAACGGGAGACGGATCTGGTGCGTGAGAGCAGGGATGTTGAGGATGTGGAGCTGGATGGATGCTCGGCCAGTGGCCGGACAGATGTCATGCACATCTGCACAGGGACTGCGTGCATGTTCTGGCCTTTACTGTTTTTTAAAAAGACTGTCATTGCTTTTCTGCTACTTATTTCTTTGTGTGTGTTCAGGCTAGAGCACAGAGGTGATGAAATTTTGGGGCTAGTTGTCACGTGGGGAACTTGTCACATCACAGTCATGAGACAAAGGTCCAATTTACACAAATGCTTGTTTTCTTTAGCAGTTGTTTTGTATGATGGTTTCATTCACCTTTGAATCAATGAATTAATTGAAGTCTTTATGTGGGGTATTTTTGTGAATTATCCTTCAAACTATATTTTAAATGTTATCATATTTATGTAATAGTGTTTAGGTAAGCTAATGAACATAATAAAACCAAACTGAGATCCATTCAGTGTGATTATAGGAAATTGAGGATATATATATATATATATATATGTATACAGTACTGTGCAAAAGTCTAAGGCACATAAGATATTTCACAAAAGCATTTGTCTTAAGATGGTTATTTATATCTTCAGCTTTAGTGTGTAAATAGGAAATATAAATGTTAGACTCCCAAACATTACTTTTGCAAATAGAAAAGATTAGAATAGAATAGAAGAACAGGGAGCCCTGCAACAGATGTCATGGCCCCCACAAAGCCCCCCACTGAACATCGTGTCAGTCTGAGATTACATGAAGAGACAGAAGCAATTGAGACATTACAAAAGAAGCTTGGAACATCCTATCGGCCAACAACCAAGAAAAACTGTGACCAGGTGTAACTAGGAGAATTGGTGCTGTTTTAAAGGCAAAGGTGGTCACACCAAATATTGATTTAGATTTTTTATGTTTACTGGATTTGTATGACATTAAGTGATAAATGAAAACTATTTATGTCATTATTTTTTAAGACATCCTCTCTCCGCAACATTTTTCACAAGTGCCTAAAACTTTTGCACAGTACAGTGTGTGTATATATATATATATATATATATATATATATATATATATATATATATATATATAGTTACAAGGGCTGCATCTCAGTAACTAATGTTTTGAGTCAAAATTACAGTTGCACATTTAAGTGCTTGTTTCTCTTAGATTTTTTTATTATTTTTTTTTATATGTATTTGTCTTAAATTATTGACAATTTACACCATATAGTGTGACATTCTGCCCCATTATACAGTAGGAGTCTGTTTTTTTAAATAAACTGTAGTTCTTTCTTTTTCCTCCTTGAGTTTTGAAATGAGTTTCAAAAATATACCAATTCTTAGAAATATTCACTGGAGTGTGACAACTAGCCCCGGTCTCTCCCCCTATCATTAGATGATAAATCCGGACTCTTAGTATGTCCCTTTGTCTTGACCTTAAGTATTAGGCCTAGACGTAACAGGCTTATGATACTTATTAGTGTGCGGCACATAAGTTGATTCCATGTTCTGCTACGTTTTTATTAGCTCTCACTGGTGCTATTCTCATTTCACACCTGATAAAGTGTTTTAACTCCATGGTATCTGATATACGTTTCATCCATGCGATGCGTTCATTACGTCATTCACTGCCGCTTTTCATGCACTGTTATTTTGCACAGCTGCAGTTACAGAAGACCCAGTATTTGCAACTAGGCCAGAATCGAGCTCAGTGCTATGGAGGGTCACTCCCCAACGTCAATCAGATTGGAAATAGCAACACTGACCTCCCTTTTCAGGTGAGACCTTAGACACTTTATACGTTTTCTGTGCTGTCACTTTCACTTTATGGATACATTTCTCTTAAATTGATGTAGTCACTGTTATGCAGTACCCTTTGAACTCTACAGCTTTAAAAAAAGATGAATGATATACTAGCCATTTAGAAATATACTCTGGTCACATTCAGACACTAATAAACTAAGAACGAAAATAAAGTATAAAGTAATATATATGTATACATATATACTGTATATTTATACATTTAAAGGGATAGTCCCCCAACAATGTAAATTCTCACCCTAAATATCATTTACTCACCCTCATGCCATACCAGATGTGTATGACTTTCTTTCTTCTGCAGAACACAAACAAAGATTTTTTGAAGAATATCTTAGCTCTGTAAGTGGATAGTGGCCAGAACTTTGAAGCTCTAAAAAGCATACTGTATAAATGCAGCATAAAAGTAATCCTTACGACTCCAGTGGTTCCATAGGTGTGGGTAACAAATAGGGCTGAAATGATTAGTCGACGTTATCGACAACGTCGACATAATAAATTGTAGACAAATATTTTCATTGTCGAATAGTCGTTTGATCTTATTTAACGTAACATGAGATCACATTAAACTCTGATGACGCACGAGAGCAGCACTGCAGCTCGCACCTGACTGAGGACAGGAAGAATTACACAGCTCATAGTTCAGATGCACTCTAAACTTTCCAAGCAGCTTCAGGTGTTGTTGATCGCAAAGTATGAGGGAATTATACAAAAATACAAAATAAGTAAATAAGAAACACACTCGTTATGGAATAAGTGGAGCTGGAGCTGCCGCTCCACTGAAGCAAAACTTGCGTGTCGAGCACCTTTAAAGGAAACACCCCAGCGTTACATATTAAATACAGTTATATTTAATGCACTATAGCTTTATTAAAGTTCAAATAATACGGAAGCAGATCATGTAAATTACTACAAACTCCGAAACTGGCATTTCTTTCTGCAGTCAGCACCTTTTCTATGAGTTGTGCGAAGTGTCCCGATATAAGGGAGAGAGATTGAAACTGCACCCGGCTAAGGCACACTCTGTCACGGGGACACTTGTCCCTCGAGCGCATGTGCATGCTGCAGCTAGATTATAACGTGATGGCTCACGACTTATTGAATCATAATATATGTGTCACTGTGCATTACTTATCGTGAAGAAAATTGGCAATACGCAGCTTTATTAATAAGAGAGAGTTTATTTTTTTGTGAGTTAAAGGTGATTTAAGAGAACAAAAAGGTGAGAGAGGTAGTCTTCACCCCATTATACACTGCAACAAAATACTTTTTTGATTTGTTTTTGTTTTGGCTTATTTTCCAATATAAATATCTAAAACTCCTTTAAACCAGCGTAATTTTTCTTTAGCAGCTATACTGCTGAAGAAAAAATTGTTATCTGAGAATGTTGAATATAATATTAAAAATACAAATATTTTATAAAATATCTAAAAATCCTTTAAAAAAGATGCATTCACCTGAGAAGCAGCATATAAGATATTTAGACTTGCTTTTAGAGAATAGATCTTGAATATGAGTATATTTTGTCTTTACTGCACTCGCAGAAGTATAACCTAGTGAAAAAATACACTTATATACAAAATACACTTATATTTAAGATACATTCTCTTAAAGCAAGTCTTAATATCTTATTTGTTGCTTTTCAAGTAAATGTATCTTGTTTTAAGGATTTTTAGACTATTTTAAGTAGAAAACAAGACAAAAACACTTGATAATAATAGGATTTTTTGCTGTGAATTTCCTGACTGAATTAAACTTAATAAAACTTATTTTATTCCCTTTAATTCAGTGAATGTCATTTAGAGGTATTTTTAAAAGATGATTTTGTCCTCTTTATTGTTAGTAAGCATGTTTAATATAACATAAAAAAGTCTGGACACAAGCTAAATAATTGGTTAAGAGCTAATGATTAATCATTGCAATAATCGCCAATAGTCAAATAATCGTTCTAATAATCGTTAGATTAATCGATTATCAAAATAATCGTTAGTTGCAGCCCTAGTAACAAACAGATAAATATTTAAGTTGTTTTTTTACTATAAATCTCCACTTTCACTTTCACTTCCTCTTTTTTTTTTTGGCGATATGCCTTCTTCATGTATATCACCACCTACTGGTTGGAGCTAATCAAAGGTGGACATTTATAGTAAAAAAGGACTTAAATATTTATCTGTTTCTCACCCACACCTATCATACTACTTCTGAAGACATGGATTTAACCACTGGAGTTGTATAGATTACTTTTATGCTGCCTTTATGTGTTTTCTAGACATTCAGAGTTCTAGTCAACATTCACTTGCATTGTTTAGACCTAAAGAGCTGAGATATTCTTCTAAAAATCTTTGTTTGTGTTCTGCAGAAAAAAGAAAGTCATACACATCTGGGATGGCATGAGGGTGAGTAAATGATGAGAGAATTTAAATTTTGTGTGAACTATCCCTTTAACCATCTTTAAAATAGTGATAACCAACTAATGCCACAAAACACCCTTAAATTAAATTAATAATATTGACTAATATGATGATTATTCTGTTGCTTTCCCACCAAAAATGATGTCACTTCCTGAAGGATTATGTCATTAAGGACCTGGAATTTAGTTTGTTGAAGGAATATTACAAAAGACTTACAGGATGGAAAGTGATTTGAGGACACAGAAAAGAAACTATCAAATAAAGAGACACCTGGAATATTTCTTGATAGATTGTCAAGTTGGTGCAGTTAGTTCATATCACCCAAGGAAATAAAAAAAAGAAACAAAATCACCCCTATGCTAATTTTATTGACCTATTGTGACATATTATTTCTATACAGTATTTAAAAATTGTGAGTTTAATATTTAAAAAAAAAAAAAAAAAAAAAAGATATTAACTGAAGATTCAAATGATTTTACTGGTTGTTATAGGGGTTTCCTTTTAGGAGTGTCAGTTAAATATCAAGCTAATGAAAACATGCATTTGTCTCTTCCTTCCTTATCATTGCTCTTCATTTATGAGACATTATCATGAGGATGTACAGAATGGTTCTCATTGCTTTAAGCTTTCATACT
This sequence comes from Myxocyprinus asiaticus, assembly GCF_019703515.2. Classification (NCBI taxonomy): domain Eukaryota; kingdom Metazoa; phylum Chordata; class Actinopteri; order Cypriniformes; family Catostomidae; genus Myxocyprinus; species Myxocyprinus asiaticus. Next base: position 23,069,368 of record NC_059380.1, read on the forward strand.
GCCAGCCCATCTTCTGCGTCCAGGCTGTATTATGCTTTTATTTGCCCAGCACTGCAGCAACAGTTTTGAGCCTTTTTCTCAACAAACCAGGTTTTGAGCTAGAAGATTTCTTCAATAAATCAGATTATTTTACAGACGGCAGTATTGGACACCAATCGGACGACTCGACATCATGGCCTGGTGGACCGTGTGTATCGTGACCGGAATCGCATTGCTTCTCCGCATCGCAGACCTCTGTCTGTGGACAAGCACGGACGCCAGATATCCTTTGTCTTTACCAGACACAGCCAGGTTTTACTTTGCTAATGTTTATGTGTTTCTTTCTACATGTGTGAGACATGTCCTTAACTCTAAATACATTGACAGCTGCCCCTATGGCTCAGTATATCTGTCACCACCCCCCGACACGAGCTGGAGGAGGTAAAACAATATTCGTCATAAACTAATCGACAAAACATTTCGAAAGGCATATATCATTTTCTTTAAATGTTGGCCTTACATTTGGTTTGCTGCAGAGCCAACTCTGACTCAGCTTTACATCAGAGCGCTGTGAATCCAGCTCCACAGGACACTTTTGTTGGTGGATCTCAGGAATTGCAGTCAAAAGGAGTTAAAACATGTAAGGTGTTTATTTATTGTTTCTTGTAACAAATTGTTAAAAGTATAGTTCACCCAAAAATGAAAATTTTCTAATTTACTCACCCTCATGCCATTCCAGATGTGTATGACTTTCTTTCTTCTGCAGAACAGAAGAATATCTCAGCTCTATTGGTCCTCACAATGCAAGTGAATGGTGACCAGAACTTTGAAGGTCCAAAAGGCAGTATAAAAGTAATTAATAAGACTCCAGTGGTTATATCCATGTCTTCAGAAGTGATATGATAGGTGTGGGTGAGAAACAGATCAATATTTAAGTCCTTTTTTAACTGTAAATCTACATTATCACTTTCACTTTGAGCCACCTACTGGTTGGGGCTGGTCAGTGGTGGAGATTGAGAGTAAACATGACTTAAATATTAATCTGTTTCTCACCAACAACTATCATATTGCTTCAGAACATATGGATTTAACCACTGTAGTCATATGAGTTACTTTTATGCCTCCTTATGTCATTTGTGAACATTCAAAGCTCTCGTCACCATTCACTTGTATTGTGAGGACCAACATAGCTGGGATATTCTTCTAAAAATCTTAATTTGTGTTCTGCAGAAGAAAGAAAGTCATACACATTCGGGATGGCATGAGGGTGAGTAAATGATGAGAGAATTTTCATTTCTGGGTGAACTGTACCTTTAAGACTGTTTATTAGTAAGCCTACATGGAATCTGCAAGGATTGTTTGGGAAAATTTCAGGAATTCTAAAGAAATTATTTATGTTAAAAAGAGAGAACTACACACTTGTTGGTAGCTACAGTAAATCAATATTTATTTAATTTATCAACACTTAATGTGTAGACCTTTGTAAATGATGGACCTTGTCAGTACAGGCCTTGAAAGTGGTGTTTGCTAAAGCTATACGTGGGAACTCTAAGTAACCAAGTATTTTTTATTTAATTTTTTATCCCCTTTTCTTCCAATTTGAAATGCCCAATTCCCACTACTTAGTAGGTCCTCATTGTGGCGCTGTTACTCACCTCAATCCGGGTGGTGGAGGACAAGTCTCAGTTGCCTCTGCTTCTGAGACTGTTAATCCGTGCATTTTATCACATAGCTCACTGTGCATGACAACGTGGAGACTCACAGCACGGGAGGCTAATGCTACTCTCCGCGATCCACGCACAACTTATCACGCGCCCCATTGAGAGCAAGAACCCCTAATCGTGACCACGAGGAGGTTACCCCATGTGACTCTACCCTCCCTAGCAACCGGGCCAATTTGGTTGCTTAGGAGACCTGGCTGGAGTCACTCAGCACGCCCTGGATTCGAACTCGCGACTCCAGGGGTGGTAGTCAGCGTCAATACTCACTGAGCTACCCGGGCCCCCAGTAATCAAGTATTAAATGAAACTGAAGTTGTTATATTAAACTTAAACGCACATAACACATCGTGCACTGTTGTGTGCTACAGACATGGATGACATCTCAAATTGTTTGATATATTGAGGAAAGGTGTGTCATTACTTTTCTAAGCAATCACACATACGAACATACAGACTTATTTGGCATTGTGGTGGCGAGTTTTCACTGGAAAGCACCACTCACATTTTCTTCAGAAGGTGTATTCATCTAGTTGTTAGAGGCTGTGGGTACGTGTTTGTTCTTCATTTACAATCACCTGATTCGGAACAGTCTTCATCTCATTTCATCTATTTCTCTCCCTCCAGTGCTCTTGCTCACTCCTCCTGACACAGAGGACACAGAAACAGAGATGGAGCAAGATGATCCTAAAGCATCTCTTCACACACCAGATATTCCTGGGATTAAGTGAGTTTAAAGGGATAGTTCTGTCTTCTTGATAGTTCAGCAAGAATCTTACCACGACATACATTTTGTAAGTTCAAATGAGACTATCGTAACAACGGACCATAAATTGTTATTGTTATTTATTAAATTAAAAATATAATTTTTTACCATGATAAACGTCTTAAAATTGGTGTCATTTTCTTAATGCTTAATATTTGTATTATGTTTCTTTTTGGGTTAAAATGTGACCTGGACATGTGAGATTCACCTGTTTAGGTGTCTCCCCCTAGCAGAGTTTCAATGTATCTTTGTATTTCTGTAGCATTTGTCACTCTGTGTTCTCTTTAATTGTTCCAGCATATTTCCATCTCCTGATCAAGAAATGAATAGCTCTCTGATGCCAGCGGCTCACAGCACAGGTGGCTCTTTACCGGATCTGACAAACATCCAGTTCCCTCCTCCTCTTCCCACTCCACTGGATCCAGATGACCCCATCACCTTCCCCACATCCAGCTCCAGCAGTACCAGCAACCTGACCACCAACTTGACGCACCTGGGCATCAGCGCTGCCAGTCACTTTCCTCCCTCTCCTCCCGCCCAGGACACTGGCCCCTCCCCCTCACCCAATATTAACCCACAGCAGCCCGCCTCCACCCTCCCACCTACGGTTTCACCTCAGATACCCATCGCACAGGTAAGCTAGGCACCCACTCTCTCCCTAAACAGCACAGCACGTGTTTTAATGTGAAATATGTGCAATTAAAGGGTTATTTGTACTTTTTCTTTCTTTTTTTTTTTTCATCTAACAAATGAAGTACTGGATAGATTTTATTGGTAGCTTGCTAGGTCTGTTTTTAAAATGCTACTGTGCATTACTGTTTTGATTAACTTTTTTAACTGTTATTACAACAAATAAATTAGGGTTTAGTAGGTTCTTACTTTTTAAAAAACATTTTTATCAAAATGTTAATTTTATTTATTCATCCTCATGTTTAGACATTTCATATTTAATGGTTTAAACGCACACCTGTGATCGGTTTATTAAAGTTGCTACATTGTTACATTGCTTGGCAGTTAAGCTATTGTTAGGCTAATGAACTACAGTATATTACTTGCTGTAATTGTTTATTCCAATGATTATTAATAATAAATGTAACTGCTTTTTGAATATTGGTGTCTGTACTCATAGTGCTGTTGCTGTTTTTAAAAAACCAATAAGCCACTCGAGTTTGTGCAATACCGTGATTTTACACAGAGTAAGTGGTAAAGAACACACCTTACCTGTGGTAAAGTCACTGTGACTCAGACTTGAGTGTCTTATTTCTTTATTGAATGGTACAAATGATCAATCTCTGATTCCATTGGCCCATGTGTTTTTTTTAATGTTTTTTTTATGACCCTGCTTTAAATGCCCTGCTTTTGTAAAATTAACTTCTGATTTATTGACGTGTCCTGTTGTCACAGCCGATCACGATGGACAGTCTGTCCCTGGAGCAGCAATTATCGCAGTACTCTTTGCTGAGTTTACTGAATGACTTGCAGAAACAGCCTCACATGCTCCCTCATAACATTCGGCTCATACGCCTCCCGTCTCTCACTGTAAGCTCCACCCCCAGTACCACCCAGAACTCTCTCGACAGCCAATCACTGATGGCAACAAGCGGAACTGCCAACTCAGTAAGTATACTTTTGGTGTACACATGCTTTAGGTTGATATGGTTATCATTGCAATTTTGCACAAATTTAAAACAGTTACAACATGTCCCTTGGAGGTTTGTTTAGGTTGGAATTTTGGTTGTGTAGAGAATATGACAGCATCATTCCATAATGGGTCATCTGTGCTTGAAAATGCATTAGGTGTGTTCGACTTCATGCAGCGCTGCGCAGACCGACTGGTGCCGGACTTAAAGCAGTACATGCTGGTTAGAAATTTTGTCCGACTGTAGTCGGCGCCACCGCGAGAGCGAGTCGAGACTAGCCTCCTGGCTCAGCTGCCGCAGTTGCCCCAAAGCAGCTACACAAGCTTGGATGACAGCACAGCTTATTCGTAATTGGCTAGACTCTCCAATGACCAGGGGCGGATCTAGAAAATTATTTCTTTGGTGACAAGTGGGTGGCATGAGGACTATGAGGGGCAGCAACACCAAAGTCCAAAGTCCATGCAAAGTTCTTATCGCTTCATAGCAATAAGTGCTAGTTCATTTATTTAAGTATCTATCAAATTACAAATGCCCATTAAATTGCAGTACATACTGTAGGTTTCATGAGAACATTCATGTGATCATCCCTGACAGAATTCACAAAAATATATTGTAATTATACAAATATTGGGGGTTTTGCCCTCAAATATTGCCCTTGTGACAATTAGCCCCAGTCCCCCTGTATCAAACAACTTGCTTCAATATATATATATATATATATATATATATATATATATATATATATATATATATATATATATATATATATATATATATATATATATATATATTTTAATCTTTCAGATATTTCACATATAGAATTTTTAATCTAAGGTCAATAAATAGATCACACTTATTAACATCAATGGGGCAGAGGCTGGGAAGCCAGAAACAGGATGAAAAGAGAAACAAACTATGCAATTAATCATTTATAATTTACAGGTTATGTAGACCAGAGGTGTAAAACTCATTTTAAATTGAGGGCCAGATTAGACTAAAAGTCACTTTATGTAGGCCAAATTGTTTTGATTTGTTAAACCCATTGATGGAAAGTGGATGCACAGACTATGCTATTCGAGCTAATAAAGTTCTGCATCACCTTTGTCACTCCTGTATGACCTTTGTAATAAGCCATCTTATGTAATAAGCGAACAAAGCACAAAGTAAGGCCTAAAATAAAAATACACTGCAAATATAATCGTAATTACTGGTTAACTCTGATATTGTATCTGTATTAATGCATCATATCTTATAATCAATTAGTGAAGACACAAAAGACAACTTAGAAATTTACATTTTACATTCTCAGTGTTACTCACATCCAATTTCAAATGAAAAGCGCAAGTCAGCATGTGCAGTTTTGAAAATAAGCCCAAAAACAGCAACCCACGAGAGCCATATTTAAAAGCAAGTTTGTGGGGAAAAAAAACTAGCCCAAAGTCGCTAATAATAAGTGCACCTGGCACCTACGCCTGTCGGATGCAGAATCACTGTGCACGCGTTACGGTAGACAAACATGCGATTGGCCACAGCTGCAATCAATCACTCGATTGGCCGCGAGAGTCAAGGACCGCTGCGCTGTTGTCATTTTTGTTTCTGTTAAGAGTTGAGACAGTTAGACATAAATAAACTCTTACATTTAGTCAGTATCAACTATAATATACTTACATTATTCATACACATTTATTTAATACATTGGGATGCTGGGGTGGCAATCTTTTTCTTAGGGTGGCAGTTGCCACCCTATGCCACCCCGGTAGATACGCCCTTGCTATGACAACGATGATGTACGTTTAATGAGCTGAGTTCACAATTACTACCCATACTAGTCATACTACTTCTGCCATTTCAGACAATTGCAGAAATAGTAATAATATGGTAGTATGCTATTAAGGTGTTTATTCTGACACCTTCTCCCAAATCCATGTTCTTAAAACAGTACAATGTTTATATCATGATATATTATGTTTATTATAGTAATATCATGTTTATTTATAAAAAAAAAAAAAACAATTCAAAATTATTAAAAATACTGACTCCTTTATTGGGATAAAAATAATATAGGCTTTCTTTTTGAACACACAGTTACTGTAGCATGTAACTTATTCAAATGAATAGTGTTTCTGGTTATTATATGTAAAATTAAATTGCCTGTCTATCTAATTGTCCATCGCATCCACTTCATCTGCAATAAAGCAAACATCCTGATGTAGGTTCAGCACAAAACGGGAAGCACAAATTGTCCAGCTTGACGGCTCTCTTTTCAACTCCTCCCAGAACTTCAACCTTCAAATCTTGCCGATCAGTAGGCAAGGTGCAGGTCAAGTGGAACACACCTAGTGTTAAAGGAATAGTTCACCCAAAAATTGTAATTCACAATGACCATAGGCTGTCAGACTCCAAAAAGGAAGAACAAAAAAACACCCTAACAGTACTTCATATGACTTGTGCACTATATTGCAAATCTTCTGAAGTTGGAGCACATAGATATATCTGAAATTTAATTTGCGATTATGTTCAGATTAAAAAATGGTGCCTCAAAGCGTTGCGCCAAGTTTGTTGTTGTTGACGCCAAACATTATTGGTTCTCCTGTTTATTTGCTAGTTCGATATGCATAATATTGAGAATGAGATTGAGAGCTGCAGCAGAGGGGAAGATTATCAGATAATAATGACCTAAATTTTGGTGTGCTTCTCATACAAAGCTATCATAAAGTATGGCATCAGCAGACTTACAATGGGGTGCACAAGTCATATGAACTAATTTTTTTTGTTCCCTTTATGAAGCTTGACAGCAAAAAGGTTTGGAATGACACAAGGTAATGTAAATGATGACAGAATTTTAATGTTTTGGTGAAATATTACTAAAAAGTTTATTTTTGTCTTAAATATGCTTACCTTGAATGATTTCCATGACAGTTATTCACAGATTGCAAGTTGTTAAAGCAGGTTATTTCAATGTATCTATAACCTCTCTGCTTCATTAATGAACTGAGTCTGTCTCAATGTGCCCTCGCCCTTACAAAAATTGAGAGTTCACTGCAAATTATTCTCCACAGATAATTTTCACATGCAAATGAGCTTTGCGGAAAACTTTTGGCAAATTGTCCATTATTGCCAAAGGTTTTCCAGAGGTTCACCACTACTGGTGAAGAGCTGCAAACTTCTATAAATAGCAGCCATATCACCCTGTAGCTCAAGACTGGTTGCCCACTGAAGCTAAGCAGTGTTGAGCCTGGTCAGTACCTGGATGGGAGACCTGGGAAAACTAAGGTTGCTGCTGGAATAGGTATTAGGGAGTCCAGCAAGGGGTGCTCACCCTGTGAACTGTGTAGGTCCTAATGCCCCAGTATAGTAATGGGGACCCTGTACTGTTCAAAGGCACTGTCCTTTGGATGAGACGTTAAACTGAGGTCCTGACTCTCTGTGGTCATTAAAAATCCCAGGACACTTCTTGAAAAGAGTAGGAGTTTATCCCCAGTGTCCTGGCCAAATTACCCCCATTGGCCCTTATCAATCATGGCCTCCTAATAATCCCCATCCATTAATTGGCTGTATCACTCTACTCTCTCCTCTCCACCAATAGCTGGTGTGTGGTGAGCATACTGGTGCACTATGGCTGCCGTCACATCATCCAAGTGGATTCTGCACACTGGTGGTGGTTGAGGAGAGTCCCCTTGTTCACTGTGTAAAGCTCTTTGAGTATATAAATCTTCAGAAAAGAGCTATATAAATGTCATGTTAGTTCATTCATTCATTCTGTCAAACATTTACGGTGAATCACAAGCTCATTTGCATGTGAAAATAACTAGCGGCAAATTTGCGGCTAGTTTAGATTTTTTAAATGGGTGATTCTCACGAAACCTGTCAAGAAAATGTCCTGGTTCTATTTTACTTTAAAAGCAAAAGAAACATAAGAAATTATATTTTCTCAAAGCTAGAAAGGTCGAAACAAAGGTCAGAACAGCTGAGCAATGGTATACTGTTTGCAAACATTTGGACTGCTGGGGGTAGCCATTAAAATATGAATACAACACACACACTACATGTTAAACATTAACCAGTGTGAAATTACAATGTGATATCATTTACCACATGCCTCATTCTATGAATAGAATTCACATGAGATCAGTAAAAGAAGCTGTTTGAGCCACTCGATGATGATTTACAGTAATATATATGCAGTAGATAATGTGTAATTTGTCATGTTTACATTCTGAATTCATGCAGCTAAATGCTAATACCAGCATGCAGTTTGGGCAGGTGTGTGAGGGCTTTCAGCTGCAGACAAAGACATGAATGAAGCAGCATGTCAAACATCAGAGTGATTGGGCACATATAAGTATTTGAGTATATTTGGTTCCTTTTGTAGACTAATATGAAAAAAAAATCACATGACATGTTCTTGACAATCTTACATATGTAGGTTAATTTACACTAGCTCGGCAACTCTGCACCTCAGTGTGTTCACGTTAACTGATCTTGACAGAGTGAAGAAATTAACCAAAAACAAAATGTTCCCATCAGAGTAGGTGGAGCATCAGTTCACACCCACCGATTACATTGACCAATGGCAGTAAAAAGGTGTTCAACAGCTGGTAAAAAAGTTGTACTGAAAGTTTGAGCTGGCAAGCTGCTTCCAACCACCTCAACAAACTTAAAAACACCTTCATTTAGGACAGATTTTGTTTGAAATTACATTACACCCATTCGCGCTTTGATTTTTGCTTGAAGTATATTGCTGCCTTTACTGTAATACAGTGAAAAAATGCCTGTGTTACTGTAAAAGTAAAAGGTCAGGATGCGTTACGGTAATGAGAATTGAGTTTAAGTGTTCTAAAAATAAAGTCTCTTTAGAGAAAAATCTTAATGGTTTAGGCTTCATTTTCTGAATGCAAAATTTATTTATTTATTTATTTATTTTTGTTTTGTTTTGGGGTTGAATAAGACCAGGACATTTTCTTAACAGGTTTCATGAGAGTCACTCAAATGCTGAAATGATGATGTCCTTTGTGGAGGCCATTGTGTCAGAGGTACTGTCTCATGGACCCATGTTTAGATCTGTCACTTGACTCTGATAAGCCTCTTCCTCCCAACAGTATCGCAATCAGACGGGCTCTTCAACCAATCAATCACCGACATCTCCAGTGTCCAATCAAGGCTTCTCACCCGGAGGCTCACCGCAAGTAAGCGCAATGCCTCAGCAGTTGTTGTTAAGGGTGTTTATTGCCATCTCACTTTCTACTACTGTCTTTCTTAGTTCTACTGTCTTTCTCAGTGCACAGACTTTGCTACGGTGCTACTGTTTCATATAAAGGTGCTTCTGTAGTGTATGGGGTTATCATTTATGCCTGAAATGCAAAAGGTCCCTAGTTTGAAACCTTACATAAAAATACAGTACTGTGCAAAATTTTAGGCTTTTGTGAAAAATGTTGCATAGTAAGGATGTCTTCAAAAATAATGACATAAATAGTTTTCATATATCACTTAATGTCATACAAAGTCCAGTAAACATAAATCAATCTTCGGTGTGACCAACTTTGCCTTTAAAACAGCACCAATTCTCCTAGGTACACCTGGACACAGTTTTTCTTGGTTGTTGGCAGATAGGATGTTCCAAGCTTCTTGGAGAATTTGCTTCTGTCTCTTCATGTAATCTCAGACTGACACAATATGCAGTGGGGGGCTTTGTGGGAGCCATGACATCTGTTGCAGGGCTCCCTGTTTTTCTATTCTATTCTAATCTTTTCTATTTTCAAAAGTAATGTTTGGGAGTCTAAAATGTATTTTTCCTATTGACACACTAAAGCTGAAGATATAAATAACCATCTTAAGACAAATGCTTTTGTGAAACATCTTATGTGCCTAAGACTTTTGCACAGTACTGTATATAAAATAGTTTTTTTATTTTTATTAAATGTTGCATTCCAGGCGAATCATGGTTTTATTTAGTAACTTCATTCTCAGAAATGTCATGTTATATTTGCAATATTGTGTAATATTATTGTGCTCTTCATGGATGTTCTGTCTTTACAGCACATTCCAGTGGTTGGCAGTATTTTTGGAGACTCATTCTATGAACAGCAGCTTCCATCCAAGCAGACCAATGCTCTCTCCAACCAGGTACGCTCCCCTACAGTTATTTAAGTTTCACTGTCCTTACAACTACAACTGCATTGTAACATTCATATAAAAAAGTATGCATAACACAGTAACGGTTCTCTGTTCATTTCAATTTAGACATAATAACTTGCAGTTCATTGAACAAGAGAATCTTCTGAGCTGATTCAGTGAGGAAATTAGTGATCTGCCCAATTCATTCCATGATGTAGACTAATAACTCCTGTGTTGATTTAGACTTATTACAGTTACAATTTATCAGTAAATGTACATCTTCCCCATCTTTATGCCAGTAGGTGGTGAGAATTGAGTCATTGACTCATTGTCCCCCTTTACACCAGGAATTAACATGCGTTTCATATACGGATACTATCTGGATATTCTTTAGGTGGATGTTTCAAAATTACAATTAATTTCTTTAGGCCAGATGTACACAATGCAAGTTCTGACACTTGGGAGATTGTATGCCCAGGGGCTGCGTTAGCTGAAAACTCTTCTTCATTTACCGATTTTTTTAAAACATTGATGGATAATTATTCCAAATGCTGCCGACTTTTGACAGATTCGTATTTCGAGGGGAGGCTGTCTAATTTCATGACTGCATACATCAACCATTATGCACATGTGTTACTGCCTGTTACTGCCTGATAATAAAGCGCACAAAAATACAAGGCAGAACTTTCACCTCAGAAGTCGTTAATTTAACTAGACTCGTGCTTGGGGACTCCAAAAAAATCTAGCATATATCCACTGTCTTCTGTATACCATTATTATGCCCCGGAATGTAGCCCTAGACCTCTAGGTATGGCAAAGGATTTGTTTGAAAGCAGAGAACTGTATGACCTTTCTGTAAAATCCTTCTCAGTGATGTGGTCGTGATTAATATAGGAGAAACACTGTTGTAACACACCCATTTTTTACAAACATATAAAAGCTTTATGGGCACTCAGTTTTCATAGATTGTGCAAGGTGTTACACCTTGTCTTGATTGGTGAACTTCAGGTGGATTGACAAATTGGCACGTTCAGCCGCACACCCCTTCGACCACACGAGCACAAACGATTTCCACATGATTTCTCCTGTCAGGAAAAAATCGGTCGGGAGCTCGCACAACAGTCAAAAATTGCACACAGCCTGTGAAAATGAAACTTTTTTAATGAGGAAAAAATTACTGAGTGCACCTTTAAATCATACTCAAGTAAAAGCAGAAGTATGCGTAGAATTAAAACAATGTAATAAAGTACAAAGTAATAAACTACAGTAACAAGTATTTGCATTTCGTTACTTTACACCCCTGTAGATGACCAATTAATATAAGATCTATGTCAAATTAAACCACTGAATCTTGAAGTCTTTTACTCACTGAACTGTGTTAATGTTTGAGTGTTCAGGTGCAGCGATACAATTTGTTAGTGTTCAAATAAATCATCTAAAACTTTCTAATGTTGATGGTACAGCTGGAGCAGTTCACTATGAATATGATGGAGAATCCAGGCAGCTCCAGTCACTGTTCAACACTGAACTACACACAGGCAGCCATGATGGGTTTAACCGGAAGCCACAGCCAGCAGGACTCACAGCAGCTCAGCTACAGTAGCCATGGCAACATTCCCAACATCATTCTCACAGGTATTGTGCATTTTCAATAAGAACTTCTTTATGCAAGTCCATTTCCAAGACACGGCACATACAGAGGTACAGAATTATTAGTGTAAATATCATGCCATTAAAGTCAACATGAAACTCCATTTGCTACCCATTTTCCCCCCATTATCTGACTTTTACCATTGATTGAATTGTGAAAAGTGGACGTTACCAGGGGTTGCGTTAAATGAAAATGTTCCATAATTTACCGATTTTTAAAAAAACTTGACAATAATTTCAAATGCTGTCTTTCATTTTGACTGATAAAAAAATAAGAAAAACATTTTAACCTAGTGCATCAGTTTTGACTTCACTGTCTCTCTCATGCACTCCCGCTGTGTGTGTGCCCCGTTTATTGCATAGTAGTATTAAGATGTGTATTAACAGATGCCATCACCATTAACACCTGGTACTATGCATCTCTTTCGACCAGTTGTGCTCGGATATCGAGGAGTGGGTCTCTGAATTAATGACTGCATACATCAGGCAACGTTAGTGTGTTACTGCGTGATTAGTGTGTTAATTTATTATAATAAAGCACAAAAAAAGTATAATAAAATTAAAGTGCGAAAAAAAGCAGCGCATCATTTCTGCAAATTACTTGCATTACTAAGCGCAAACATTAAGTTTAAAGCGGAACTGTCAGTTATTTTAGAGGAGTACCTGCATTAGAGCTTCAGAGATGTGCATGCTTCTCATCTGTGACAATTTATTGTGATATCAGGCACACTGAAAAAGTTCAGTGAACTTGTGCATTTACTGTATGTATGCGCATTTTTAAAAATATTCCGATTGGACGTTTATTTCCTTTTAAAGCCGCACTTAACTGGCAAAGTTTTAAAATCTTGTTTTAGTGCAGCGGTTTATTGACTGGTAGAACTCCTTGGTTTCACAAGACTTGGTCTTGGGGAGTCCAAAATATATAATTTAAGCCTATTCACTGTCATGTATATGCCATTATAATGGATGCAATACCTCTTAATGTAGTACTTATCAAATTAAAACAAGTATGACGGATAAAAATAGACCATGGTGGAAATTTCACAACTAAGTCCATCAGAATAACGGATAAGATATTTTCTAGTGCAACCTCTTGGCTTTATATACCAGAATGGATCCAGGCGGATGGAGGGGAGGGGCTGAAAAGAAGGAGGGAATCGAGACATTAGCTGAAATGGAGGGTCGTTTCAAAAGTGGAGCACATTATTACATTTTGATTTAATATTACCAAACCAAACTTTAAAGAGTAACCTGATGTAGTCTCAGCCTCAGACAGCACGCTTTAAAACAATGCGTAACTCATGTCTTTGGAAATCGCCAACTCGCATTGAAAAAAATGCCTTTATTCCTGCAAGTCTCTGTTTGTGTGAATGTCTCTATTTAAATGATAACTTGAGCACTGTTAACATTTATGGCAATGTTTGTCTTACATTAGTGACCGGGGAATCTCCACCCAGTCTCTCCAAGGACCTCACAAGCTCATTGGCAAGTGTCGGTGATGTCAGCTTTGATGCAGACTCTCAATTCCCATTGGATGAGTTAAAGATCGACCCTTTGACACTGGACGGACTGCACATGCTTAACGACCCGGACATGGTTCTTGCTGACCCAGCCACTGAGGACACATTCCGCATGGACCGACTGTGAACCCGTGAATGCAATTTTAAGCGAGACGTTCAGCTGCATGGCCTCTCTGTTCACCATCTGGTCAGTGCCCCCCTCTCCCCCCGCACCCCCCACAGCATGCTGGCAAACTGCTTATGGCTGGAGGCCGGGAGTGGCGGCCTGGCGGGGGGGGTTTGCGGGGGGGTGGAGGTAGAAATGCTGTATCCACACTGGATAGTTTCCAATGTGCAATACCGTCCTCCATCCATCATCCACTCTTTTCATGCAATCATGTTTTGTTTTGCATGTTGTTGTCTTGGTTTGTCACTAACTGTATTTTTTTGTTGGTCTTGCCACGTGATATGTTTTCATTTCTTTCTTTTTTTTTTTTTTTGTATTCTAGTTGAATGTTGTTTATCCTTTTGACTCTGGAGGCACATTACTTTCATTTTATACCATTTGGGCTTTCTGTCTTTTGTGATAGTTTATTAATTAATGTTTGCTTCAGTATGTAAAATTTTTTTGGTCATGTTAAGTGAATGGACAGATTTTTAAATGTCTACATATTTATGTCATATGTCCTTTAAGAATTATCCGTATGTGTAATTATGTATGTTATGTTATGTTATGTATGTATGTCTGGTTCTTCTGATTCTGATTCTAAATCATATTTATAAATATTTATTTAATATTCTGTATTTATTATAATTATTTTATTATATATATATATATATATATATATATATATATATATATATATGTTTTTATCATATTTTTCATGTTAAGGAGCACTACTCCCCCAGATTGTGGATCAAGGGTTAAGGGAGCGTTGCTTTTAAAAAATGGCTTTCATTTCATAACATCCAAACATCTCAAAATGCCATGATTGGTGTTTTGATATAATAATAATTTTTTTAAATATGCCAGTGATGATATATATTAATTTACTTGCCGAAAGACAGCAGTCTCAAAATGTAACCCATATTTCAGCGTTTATGTGGATTAGTGATTTGGACATCCTGTATGTTTAATATATATTTTTGATTCTAATTGAAGATTTTATTGCTGCTACTGCTGTAATGTACGCTTCAAAGGTGGTCAGTAAACGTGACCCAAGAGCTGCTGCAGAAAACTACTGAATTCTTCACTGTGAGAGGACCTGATTTTGCCTTATATGAACAAAATGCTGTTTTTAACTGTCAATATGACAATGTTTTTTCTAAATGTCCCAGTGTTTTCCTCTCGTGTCTGGTTCTGGTTTGGCTGTGGTGTTTTTGTTTAAACAATGCCATATCTTTCAGTATTGAATGCTGTATAGTTTGTACTTGTACTGCCAAACATAACTCAAGGCTAGGGGAGAGTAATGCTCCTTATTCACTGCTGTTCATAGAATTTTGTGTTTGTCATTCTCATTTGTACTGTTGTTCGAGCGAGCTCTGTTGCACCTCGATCATGTGACTTTTTTTTCTTGTGTGCAGTCAGAAAGGTATTAAGGAATCACTCATTTACTTGGCAAACTTAAGTACAAAGCTATGACCTCTCTGTACATTGGGGTCCAAAAGTCTGGGACCACATGGAAAATCTGGGATTTTTTTTTTGTTTTTTTTACCCAGAAATAAACAGACATTTTTAGGATTTTGAAAAATGTAAAACAAAGATATGTAATGACATAAAATTAGGAATTGAAAGACCCCTTGAAATGAGAGCATTTTTTGTCCCCTTTTTGGCGTATTTGAATAGATAAAAATCTGTAGTGCAACAGTCATCAGTATTTGTGGTTCATTTTCCCGGAAGACAAAAACTGTAATACCATCTGCTAGACATGGACTAAAAGCCACAGTAATGTATTTATTGGGTCTTTAAGATTTTGCACTACTTTTAAATCCTTAATGAAATTTAAGCAAATTGTGACACTGACTGTGTTAACTTTTTTGTACAAAGTTCATGCTATCTGAAACATTCTCAAATCATGCTTATCATCTTGGGTTTTTCAACTTGTGGAGTCAATACCAGCTCAAGATCATGCGGTCATTAAAAGAAAAGGGAGACATGCATAATTCTAAAAAAAATCTGAAAAACTATGTATGTGAACTTTTACACAAAATTGTTATTCTAATTATAATTTATTATGATAAAGTTTGTATTTAATTAAATAAAAATGCTCAATAGAACTATTTTCACTATTGCTCGCAGACTCTTGGATCCCACTTAGTAAAAAAAAATGTAATTCAAAGTTTATGCCACTGGTGATATCCAGTAGAAATTTAGCCCTTTTCAGTAATTAATGAGATGTTTCCTGTTCAAATTTCAGTCATTTTGATTAGGTTGAGGCATTTTGGTCATAGAAGTTCATCTGGCTCCTTCAAAAGAATATCTGCAAAAAATAATTGCAAAACTCTGTGCTAATTCAATTTGTGATTCCTATGCAAACTAAAGGCATCAATCAACCAACAATCTGGAATATTTCTGTTTAAATGCTTTTTGTACTTAGACTGATACTTAAGGCATTAATCAGATTATGGATGTACTAGTTTAGACATAAACCAAACTGCAATACTCAATTAGGTTTTTATTCTTCAAACTGTGCCGTTTTGGAATATTTCTTGTTGATTTCACATAATTACCATGAACATGTTTCTAAACACCTATCCTGAAAATAGTGTACATAAAGCTTATCACAGGAATATGATGACTGCATGTCAAAACGAGAAAATATCTTTAGAACGAGGTCTTTGCTAGCTTTTTTGGTATGAGGTCTTTATTAGCTTGGCTGACTCCAGTACAGATACATTCACTGCATATAAAATAATATAGACCCCCTGAGACAGTGCATGAAGTAGTTAATGCTAGTGTCATTTTACTGGTTTATCACTGATAACCGTGTCTCCTGTCATGTTAGAAACAGAATGTATTTATGGGGCTCCGTGTTATGATGTGTAAAACACCAAATTACCTGCTTGCTTGACCAAAGCACTATTTCTTTTCTTTTTTATAATGTCTCAGTGATTTTTTTCAGTTGGGTCATTTCCTTGCCCTGTTGATTAGCTTGGCCCCTGCACCTTGAGTTTAATTTGAAATCCTGTCAGAAATATGGCAGCTTTCATACTGACGTATGTGCAGTTCTTCAAAAATCCTCTAGCTGTTGCTCCTCATGGCTTTGCTCATGAAACTTGGGACTGTTTAACATTCTGAGAATGCAGACTGTTCAACCCTGTACTTTTCTTTCCCCCAGTTTGTTGTGAAGATATTCTTTGTGAACTGTTCTCTGTATTGCACTGATTATTCAGAGGGAAAACAGTTTCGGAAGCATACATGTGACTTCCCAATGCAAACTGAAAAAAGGGCTCAGTCTGTTTGTTGCTTTACCATGTAAACAATTTGGAGATGTGGACAGACAGCATGTGTTTATTGGTCAAATAATCTGTTCTCGATACTTAGCATCTTACTAACACATGCAGTATGCAGCCAAACTGTTTGATTAGGGCGTTTTACTGGACTGGTTTTAGCTAACAGCACTTAGATTTGGAAATGTCATTTGTGTCATTATTTTTTGTGTGAAAGCAAACCCCCTTTAGCATTAACTCCCCTTTAAGCCTTAATAGACTACTAATGTCCTCACCATTAAAACTAATAAAGACATAGTTGTCTAGATGGTTTGTATTTCTTGATAAACATAATGATAGTGACCCATAGGATATAGCTGACCAATATAACAACCCTTCCCCTTGAAGCATAAGCATAAACTAAGTGCCATCGTCATTGATTACTCTCAGTAAAAATGAAATATTTGTTATTTTCTCAACCGTCATTTCAATTAAGGCAGGTTAAAGAGGTATTAAAAGACAAAATAAAATCCTCAAGAGAGTGTTAGTTATTACAGGATGCACATAAAACCTTTGTGATCTTTTATCTTGTGAGCAGAATCAATGCTCACTCGTTATTGGAATTAACGGTATAGTGGGACATATAATTTGTGGTCGTCTAGACTAGAGCTTTCATTGGGTTGGTTCTATCCAGATGCCCCCAGTTCTATAGTCACTGTGCTGGTGTGGTCATCTCTTTCTGTGTCTCCTATTTGTGGTAACTGATTGTAGAAGGAACTGATTTCGTCTCTGTTGTCTTGTTGGTCCTTTTCCTTTCTAAGAAAAATATGCTAAATATGGATGTGCATGATGTCTCAGCTGCATATATCAGAGCCTTCTTGTTATGTCATTTATATTTTGTAACCTGTATTTCTGTACGTGTTTTTAAAATACATATATATATTTAATTCCAGTGTATGTGTTTTTCTGTCTATTTGTCATCTGGGGTAATGAAAAAGTGAATCAAGAAGACTTGCCTGCTATAAAAATGTATGAAAAAAGAGAAAATCATAATGACACACACGGCAGAAACATACAAATCATAACACACACTCAGACATACAGATTTTCACTCATCCTGCCTAAAAAAGAAATCAGGTGATGCAACAATTTTGAGTTTGGGTTTAAAAAAGTTGGATCTGCTGGGTTCTGAATGTCTCAAAGTCTTCAGGGATGGTATCTGCAGAGAAGAAGAAATACATAAATGGTGACTCAATGAGCAGTGATTTTACCTCAGATGTGAAAAAATTTTCAGCAAAATTTGTGAAAGAATGATAGAGGAGAAGCTGGGGACAACCTCCAATTTCAACCGGCATCTCTCTCAAGTGCACCCAGAAAGGTAAGCTATCCCCTAGAGTTGCCACCCATGCCTTTTAAAACAGGATCGTCCTGTTTTTTAAAAAAAAATTAGCTTCCTTTATGGAACTAATAAGGGACACGGTTTAGTCAATGGGAGAACCTGAGAGCTGAAAAAGACATTGATGAAAGGCAGGCAAACGCTGTAGTCTGTGTGAGAAACAGGGCTGGGAGTCTATCCCAGAAAGAATAGATTCTGAGGCAAAGGGAATTGAGAATTGACTCCAAAGGGTCAATACACTGTTAGACAAACTCAAGAGCCTGACTAACTGTGTATTCATTACCTCGATTTCCAAACAACTACACATTTTAGAAGAGCCTAACAAATAGTAGTAGGGCTTTTGATTCATCCCATGTGTACTAGTGTAAGATACTAGGGATGATTATTTGTATGTTGAATCAGTTCACCAAAAAGATTCTTTCAGATTCATTCACTGATTCATTCAGTGATGGTTGGTATTGTTTGATGGTATTATGTGTATGGTTTCCTTCTGTACAATACACTATGAAAGACTAAATTTGTGTGTGTGTGTGTGTGTGTGTGTGTGTGTGTGTATGTGTGTGTGTTAATAAACTTGATATGACAACAGGACTGTTATATTTCCTTATTTTACAACATAGACAAGGACTCGTAATTTGGACTTGTATGTAGTTAATGGGGACTCGACATGGACTCGATATTGGTGACTTGGACTTGGACTTGGACTCGCACTTGAGCAGTTAGGACTTGAGAATCGACTCTGACTCGAGATCTAGTGACTTGACTACTATACTGTTCAGGGCCGTTTCAGACAATTCTTGTGCCCTAAGCAAGATCCCTATCTCCTGATCCCAGGGGGATGGGGGGTGATGGGGTGTTTGGGGTGCATGGCGGTGACCTCCTCTTTGCCCCCCTCCACAGCAAGTGGCACCCTAGGCGACCACCTAGTTCTGAAATTGGTATCCACTTATACCATATATCGTTCTAATGGGCTTAATGGATTAAAATGGTATTTTATCAAAAGAACTGACCATTGCATCGGTAGCGCAGGTTGGCCCAGATGATGTTCTCCTGAGAGAAGCAGAAAACTCCCAGTCTACCTCCTCTCATGGTTGTGTCGATGATAATTCCTGTGTCTGCCACCAATTGGGGACCTTCATAGAACCGGACCCTTCATGCAAGACAGAGCACAAACTCAACACGCATAGGTTGAAATCATATTAGTTAGTTTTCTAATATACAGTATTTGTCATAATATCCCAATTCATCTACCAATGGGGTGAAATATTGTGGATGAGTGGATGTTGTTACTTTTACCATGTCCTGTTATGCAATTCCTTCTAAAAATTAAAAACTGGTGATTTATCAATATGTTCAAGAAATATTTCATTCTTTTTTTCCCTAATCAAAACCTTTCAAACAAGGCATGTTTTCTTGGGAATATTGTTTTAATTCACATTCAGTTCATATGCCATTCTGTTAGTCTTCCATAATATTTTTTTACTTCAAAAGCCAAGATGACATTATTCTCCAGGAAGTGACATCATTTTTGGTAGGAAAACAACAGCATTAGTTTTAGCAGTGGATCTAAAGAATTGTGTGATGTTTTGTGGTATTAGTTGGTTTGTCTCACTCTAACACCTTTCAGTCTAGTTTAATAAAATCACAGAAGCTGGTGATAATATAAAAATGTCAAAAGATAGTTAAAAAATATAACAAATTAACAGTTGACAGACACCCTCATGTACTATAAGCTAACTTTACCTCTTTTTTGTCATGGAATAAATAATACAGGTAGGTTATAATTATTGAAGTGCCAGAACATATTTCAGAAAGAATGGTAAAAAGAATGGTTTTATAGAAATACTTACTTAATATGCAACTGTATTCAAGTAGTTGAATGGCCCATTTTACCTGATATAGCCTTCCTGGGGTCTGTGCTGTAAAAACCAACGGTAAGAGGTCTTGTCTTTCCAGCCAACATTTCTGGCATCTTTCCACAAGAGTTTCACCTGGTTGGATGAGTCACCTGTGTGCCAGAGTGAGTTGCGCAGGTTCTCTCCAGGACCAGTGTCTGATTTCACTGCCTACCAACAAAATAAAGAAACTGATACCATATTTGGTCTGAGCAATAAAAGAAGCTGTCACTTGGAAATCAAAGAAACCAGATCACACCTTAAGCTGGATGCCAGGTTCAGCTACGGCACGGAAAGGATTGGCTTGCCAGTAGATCTGCTCCACCTGCTTCCACATCACCACATAGAAGCTGGAGCTGTCCTGATAACCAAAGATGAAGCCTGCATAGTCATCATCCGTCTCAGTATTAACATGAAATGTCCCTTCAAAGTCCACGCCGTTAAATGCAGTGTAGCCTGTGAGAGTTGCCAGAAGGGATTGGGATTGGATGTTGAACAGCACCTTTAATAAGAATGATTATCTTTGTCATAGTCACCTTACCTACAGCCAGTCCAGGGTCACTGTTCATGGTCTGAACAATCTCTCTTCCCTATTGAAAATAATGTACAGTGCTTAGTAAAGTTTACACAGTGAGAATATTGAATGAAACCAAACACACCATCTCAATTCCGAAAAATCAGACAAACCTGATTGAGCACCACCCAGTTTGGATCGATCTGCGCATCCCCCTCTGGATCTAGAACCACAGTCTGGTAGGTTCTGAAGTCAGTGAGAGTGACCTCAGCATTCTCAGGGCAAACGTCAATGATGTCGCTAAATGTGTCATTATCAAAGTCATTCTCGCAAACGTTGCCAATGCCATCACCTGCAAATGAATAGTCAAGATCAATAAAATGTCAGAAGATCCATAGTGGGTTGTGACCCTGCTGAAAAGACCAGCTTAGACCAGCATGAATTGACATGCCGATACAGGCTGGTTTATGCTGGTTAGTGCTGGTCAGGCTTTCTAGTGGAGCTGGTTGAGCAAGGAAGCCTTGTTGATTTAACTAGTGAAGAAGCTTGGTGGGCATGGGGACCAGCATCCAAAACTATGTTGGTGACCAGCAATGCCAGTCTTTTCAACAGGGAAATAGTAATTTACTCTTTAACTCAAAGTAATGGCATAATTGTCAACAGTTTGGTGTAAAGTGAGGTCTCCAAAGCTTAAAAGCCTGACCATCAAAGTCCTCTTGCAGTGGGTTTGGGATCAGACGGCAGTTATCTGGTCCAGGTGGAAGGAGATCAGGAATGCCATCATTGTCATCATCATCATCACATTCATCTCCAATGCCATCCTTGTCAGTGTCAAGTTGGGAGCTGTTAATAACTGCAGGACAGTTGTCTCGAGAATCCTGATGTCCATCTCCATCACTAAGGACAGACAACATGTGATTGGACATGCCGATGAGGGATGTGACCAAAGGGAATCAACAATTGAAGGTTTATGGTACCTGTCTTTGTTGGTGTCACAAGGATCGCCAATCAAGTCATTGTCCACATCCAGCTGTGGAAAAAAGGAAAATTAGCGTGATTCTTTGTTCTTACTTTATTACTGACTGTTTACTTGTCTTGAATAATAACTTGATAACTTGAAACAATGTTTACTCAAGTTAATTAATATTTTTTTGTGGTATCGAAACTGGTATTGAGAATCGTCAAATTGCTTTCATATCCAAGCAAAATGGACATTATTACTGAAATATACTCAAATTAATCGAATCAGGAAATGTGCTTGGTCTTATCCTGAGTTCAATTCTACCCAGCTTAACATGCCAAGCGTTCATTCAACCCCTGCTTTCATTCAGATTCAGAGAGTGTAGTGTTAATTAAACCTGATCAGGGTTGCGGATGTAGGGACAGCTGTCACAAGCGTCACCAACTTTATCACCATCTCGATCTTTCTGGTCACGGTTTGGTACCTTTTTGCAGTTATCCTTATCGTTTTTTATTCCTGTGAAGCAAAATACAATTTACATTTGCGTACTTATCTACAACGACTTACAATGCATTCAAGGTATACATTTTCTCAGTTTGTGTTCTCTGAGAGTAAAATGTATGACCTAATCATTGCTAGCACCATGCTCTACCAGTTGAGCTACTTTACATCTCAAGTCTTACCATCCCCATCAATGTCATCATCACATTCGTCACCCTGACCATCACCATCCGTGTCCTTCTGGTCATTGTTTTTCACCAGACGGCAGTTATCACAAGCATCTCCATAATCATCCTGGTCAGTATTCTTCTGGTTCACATTAGGGACGAGCACACAGTTGTCCTATCAGTGAAGAGAGCATTATGAAAGTCAAGTAAAGTGGTAAATGGTGAATTATAATAATATTGTGTCTGGTGATATTACACAGCATGTAATGCTGCAACCTCTAACCTCTGTGTTTAGGATCCCATCTCCATCTGCATCATCATCACATGCATCACCAATGTTATCATTGTCAGCATCCTCTTGGCCGGAATTTGGAACAGTGAGGCAATTGTCCTAACAAAACCATTGTTATTGAGACCTCACCATTGTTTGAATTTGATGTTGCATGCAATACATTTCTATTATTTTTTTTTTTACCTTTGCGCAGTTTCTCTCTACGCATTCCAGTTTTTCATCAGGGAAGCCATCAATATCAGTATCTAGTCCACATAAATATCCATTCCCAGCCCAGCCAACTCCACACTAAAACCAATCAGATCAGTGGGACCAGTCATGCTCATATACTGTAGCGGTGTGCAGAAAGGTGTTTTGAAGACTTACCGCACATTCTATTTGTCCATCGCGGTGAACGATGCATTCAGCGCTGGCGTGGCATGGATTGGGCTGCCCATTTCCACATGACCGCTCAGGTTTACAGCCTTTCACCTGATCCCCAACAAAACCAGGCTTGCAGCGGCCACATCGAAAAGAGCCCTGCCATTAACATGCATTGGTACAAAAATACATGCATGTAAATATTTCCCAAACATTTTGGACCAGTGGTTCTCAACTGGTTTGCTTCAGGAGTTAGGACCCAGATTTTATTTTGGACATCAAGTGGTGAAATAAAACATGTAATTCATATTTAATGTAGCCTGGGTCGTATTTTCTTTCCTTGTGCAATTGCGTAGGGCATGTCACACAACCTGCCCATGTTTTAGTTTGGCTAGTTTCTACCAAGTGACAGAAATTTACACCAAAGAGTTTGAATGGACACATACTTGGATGTGAACAACAAAGATATGGGAAGCGTTTTCTCCTCCCTTTCAAAAGTTACTCTTACTATGCCTGATTATATGGTTAGTTGCATTTATTTATTTATTTTGCATTTAGCATTGTTTTTTTCCTTAATCTGACAGACAGAACAGACCTGCGAACCATTTTTGGGTTGTGACCCACCAATGAAGAACCACAGGTTTAGACCATATTTGCATGAGACAGGGCTGTGATACTGCAACTGACACGCCATAATGCATCACTCACCGGCGTGTTGATGCAGTTGGAGTTTTCTACGCAGCCCCCATTTGTGTTCTCACACTCATTGATGTCTGTGCAAACCTGCATGTAAGAGTTTCCATTTCATTTAAAATATTTTATCCATTATCTGTCTGCAATAAATAACTGAAAGTTTCTCATATAGAAAAAAAAATACCTGTTTGTTGGCAGATGCATAGGCAAGTCCGACCCCCTGCACCTGGGGACCCATGTACCCAGCAGGACAGGGGCCACAGCGGAAACCAGGTGATGCATTAATGCATCTCACCCCCATGTGACATGGCATTACAGCACACTGCATGCAACAAAGCAACAGTAGAAAACAAAAACTGCAGTTTGCTGTAGTGTAGAAATCAAATGTCTGTTCTTTACCTGGGTCAGACAAAATTCATAATTGAAAATTAGCTCCATTTCATGAGTTGTAATTTGAATCGAATTGGCCACACCCACATTATGTTGAATTGGCATGACAGTACGAGGAATTTACTGAATTGCAATCTGAAGAAATTAAAAGAAAAGTCAACCAACAGAGGCATTTCACAAGTAACACAAGAAATAAATATTAATAATAATAACTTTTTATGTGTTTTGTTTAAGGATTCCAACTTGTCATTCTACTTCACATCTAGCTCCAGTAGAGGACTTTGGGTCGTGTCTCGAAGGTAACCCACTAGCTGCCCAAAGTCTTGCGAGAGTCGTGTCAGAGACTATTTAGCAGAGACGGGCCACTTCTATTAAAATGAATGGAAGAAATTGGAATGCCCAACCAAGAAGCTCTTAGCGCCCAACGGTCAATGTATGTAGAAAGGAAGTCCCGCTTTACAGGTAAAAGAGCCAATTACCTTTTAGATACAGACATTGCCTGCCAATCAACTCAACAACATGCATTAGCTATACAAGCCGGGAAAATTTTGCTTTTTAACGTAATCTGAGGTAAAGAAGCACAATTTATGATTCCATTATTGTCAAGTTTTATTGCTGATTTGAAATATGTTCTTTGATTGTAATCTTGACTAACCGTTTTTGAGATTTCGCACTTTCCCCATTCAAGTAGATAGGAGCTGCAATTTCATGACTGGAAGTAGCCTCCTGAGAGCATTCCAAAGATGGCCGACAGTGGACTGACTTGCTAGAAAGACTTTAGTTGTGTGCAAAGTTCACACACAGTTTATTGTGTTTATTATTGTGTTTAGAAACCCTACACCTCCCCCAACCCTAACCTTAACCCAACCACTAAATCTTACCCTAAATCTTATGTTGGTAAAAGCAAATGAGACTCTTGAGAGACTTTGGCTGTCGGGGGAATTACCTTCTAGACACAGACAAGAATTTGTGGTAATTCAAAACATTCTTGGACATGAAGTCTTCTTCCACCGTGGTCCTTTAAATGTTCATTGAAAAGAAAATTTTCATTGACAACTATCATCTAAAGTTCTGGATATATATATTGTATGCATGATAGCATGATTTAATTGTTTATGCTGAAACCTTAAATATATTATTAAAAACGTAAAAATTATAATTTTTATTTTTATTCAAATTCTTAATTACAGTGCATTTTTTATGAATTGTACAGGTACCTGGTACCTGATACTTTTTTTAGTACCACCTCGGGTCGAGGTTCCAAGCGAGCCGAGCTGATACTAAATGTGACGTCAAAACCCTGCAGATCACTGATTGGTCAGAGAGAATCATCATTACCAGCGTCACTGGATTTGCGACATGGGACATCAACCCGCTAGTTTTAAAGTTAGCCTCAGCGACATCATTTGTTCACGCGACTTTCGAATTGTAAAAAGAAATGGCTGTGCACAAAACCACGCCGTGGTCAATAAACGAGGTGCAGACATTTCTCTCGTTAGCGACGAATGAAACGACGTGAAACGAAAAAGTCTTTCAGGAAGTGTCTCAGCTGTTGGCCGCACACGGCTACTACCGGACCTACCAACAGTGTAGGGAAGAGTTAAAAAAACTTGGTCTTTCAAGAACCATCAAGGACCACAACAGCCGGAGTGGTTCAAACAGAAGAAAGTGGAAGTGGTTCGACCAAATGGATGCTATCTATGGCAATAGACTGGCGAGCAATGGGAGGGAGAGTGCCCTGGACTCTGCGTTGTTGGAGTCCACGATGGAGGATGTACGTTTTGTTACGTTAACTCTATATTCTGCTTGAAAGCTTCACTTTATTTAGTTGACCAGCTACTGGAAAGCTTGCTTCTAAAACAACCAGGCCAACTTAACTGTTACACTTGTGTAAAATCACCATGCAACAACTGCTTTATGCAGCACAATGAGCTAGTAGCTAACAGCTAGCGGTCGTGTTATTGTTTATGGTCAGTAATGCTTGCGTCGTGTTTAAGATGATGTCACGGCAGTAGAGGTGGCGCAACTATGACGATCAGCCTATAATCCCACCCACGTTGAGGCGGCACTAAACTGCAGTGGAAAAGCAAGCTCAGAAAAGTAAAGCGAGCAGAGTCGAGTCGAGTCGAGTCGAACCGTAACGTGCAGTGGAAAAGTGCCACAAGACTGCCACTAAAACTTGCTAAGCAGCGAAATGTTGGTCAGGCAGTCCGCCATGCTTTAACTTACCTCATCAATATCTGTGCAGTGAGTTCCATTTCCTGTCATGCCCTCAGGGCATGGGCCACACTTGATGCCACCAGGTGTCATAATGCATTCAACACCAGGGTGGCACGGGTTGGGCACACACAAGGGCTGCGGATCTACTGGCCTCATGCCTGCAACAGGACATGGCAACAGAAATAATTTCTAACAGATCCCTCATCTTTATGAATCTGATACAATGATAAGCTTAGAATTCCTCACCACAGGCTTCACACTCCATAACTGTATTCTTCAGGAAGACAATTTCCTGTATCTAAAAAACAAAGATGAGTTAATATCAGTGTGAATGTGGCATTTTGTAACTGCCAGCACAAGTATGTGATTTATAGCTGATGTACTTTGTAAGTGATATTTTCTATGTTAAAATATGACCTCTGGAAGACGGTGGAGTTTCAGGAAAGCTGTTTGAAAGCAATCCTTATTTTTGCAATTTCATGTGGCGATGTCATTTACCTGTTGTTTCAGCAGTTCCTTAATCTCGGCGAGCTCCATGTTTGTGCCTTTAATCTGTTTGATAATTTCTCCATCTGTAGTAAAGAATGTGAAATCCAAAGGATGAAAAAAGTACCATCAAATTACTCCTTGTGACTTGTGCGCCATAATCCAAGTCTTCTGAAGCCATACTATAAATTAAGCTACTGTTTACAAACACTCACCTCTGGTGCTTCCGGGTTCTTTTGGCACCAAAGAAAAAAAAACTGCTGTCATTGGGTGCTTCGCTCAAATTGAGTTGAAAATGCCCAAAAAGTGCTGTTTATGGGGTTGAAACCCCCCATTTCCAAAATATTATTGGAGATTTTGGATTCTTTACATTTCCATCAGGATCGGTGCATCAGGCTAAACTCAGGATTTTACATAGTTTATGACTGAACCTACCCCGCAGCTGTTTTGGGGAGAATTGAACTTTTCAGGAAGGAATCGCACAAACTCCAATGTCAAATGGCTTTAAATTGAAAAAATTCTAAAATCACTGCAGTAACTTGTTAAAGCAAAAATGGCTGTTAATAAGTTTGACTATTGAACTTATTGAAGACAAATATTATTATTTATTGTATGTGAAACAATAATTTCAGCAGTAAAAATACTGCATGTCTCATCGTATAGTTTTCATTTTTATATGACACATGTCTCAGACTTTAGAAGTGTGTTAAATGTGTGATGATGATGTGTATTCAGCAACCTGTTACATGTCCGACATAATTATTCAGGCCTATTGAACCGAATTAATTATAAAAAAAATATTAAATATTGTAAACATACTGTATACACACACCCACACATACTGAATATTCTTTCTGAACAATCACTGTTCAATCATTCTTCACTGTTAACCATAGATATGATATATTATCATGCTAAAAAGATTATTAAAACTGCAGTGCTGCCCGTATCCACCATTGAAATCTGCAGCTCAAAAGAACCCAGAAGCATGGTTGCTTATGGTCTAATGTCACAATAATTTAATCTATAGCTTTTTTGGAAAAACAGACTTATATTTAAAAGCAGCAAAAATTCCACGGCACTCACATGAGGTATAGTATTAAAAGGACTTTTTTAAAAATAGGGCTATAACTTAAAAAAAAAAAAATTATGCTAAAAAAAATAAAAAATGATGGTAACAAAGTCTTTATCAGGGTGGGGAACACACAGACAACATTAACAAACAGGCATTCTATTAACATGTTCTATTAATATTCTATTAACAGGTTAACATGTGACATTTTTTTGGCCACACCCTACAGAATATCCTCTCTTTTTGTGTTCCAAGGAATAAATAAATCCATACAGGTTGGGAACGTCATTAGTAAATGTAAATGAG
Source organism: Myxocyprinus asiaticus (assembly GCF_019703515.2). NCBI lineage: Eukaryota > Metazoa > Chordata > Actinopteri > Cypriniformes > Catostomidae > Myxocyprinus > Myxocyprinus asiaticus. The sequence goes on from NC_059380.1 coordinate 23,097,416, forward strand.
GACAAGATTTTCATGTTTTTATTTTTTTGTTTTTTTTGGTGAACTATCCCTTTAAGAATGTCAACAGTTGTAAACTACATCAGTAAAATCAACAGGACTATTTCATGATTAATGTGTACATAGCTCAGCTCAAAATAAAATGACTTTTCCTGCAGGTACTCTGGACACTGGAGGATTTTCAGCATCTAACAGTCCACAGTTAGATCCCTGTTACAGTAATTCAGCAGACACGTCATCTATATCTCCTGCTAGAAACACATGCTGCTTGAACATTTATCAGCCAAATTGCTTTTTGCCTTTTGTCTGAACTGATTGCAATTGCTTACTTTGAGTGCTGCATTTTTTCAATTGCAAAGCTGAGCCCTAATCTGTTGCCCTGACCAGAGCTAATGCTAAATTCTGTTTTCAGTGTTTAAGCATGAACATAACATGTAATCTTAAAATGCTTCGTTTTGATTAATCTCATGGGTGCTGTTATGACAACACCTGGGTCAACTGTTGCTGGTGTAATTTATAAAGTAGTTTTTCTTATTTTCTGTCGGAAATAACCCTCCCCAGGGGGCAGTTCAGGCAAACAGAAGGTAAAAGGGAAGTGTGCTATTTCCATTAGCTGCATCAACGTTTTCCATATGTTGTTGTTGACCATAATGCTGTTAATAAGTTTCAATGAAGGCTGGTTATCTTGTTATGTCAACTTTTCAAATAAACTTTATACATTAACTTGTATTCTATCAATTTGTTAATCTGAATAAATAAGTGACTGCATTCTTGTTAAAAACATTGATGGTAGTATATGGATAGGTGACATACAACACTTTTACAAAGCTGAAATGTTCTAGTGCGACATGCCATACTCCATCTAAAATATTTTAAACAGTATTTTGCAAATTCTTTCTTATTATTACGCATACACCTTTTATGATCCCATTTTCAGAGACCACCTGAAGTATTTGTTCCTTGAAATGTTAATTTGTCACACTGCAGGACCTTTTAAAATGAACTAGTAAAGGCAGAAAAGTGATAACTGGAGAAAAACTTAAAAGAAATAGTGATCATTTACTTTACCAAAAACATGTTTCCTCTATACATTCATATCTATTTTATAGATTTTTACTCAAAATCTTGATGCTGAAAAAAAAGTTCAGAAACATATCAACAATCCAAATATACAGGGTTCCCAAAGTCATGGAAAACCTTGAAATATATGATCATTTTAGGCCTGGAAAGTCATGGAAAGTCATGGAAATTCATGAAATCTTAATAAAAAGTCATGAACATTTTTATAGTGAATTTAAAATGTTCTAATTACACTCAGTTCTAAAATATTAAATTGGCTTGAGATTGCTCATTGTAAGACCCTGTAAATCTTTTTATGGATTATAAAATAAATAAAAAATAAACAGTAGTTACAAATGACTGGAAAAGCCATGGAAGTTCATTAATGTGTTAATCGTTCTATAACTCTTCACTCAAATATGCACGAGTCGACTCACCTCTGGATATTCCTTGAGAAGAAACCAGAGTGCTGTGCAGATAGAAGCTGAAGCTGAACAAGACAGTGCACAGCATGTTCAGTAGCTGTGTCCACAAAGAGGGGAGAACGGCTCTGTGTGTGTGTTTGTGTGCCTCCAGTCTCCTGTGCTTTTATACAGCGTCTCTTACGTCATGAGCAGTCTGGCTGCTCACAGATCGCACCTTTCATTCCATTCCAAGGTTCCTGTGTAAAGTGAGAAAAAATTCTTGGATTTCAGTCCCTGTACAAGGTACTGAGTTCATGGTATTAAAATACTTTCCTTGCACATTGAATACATGAGAGTGCATATAACTTAATCAATAAATATAAAGTCATTATTTTTAAAGGGATTTTTTTATTTTTTTATTTTTTTTATTATGAATTTTTGATTCAAGACTACGCTTTTTTATAAGGTTACACCATATGATTACAAAATGTGCCTTTTCATAAAAAAACTATTCAAAATGTTAATATCACAAAATTATTTTATTATTATTATTATTATTATTATTATTAAAAGGTATAAGGAGGTCCTTTCTGTTAATGTTTTTTGTCACATGATAAAAAATGGCATCCTACATATTGGTAACAACACATGATTTTGATATGGTGAACATATTTTTTCAAATATTAATCATATTTTAAAACAAAATTGTTTCACTGCTTATTTTTTAAGAAATAATAATAAGATAATTCTGTACTACTCATGCAAACTTGACCCATCTATTTCCACATTTTAGAATTAGCCTAAATTGGAATTATGTAGTGCCCTAAAATGTTTTCAAGATCATGAGAAACATAAATTCAGTCAAGAGTATCCAAACGTTTGACCGGTAATGTGTTTCAGTTTCATAATTATGATTTTTTTTTTTATTATTACTAAATGCACTGTTTCTGTTATTTCACTCACTTTTAAAAACTCTCAATGTTCGTCAAAATGATTCTGTGTTCTGTCATTGAAACAAACCACATTAATTTGGATTTGGTTAATTTGGTTTTCAGTGGGGTTCAGGACTGGAGATTGGGCTGGCCATGACAGGGTCTTGATCCGGTGGTCCTCCATCCACACCTTGATTGACCTCCACCTAATTTCACAGTGGGTGCGAGACACTGTGGCTTGAAGGCTTCTCCAGGTCTCAGTCTAACAATTATGACGAACAGGTGGAGGATCGGTGATGATCTGGCGGTGCTTCAGCAAGGCTGGAATCGGGCAGATTCGTCTTTGTGAAGGACGCATGAATCAAGCCACGTACAAGGTTATCCTGGAAGAAAACTTGCTTCCTTCTGCTCTGACAATGTTCCCCAACTCTGAGGATTGGTTTTTCCAGCAGGACAATGCTCCATGTCACACAGCCAGGTCAATCAAAGTGTGCATGGAGGACCACCGGATCAAGACCCTGTCATAGCCAGCCCAATATCCAGACCTGAACCCCATTGAAAACCTCTGGAATGTGATCAAGAGGAAGATGGATGGCCACAAGCCATCAAACAAAGCCGGGCTGCTTGAATTTTTGCACCAGGAGTGGCATAAAGTCACGCAACAGCGATGTGAAAGACTAATAGAGAGCATGTCAAGATGCATGAAAGCTGTGATTGAAAATCAGGGTTCTTCCACCAAATATTGATTTCTGAACTCTTCCTAAGTTAAATTATTAGAATTCTGTTTAAAAATGAAAATGAACTTGTTTTCTTTGCATTATTCGAGGTCTGAAAACACTGTATCTTTTTTTGTTATTTTGACCAGTTGTCATTTTCTGCAAATAAATGCTCTAAATGACAATATTTTAATTTGGAATTTGGGAGAAATATTGTCAGTAGTTTATAGAATAAAACAAAAATGTTGATTTTACTCAAACACATACCTTTAAATAATAAATCCAGAGAAACTGATCATTTTGCAGTGGTCTCTTTTTTCCAGAGCTGTATATATTCTGTAGCACTGGTTCTTACATCACAAAGGTGAGATCTGATGTGTTCAATAGTACATCTTGTTTGCTGGTAATTGCATCCACAGACGTGGTATAAATTCCAGCTTGCCGATCCCTGGGCTACATGTGGTGTACCTTGAGGTCTGTGCCTTGTGCCATTCTGCTAAACTCCCTTTCTCACTATGAGCTCTTCTGGAAAAACAAACGCAGAAGCTTCAGCTTTGTGGTTGCTGTTTTCAGCATTTTATTGGCTGACACAAGTTGATTTTTGAGTCATTCAGTTTACGGGAAAAATTTGCTCAATGGGCTGAAAATATGTTTCCCAGGCTTGTGCTGACACTGACTATGATTTATTCCATTCTATACAAAAATAATAATATACAAGGGTATCCAAATTTATGGGAAGCTCCGCCCAGGAGTGAGAAAATCTGAAGCCCTTTAGAATCATGGCAATTATATTGCCAGATAGTCCCATCTGCCCCGATGTGTGTGTCACTGCAAGCATAAGGCGGAGCACGCCGCTCATCTGATTAGGATTTCTGACTGAGGGGAGGAGAGCAAATCTCTTGAACCCTTTGCGGCGAGTAATCAGTAATGCGGCCAGCTATGCAGTGTCTAATTTCCTCCTTTCAAGGAACCAAGATTACAGTCATTACAGCATTGACCCAAGGCTGACATGGTCACCAAGTCAAGTTTCATTCCTAAGGAAACCTTATGATGGGGGCACCAACACAGTCATCGCTCAATTGACTCTGAGGTCCAAACACTCCAGATGTGCAAGCAACAGATCCCTGTGTTTGCAAGCTCTAAAGAGAGTGCTCTAAAAGAAACCAGTCGTTGAGGTAGTTCAAAACGCAAATGCCGCTCAGCCTCAGCGGACATATTTCGTGAATGTACGAGGAGCTAGGGACATGCTGAAGTGCAGGCGAATCTCAAGAATTGCCTGTGGTGTGGAACTATGTGAACATGAAAGTATGCATATTTAAACTAATCCAGAGGACACACATGAGACAAAATTTGTCTCTTACCATCTTTAACAGAGACTTCGCAAGTGTCTAACATGTCCGGAAGGTTGCACCATGCGTCGATGTAATGGGCCAGAGGACACTGGACCTCCTCTTATTGCAGTAAATTAAGACAAGTTGCCTAAACGGTCAACTTCACATTGACCCTCATATAAAAGACAAAGCTGTTATTCCAGTTTTGAATAAATTTTACTCCGAAAGTGAGCAACGGACATGACTGCGATAGGTTACAATGCTGAACCACTGAAAAAACACACATGAAAGGAATGTTCATTAAAGGAAAGCTAAAGGACAGCGTTTGTGGCATAATGTTGATTACCACAAAAATTTACAGTATTTCGACTCATTCCTCCTTTTCTTTAAAAAAAGCAAAAATCGAGGTTACAGTGAGGCATGTACAATGGAAGTTAATGGGGCCATTTTTTGAACGTAAAAATACTCACTGTTTAAAAAGTTTAGCCATAAGACATAAAGGATATGCATGTAGACATGATTTTGATGTGATAAAATCACTTACAAACCTTTACTTTGTAAAGTTATAGCCAATTTTATAACTTGGTTACCATGACGATGTAATGTCAGCAAAACCTAAAATCCTAAAACGACTGTAAAAATGACAATTTAAACAATTTTACAGCTCAAATAACACAAGAGTTTTAACAGAAGAATTAATACAAGTGATTTTATAAAATGATAAGCTTCACATTTCTGTTTAAACCCTCCAGAAATTTGCCAAATTCACTTTCATTGGCCCCATTCACTTCTATTGTAAGTGCCTCACTGTAACCTTGATTTTGGCTTTTTTAAAGAAAAGGAGTAACGAGTCTAAATTCATTTTTGTGGTAATCAACATTATGCCACAAATGCTGTCAACTGAGCTTAACTTGAACTGAGCCCAGAAAATGTTGATGCAACATGAGTACACTTACATGGACTGCAATAATTGACACTTTTCATGATTAGTACAACTGTGGCAGCTATAACTGTAATATTGATTATATATTTGATTAATTATGTAGCCCTATTTAAAAAAATATCAAAAACGAAAAAAACAAGAAAAACAAGGTGCACAGGTCATGAAAATCTTTTATAAAAGCCATTACCTGTTCTTTTTTTCTTCTTCGAGTAATTAAGCCTAATCCTAACATGATAGCCTATCATTTAAACCAAACCCAATCTCTTAAAATGACACATAAATTGTGCTCTTCATATTGGACTGACACTAGTGGCAGAACATTCTTCTTGTAACCCGCCTTTTAAAAAAAATGTAGGCTAATAATACCTTTATTGACACAGTTTGTGTGTCACCTTTTAAGCAACGTCTTTCATAGTTATTATTATCACAATTTATTTGCATTTTTGGGTGGACTTTATGGTATTTAGACCCTGTGAAGTGCACAGAATGGGAGCATTTACAAATCTATAGGTGCCCTTTTGGTTGTCCAGAAAAAGGGAGAAATTTAAATATTTAAATAAAACTACATTAAAATCTCGTAATAATCTCACAATAACGGTAATAATGTGTTCTTATGAGATTTCTTTGTAAATTGCAGGCGTATAAAAGAAAATTATGCCGAGGTGCCTTTAACAGCGCGCGCTACAGCAGATCGGGGGCGAATTTCAATCGCAAGTGATCTCCCTATGCCCTACTGCCTCAGAGGCAGAGCCCTTGAATTGGGTTCTCTGAAAGAAACATGGCATTACTGTATGAATGTACCCTTTGCTAACAGTCTTTTGGAAGGGCCCCTCAGGAAAAGATTAATTTTCTCACTTTTGCTTTGAACAAGCTTTCAAGTGGTGTCCCCTTCCGCTAGTAGTGCCCTTCAAGGAGGCAATAAATGTTGTTTTGAATTTGCCCCAGAACATCGGAGTGCCGTTACATCAGATGAGTAACAGGTCAGATAAAAAGTCCACTCTATGTATTGTGTTGTAAGTTCAACAAAAGAATAATACTCGATTGCTACCACATTTCCGACATTGCGCACCTGAAGTTTAAACAGATTTATTAATTAACATCTTTTATAGAATATTGACATAAACTGAAGGAGCTGTCTTGTTCACCAAAGCCAGTTTGGTTTTTGCTTAAACTTATAGGACATTAGACTGATCACTTTCAGAAAAATACCATGGTATTAGGCCTACCATATTTTGGACATGTAGTCTACCATTATAAACAATCAAAACCATAGTACCATTTTGACACCATCATTGTACCATGGTTCTGCCATATTATTGCTGTAAGGTCCTACATATTTAAAAATATTAATGACAATAAATAATCAGAATACAATAAAATAACAATATATGAATATTAAAAGAAATGAAGAGAAAGTAACAGAAGGTCAGAGTGGAAGCAGCAGAGATGACAGGATGAAATGAGGGAGTAGAGATGAGAGAAAGTGAAAAGAGTGACGAGACAAGAAAAACATTAGTGCCAAATAAAAAAGCACTGTGCTGTTACCAGGGTAATACCATGGTACTGAATGATTATTATATTCATATTTCATGATATTGTCATGGTACTCCAAGGTACTTTAAAAAAATACCATGACACATGTCAAAAACGTGGGGTTATCACAGACCATATGTCTGAAAATAAATTAATAAATAAATAAAAACAAGTGTAATACCATGGTGCTTTTTGTGTGAAATAACAGAATAGGCTATTATTTGTGATAGCGGAAACAATGGAAAAAACATGTACAGTATTTAATACAAGAAAAATGCTTAAATACTCAAAAAACAAAGAAATAAGTTAAGTATATATAATTACTACTTAGATCAGTGCCCTTATTCATCCTTCCGCCCCTGTCCCTGCTAAGGTCTGTGCATGTCATGGTTTAGACCTCATTTACCTAAAAATATACAATTCATTTTTATATACATACATTTATGACAATAACAAGTATAACCAATTGGTAGCCTAGATGTTCCCTTTATTTATATTATACTTATATACGTATCTACCCGAACCAAAAACCGTGGATTAATAGCGATGTTCGTGTGGCACTTAATGCACAGACCTCCGCTTTTAATTCCAGGAACGCGGAGGAGCATAAACAAGCCAGTTATGCCCTCCGCAAAACTACCAGAGAAGCCAAACGCCAGTACAGGGACAAGATTGAAGGACAGTTCAACACCACCGACTCTAGAAGCATGTGGCAGGGAATTAATATCATCACAGACTTCAAAGGGAATAAAAACTCCACTGTGAACACCGCTACCTCTCTCCCGGATGAGCTTAATACTTTTTATGCTCGTTTCGAGGGAAATAACACCACCCTCACGGAGAGAGCTCTCGCGGGCGAAGCTACAGAGGTTAGTTCACTCTCCATCTCTGTAGCGGATGTAACCCGATCCTTCCAACGGGTGAATATCCGTAAAGCCGCGGGTCCAGACAGCATTCTGGGCCGCGTCATCAGAACGTGCGTGAACCAACTGGCTGGTGTTGTTACGGACATTTTCAACCTTTCTCTCTCCTTGTCTGTGGTCCCCACATACTTTAAAAACGACCACCATTGTGCCTGTACCAAAGCAATCCAAAATCACTTGCTTAAATGACTGGGGTCCTGTTGCTCTGACCCCCATCATCAGCAAATGCTTTGAGAGACTAATCAGACATTACATCTGCTCTGTGCTGCCTGCCTCACTGGACTCACTGCAGTTTGCATACCACAACAACCGCTCCACTGATGATGCCTTTGCATCTACACTACACACTGCTCTCTCCCACCTGGAAAAAAGGAACATATGTGAGAATGCTGTTTATAGACTACAGCTCAGCATTCAACACACACAGTGCCCTCCAAGCTTGATGAGAAGCTCCGGGCTCTGGGCTTAAACAGCTCGCTGTGCAGCTAGATTCTGGACTTCCTGTCATGCAGTCTCCAGGTGGTTAGAATGGGCAGCAACATCTCCTCATCACTGACCCTCAACACTGGAGCCCCGCAGGGCTGTTTTCTCAGCCCACTCCTGTATTCCCTGTACACACATGACTGTGTGGCAACACATAGCTCCAATGCCATCATTAAGTTTGCTGATGATACGACGGTGGTAGGTCTGATCACTGACAATGATGAAACAGCCTACAGAGAGGAGGTGCAAACTCTGACATGCTGATGTCAGGAGCACAACCACTCCCTCAACATCAGTAAGACCAAGGAGCTTGTGGTGGACTTCAGGAGAAAAGACAGAAAACATAGCCCCATCACCATCAATGGAGCACCTGTGGAGAGGGTAAGAAGCTTCAAGTTCCTCGTGTCCACATCACAGTGAAACTCACATGGTCCGTCCACACTGAAGCCGCTGTGAAGAAGGCTCACCAGCGTCTCTTCTTCCTGAGACGGCTGAGTAAGTTTGGAATGAACCATCACATCCTCACACGGTTCTACACCTGCACTGTAGAGAGCATCCTGACTGGCTGCATCACTGCCTGGTATGGCAACAGCACTACCCTCAACCGCAAAGCCCTGCAAAGGGTGGTGCGAACTGCCAGACACATCATCGGAGGTGAGCTTCCCTCCCTCCAGGACATATATACCAGGCGGTGTGTGAAAAAAGCTTGGAGGATCATCAGAGACTCCAGCCACCCGAGCCATGGCCTGCTCTCACTGCTATCATCAGGCAGGCGGTATCACAGCATCAGGTCCCGCACCAGCTGACTTCATGACAGATTCTTCCCCCAAGCAATCAGAATTTTGAACTTTAGATCACTCACAATCAGTATACATCAGTACTGCACTTTATTAGTCTTACACAGGACTGTCATAAATTATATTCTCTCATAATAACACACTGGCAACTGACTATCAACTGACAGCCTGAATGTCAATACAGCACAATACAACCTACTGTATATTTTATATATACTATTTTTATTGTATTACTGTGTATTCTATATTGTGTGTGTGTGTGTATTCTGTATTGTGTGTACTGTATACTGTACATTGTATATTATTATTTGTATATTGTGGTGTGTAATTATGTGTATATTAGATATGTAAATTGTGTTGTGTAAATCTGATGTTTATTGTAAATTGGTATATGTCTCATCACTGTCATGACTGCTATGTTGCTCGGAACTGCACCCAAGACTTTCACCCACTGTTGCACATGTGTATGGTTGAGTGACAATAAAGGGATTTGATTTGTTTCCCCTGCCTGCAACGTTCAAACTGTTACTGTATCATCATAAAGACTTTTAATGATTTTTAGAACAAGAAGCACTTGATCAGAGGGTATATAAAGCCATGAAATTCTTAAGTCTGGTCAGTCTGTGGTAAACTTCTTTTGCTGCTGATATGCAGAAAAGGATAGCGACAAGCCCCACCCCCCCCAACAACTTTTGGGCCACACTTCCCTCCCCCTCCCCAACAATTTTTGGGCCAGTTTCTATGTAAAATCCTGGGCCGATTTCTTTTCCCAGTCCGCCCCTGAAACATCTGTTCAAGGAGCGAGTGATATTTATATTTATTAAATTGCAATTTGTTATACAAAAGTCAACAAATTCTGCAGTATCACACTACCAAGATCCTCTACAGCAACAGTAGCACAAAAGAGCAGGAGAAAGAAACAAATGTTGCCTTTCAAGTCATTCTTTTAACGTTACGTCGATGATTGACGGTAGGGGTCATTCCCGAGAGCCCCAATCTCTCTGAATGGTTTCCATCACGGCAATTTCATTGGCAGATGTCTTTCAAAGTGTCGCCTTCCAAGCTCAGCGAGCATATGCTGTAAAAGGCGGACCGAAAGACAGCCTCCTCAGAACTTCTCCTTCAGAGGTTGAGTATGGATCTCTCTCTGTGGATCACGCCTTCGTCGAGAGTTGCCCAGAGTTCAGCAGACAGAGTCTTCTCTTCTATTGAAGCAGAAAGATCACTGTTCCCTGAGTGCCCGACGAAAAATTGTATCCTTACATTTAGGGCTCTATTTTTGTGGGTGCGCAAAGCGTAGAGCTATGTGCAACGACCATGTGCAACGTCTTGTCCAATTGTCGTGAGAGCGCTAATTCTCAGCGCAATGTTTAAACTCAGTTCCTGCATTTGCAGTTTGGAGATTCCACCAGCAGGTGGTAATAAAGTTCATGTCCATACTCTGAAAATGTAATGGAACATCAAATTATGTCCCTGACGATCAGAGTTGTAGTCATCTTATATGAAACAAAAATGTATAAGATTTATGTAAAACTATATCTATCTATAGGTAATGGTTTATTTTTCAATTAGTATTATTATGTTTAAATTGACAATTGTATTTATGATTTAATTTGTAATGGTATTTTTCCACCAGTTGTCGTAGAGTGATTTTTAAGTCACTGCAAAACGGGCCAGTGGAAAAAGCTGTAGAGGGTAAAATATTTGGAATTGGTATGATTTTTTGACCACTTCATTATTTGGATTATATTTTCATTTATTTTGAAGTGTTATTTCAATTTAGAAATATTTTTGGTTAAATTTTTTCGTGTTTCAATAAATTAATGTAATTTTTCAAAATCAAAATTGACCGGTAGAAGTGAAATGTGCGCCGATACAATCACTGTTAACACTAGCAATGATTGGTGTGTTAGTAGATTAAAACTGATTAATAATACTTACATTCTCTATAATGTAATTAGTTTTCATCCAAATATGTTCGAGAATCACAGTCTCCATGCGTTTAAAAGAAGCATGTCACTGTCATAGATATATAACTGACAATCATCAAGGATGCAGTTAATGCACAAAAGAACGTAATTCTTCTACTTCATTTATATTACCAACTTCTTATGAATGTGCTGTCTTTGTTTACAGTATATCGTTGGTGGTTGAGGGAATTAGGACGCAGATGGTAGAATAACCAGAGAACACCTCAGAATTAAATTGCACTTGATCCAGCCCATTTGCGCGTTGGTATCATTTGGCGGATCTGGAAGCAGATGATTGCAAGTGAGACAGCCGAGAGAGTTAGCAGATTGGAAGCTGAGCTGGTATGCATTCTTTCCAGGGCAGTCGATGAGCTCGGACTTGAATGGTCTCCTCCATCCGAGCCCGAGCATTCACGACTGGACGAATGGTATCTGAACGTGGGCTGGCTTCAATCTGCTCCCCAGCGTAAAGTGCCATTCTTCCCAGAGATGCATGCTGAGCTCTCCAAAACGTGGCATGCGCCCTACTCGGTTCGTACGCAGGTTTCAGGAGTGACCACTTTAACCACGCTAGACCACGCAGAGCAGAAGGGCTATACCACACTTCCACAGGTGGAAGAAGCTTTTGCGGCACATTTATGCCCCGCCTCTGCACCTGGCTGGAAGAAGGGCCCTTCTTTCCCGTCCAAACCGTGTCTGCTCTCACATCCAAGTCTTATGCGGCCTCAGGAAAAGCTGCATAGGCTCTGCACACCATGGTGGTTTTGCAGGTCTTTCAGGCAAAAATCCTGAGGGATATGGATGAGCGTGTTCCCGACCTCGCACTCTTCAATGAGTTACACAGCGGGACTGATCTTGTGTTGCGCCCCATCAAAATTACTGCCCAGGCCTTCGGCAGATCGATGGGCACTATGATGGCACTCAAGCGGCCTCTCTGGTTAAACTTATCGGAGATGTGCGATGAGGACCAGGTGAGGCTTCTTGACGCTCCGGTGTTACAACTCGGCACGATAGACCTTTTCTCCGAAAAGCTTGATACTGCAAAGAAGCACTCGCAGGCAATGAATCAATGAAGCATTTCCTGCTGACGTGCTACATCTGCTGGAAAACCACTGTTGGGCCTCATGTATTCAGATAGAAGACAAAGGCAGGCCTAACACAGTTGTAAAACCTAACTCAGGCCCACATACCAAGTCATAAATTTTACTAATAAAAATTGCGCCAAAATCAAACAAAGGGAGTCCAAAACAGACTACAAATCCCATGAAGCCTTGCTCACTAAAGGATCGAACTCTCAACTCCTATTGGATGAGGCACATGACAGAACGCACCTCAACCATGACATCATCAGGAGTAGAAATACCTCTGAAATGCTTCCAGGATTTGCTTCCAGCAACTTTGCTCGCTGTGCATAGACGCAGCTCATCGCTGCTCTCAGGTGTAGCCTTGTGGCACAAGGAAGTAACATCTGACTTTAAACTTTGGCCATACAATCTTCATCTCGCTGGACAAGTTGAGATTACTCTGTGTTCCACCGAACACTCTAACGGATCCGAAGGAGACCGCCAAGCAATCCGCATCTTCATCCGTTTGCCTGCAGAAGTGAAGAGATAAAAGATTTCTCTTCCATCTTCAATCAAGTCGATGTCGCTGATTTCTCCGCCAGCCTGCCGAGAATCAGCAGCCGTACCACCCACTGACAGAGCGAGGAAATGGCCTCCCGTCATTACCCAAGCCTCAAGGAACCGAGTCGGAGTTAAAGGATGGATGAACACACATTCTACATCCTCATACGATTCAAGTAAGAGGTTTACGTCTGGGCAGAGATAGAATATTATAGTGTGTTATTCTTGTGTATCAAGGTTATTGCTTGTACAGTTTACGGACCGCCGTGTCCGCTCATTATTAATACTCAGGGTATTAATTATCACAAATGAGATTTGCTGTATTGTAGTCCAACCACATTGGACTGTTGTGCATTTCCGCCATCGCGGGTGAGACCGGCAAACTGAGTTTATCCATTAAAGAATCAAAGACTGCGGGGCGGTTTACGAGCCGTCCACCGTGTCTCTGAGTGATAAACTAACAGCTGCTTTCTCTCCCACGATCGCAAAACCGGCTGTGGGGCCATCACTTTATTCTCTCTCTCTCTCGTACTAACCACACACACACACACGCGACCCCTCACAAACATTCTCGCACACATTTTTGGCTAGTAGATAGCTTTGTGATAAAGCTCAGCTTTGTCCCTAAGCTACCATTGACTGGTTTCTCTCCGCCCACATTCGCAGCCATATTGTCTGGCCGGAAGTCTCACGTGACATACTCTCCATGAGAGTCACGTCCACCATTATGTGCGCATCCCTCCTTACACACACACACACCCTCATGTGTTATAGGATTATTTTGGTTTCCATATCTAATCATATCACTGTTTAGTTTGTAGTTGTAAGTCGGAAGTTTATTGACTGCATTGTATTAATTATTAATTGATATTACTGCATAAATAAACTTTGTTATATTACAAAGAAAAGTGTTTTGGTTTGTTTTGCATACACCTGTGTCATGCTGACGAGATGTCAGTGCTCGGATTCGAGCCTTCATTCATTGTTTTTTTTTCCCGACAATCGATATTCTTCGGATGTCGATTTTCCTAAGAAAACAATCTAATATTGAGACTGTTATACTATCTGGTTATTAGTCCCTGATTCCAGGATGGTGCCCCATCAATATTAATCCTTATTAATATTCTATTGATTTTTGATAATTGATAATTATCTTTGATGATTGTTGAATTTGAATGATCAATAAGCTAGTGTTAATTTTAATTAATGTTTCATCGATGTTAACAATTAGCGATTATCTTTGATAATTGTTGATTTAAAGGATTAGAAAAAGCAAACATTCATTCTCATCAATGTTCTATTGATTTTAATCAAACCCGCTCCTAAACGTAGCGCACTGCATTTACTGGAGCCCCATATTAGGTTTTAATGAGTTAGATTCAATTCATTAATTTAAATATTAATAATAACTAAAGAAATAATTATTAATTATTTCTGATAGTAACACTGATCTAAACAACCAGTAAAGCCCTACACCACTTTATGCAAGACGTTGTAACCAGGCCCTCACAAAGGCGGAGAGAAGCTCCCAGGCCAGAGGAAGCACTCCTGATGGTGTCAGCACAGCAAAGAGGAAGCCAGAGCTCCAGCCACTGTTTGCCCCAGCCCAGAAGAAGGCTCGTTTCATGTTTCTTCTCCCTGTCGCTACAATTGCCAGGAGAGATTAAATTTCATGTGCAAACACAAAAATAAAATGTATGCATCTCGAATCCACAAATGTGACTCACAAAAAGAGCTGTTTCCTCACAATGCTGTAGTCACACCTCTCACATGCTCTCAGTTGGAAACCAAGATTCTGTGCCCTGTCACGATGCACGCAGGTGCCTGGAGCGCGCTATCGGGCATTTCCAAATGGGTTATCAAAACCGTAAAAGGGTCATTCTTCAATTGGGGTGGCAAGTGGTGTCCCTCAAATTTGCAACAATAGAAATCAACTTTAAATATGAATAAATCGTACAATGTTTGCACATTTGTATTCTGTAAGGTTAAAGCCAGTGGCGTAGTGTCTGTGTATGCAGGGATGCAGTTGGGGCCTGTGAAGGTGATCGCTAAACAGCCCCCTATTTTGGACTATTTCCTGTGTGCAAACATTATTGTAGGTGATGGTTGATCTGAGGAGTGCATTTCGAGTTTATTTTTTCTTATTAAATGTAATATATTTGACTTAATTTAAAAAATGTCATGTGTCGCACTTTATTAGAGTCTGTGGTGTTACAATCATAACTTGCTGATTTGACAGATTTCAATCTAAATTTTGATAAATATAATCTTATTAACATTTCCAAAATGTCCCATGACCTTGAAACTATCATAATGGCCACCTCCATTTGAGAAAAGTCAAGATTTGTGCAAATTTGTCTGTGGTGTTATTGTCTGTGGTGTTACTGTTTTTTATGGTAACACCACAGAATCCATAGTTACTCAACATGCAATATACATACTGAGACATGGGCGTATTGGAAGTTGTCCGAAATCTTAGTGATTTTAACCTTTTAGAACAAACACTATTAAATTACTACAGTTCATTTGTCTTGTCTTTTTTCCATTTATGTCTAAATAAATAAAGATAACAGTTCCCCTTGACAGAAATAGGGTCTAAATGGAAAAAAACTGAAATTTCAGTAAAATAATTCAATTGAATTCTTAAAGTAATTAATTTTTCTGAATAAATCCCTAAAGTTGCACTTACCTACTCATTTTAAAACAACCCTGAATTTCACTTCTAATACCGGTAACACCACAGACATAAGTGGTTGTCACTAGTTTTTGATTAAAACTATTTAAAGACAAAATGTCTTTAAGCTTCCATTTTACTGGATGAAGCATAAAAAACTATTTTGAAATGCATAGCAATAAAGTATATTATCCAATAAATAAAAAACATTTTTACAAATTCTGCCTCTCGTTTGCCACTCTAATTGAACAATGACCCAAAGAACGGTTATACAATCAGCTCTCATAGGCGTACATGGACTGTTTGAGTTTAGAGGGATGGACGCTGGTTGGCACTGTCGGCCGCAGGGTTAATGCACAAGTTTTTCTTTTTTTTTGGTTTAGGGGAGTTTGATTGTTGCACTTTAATGTGGAATGTGGTCTTTATTAATTTATTTTTCACAATCTATTTTTTCTAATATGTCAAAATGTCAAGTGTTAATATGAGTGGATTGTCTCTCTCCATGTAGAATGTGAATGGGTTGAGGCACCCCATAAAAAGAAGGAAGGTTATTTATTTTCTTAAACGTAAGAAATATGATATAGTGTTTCTTCAAGAAACGCATCTTTCTCCGCAGGAAGCTGAAAAATTTGGGAAGATATGGGGTGGACATGTTTTCTTTAGTGCTGGCTCAAGTAAGAGCAGGGGAGTCATTACATTGATAAGTAAACATCTACAATTAAAATGTCTCAAACAGATTAAAGATAAATTAGGAAGAGTCGTTATTGTTTCAGCAGAAATTCAGGGGCAAAGGTTGATTTTGGCTAATATTTATGCACCTAACTTTTTTATAGATTTTGAAGGGATGTTGCAAGCCGCTGGCACCTCTCATGATATAATATAGGGAGGAGACTTTAATCTATTGATAGACTCAATCCTTGATCATAGGGAAGCAAAAGTGTGTAAGCCCCCTAGAGCAACACTGACACTTCACGGGATGTGTAAAAATCTTGGTCTTACAGATATTTTGAGACTTTTGAACCCATCTGGTAGGGACTATACATTCTTTTCATCAGTCCATAAGATTTATTCTAGAATAGATTTTTTTTTATATCTAAGTCCCTCATTTCATCTGTTGTTGATTGCTCAGTTGGAAACATCTTAGTCTCAGATCATGCCCTGGTGAGTTTAGAGATGTTGACACATATGGAGAATAGAAATCATATAGTTGGCACTTTAATGTATCCCTTTTGCAAAATCCTGATTTCCAACAAATGTTAAAGGCTAAAATCAATGTTTATATGGAGACCAACTGGTCTTCAGTATCCTCTGTGGGCGTGGCTTGGGAGGCACTAAAGGTGGTTCTTAGGGGTCGGATCATACATTATTCACCAAAAAATCCAAACCAAAAGAACTCGTGGAGTTGGAAAATAATATTAAAAGTGCCGAGGCAGAGCTGAAGTGATTAATGTCGTCTGATGGCCTCAGAGAATTGACCCGATTGAAATACAGATATAATACTATTTTGTCACGGAAGGTGGAGTTTTGGCTATTCAGGCTAAGACAGTCATACTTTGAGTCAGGGGACAAAGCAGGGAATCTTTTGGCTAGATACATAAAGCAGAGAGAGTCTTTTTCTACCATTCTCTCAGTGAAATCTGCTGTTGGTAAAATATTTACCTCAGCCATTGATATTAATAAGGCTTTTAAAGAATTCTATCTTGATCTCTATAGTTCCATGTCTTCGTCTACTGATGAAGATATTAGAAACTTTGTGGAACCATTAGAACTCCCCAAACTGACAACTGAGCAAAATAATTTTATTGATTCTGAGATAACCTTGGAAGAGCTTGGCGAGGTAATTAAGGCCTTGCCTACAGGCAAGGCTCCGGGGCCAGAAAGCTTTGCCTCTGAATTTTTTTTTGGATCTTATGCTACAGAACTGGCTCCACTTTTGTTAGAAGTTTATACGAAATCATTAAAGAATGGAAAGCTTCTGCCAACCATGACACAAGCCCGGATCAGTCTGATTCTTAAAAAGGACAAAGATCCAAGCGAGTGTAAGAGTTACCGTCCAATTTCCCTGATCCAACTTGACGTAAAAATATTGACAAAAATTCTGGCTAACCGATTAAGTACAGTAATGACATCTCTTATACATATAGATCAGGTGGGGGTTATTCGGGGTCGTAGCTCTTCTGATAACATTAGGCGTTTCATCAATATCATGTGGTCAGTGGCGAATGATCAGACTCTGGTCGCTGCCATCTCACTTGACGCCAAAAAGGCATTTGATATGGTAAAATGGGATTATCGTTTTAAGATTTTGGAAATATATGGGTTTGGGAATACTTTTATTGGGTGGATTAAGTTACTTTATAGACACCTGGTAGCGGCGGTACAAACAAATGTATTAATTTCATATTATTTTACTCTGGATAGGGGCACCCGGCAGGGTTGCCCTCTTTCCCCATTATTGTTCTGTCTTGCCCTGGAACCATTAGCAGCTGCAATAAGAAAGGAAGATGATTTTCCAGGGGTGGTGGCGGGAGGTATGGCACATAAGCTTTTGCTCTACGCAGATGATATTTTATTGTTTGTCTCTGACCCCACTAGATCTATGCCTTGCCTCCACAGAATTATGAATTCCTTTTCTAAGTTCTCAGGATACAGAGTCAATTGGTCTAAATCTGAAGCTAGGGCTCTGACAGCGTACTGCCCAGCGACCCAAATAGGGCATTAAGGATTTGGGCAATTTATTCCCAGCATATTTGTGTCATTTAGTTCATTTTGACCCCTTAATAAAAAGGTTTTCGAGCGATGTGGGCAGGTGGGCTTCATTACATTTATCTATGATTGGGAAGGTTAATGTTGTTAAAATGAACTGTATTCCAAAATTCAACTACCTGCTACAATCTCACCCTGCAGATGTCCCCCTCTCTTATTTCAAGCAATCTGATAGCATAGCGAAGTCTTTCATTTGGAATGGTAAGCATCCCAGATTACATTTCAATAAGTTACATAAGCCGATTGACAAAGGTGGGCTAGGCCTACCCAAGATTTTGTTTTATTATTATGCATTTATAACATAGCTCAGACATTTGGCTCTTTGGTCGCTTCCACCTGAGAGAGCCCCTCCCTGGTTTTGTATTGAACAGGAAGTTCTTGCCCCTATTTCACCATTGCAAAGCCTTTCTGTCAAACTAATCTGAGAAATTAAGTTACACCCCGTTATCTTGCATTTGCACTCGGTATGGACAAAAATGTCCAGAGTGTTTAATTCGGACATTTATTTAAATGTTGGATCGAGCATATGGATGAACCAAAAATTATGTGTTAATAAGTCCCCTTTCTGCTGGTCAGAGTGGATTGTGAGAGAGGTTAATACACTTGGTGACCTATATGAGAGTGGAGTGTTGAGATCCTTGGTTCAACATTTTGGGATTCCCAGATCTCAGTTCTTTAGGTATTTACAGCTGCGACACCTGCTCTGTACTATTTTTGGGAGTAGCATACACACCCCTAAAGCAGCAGATACTCTGGGAGTGGTGATTACTGCTTTTGGAAAAGGTTATGAGGCATCAGTGTATTGCTCCCTGCTAATTTAGAGTCTGGGTGACAGAGCTTCAACTTCTTTCAAGAGATTACAGGAGAAAGATTTAAACTTGATATTGGGGGAGGGAGTGTGGGCTAGGGTTCTAAAAAACGTCAAGTCTGTATCTAGAGATGCAAGGGTGCGCCTTATGCAATTCAAGATTTTACATCGATTCTATTGGACCCCCTCTAGATTGTATAGGCTTGGTCTTAAAGACACATCCACCTGCTGGCGATGCCAATCAGAAGATTGTTTTTTGAGTGTGTTAAGATCCAAGAATTTTGGTTGAAGGTTCAGAGTTTTGTGTGTGATGTACTGGGCACTCAAATTTCATTTTGCCCAAGACTGTATTTTAGGCGATGAGGCGGTCATCAAAATAGGGGATAAACACATAAAAACCAGTGTGATGACACGCAGACAGATTGTTTTAAGGAGATGGAAGTCGGCTGGAGCACCCTCATTTCGGGAGTGGTGCACGGTGATGGGGAGGGTGGCTGCTTTCGAGGAGGTGTCATATAGAAGGCTGGGGATCTGGGATTAATTTGATGGGAAATGGGGCAGTTATTTGGAGTTTTTGGGGGACTCTCGGGGAGGGGCTGTGGAGAGAGAGGCATAGTTTTAGATGTGTATGATTATTATATTATTTTTCTTCGTATTATTATTACTTTTGTGTGTGTGTGTGTGTGTACTTATGTGTGACCATGGGGATGTTTGTTGGGTGGGGTTAGTGATTGGGGAGGGGGAGGGGTAATAGAGGGAATTAAATATTGATTCAATGTACTGTATATTTGTTTTGTTTTTCTTTGTCAACTATTTGTCAACAAATCATTTCAGAGAGCTCTCAGGTTGATGGCCGCCTCAGTAGTTGACACACCGCTGGCCTTACTGCACATGAGACTCCTTCAATGCTTGGTTTGGTGCAAGAGTCCCGTGGAACGCATGGCGCCATGGCAAATTATGCCTACTGGTGACGCGCTGCTGTTTAGCCACACCATCACAGTGGAAGATTTATCAAACGGGTGTCATGCTCAGCCAAGTGCAGAAGCATCCAACACAGGCTTGGGAGTCCTGTGCGATGGGCATACAGCTTTTTGTACCTGGGCAGATGTGAAGCTGAAATGGCACCTAAACTGCCTAGAGTTATTGGCAGTATTTCTGTCTCTGAAAGCCTTTCATCCAGATCTCCAGTATCATCACATGCTGGTCCGGACGGACAACACATCAGTAGTAGCCTATTTAAACCGCCAAGGGGGAGTTCGGTCATGTCCAATACTAAATCTGACGTGCTGGCTTCTGCTCTGGTGTCAAAGGGTGTTTTTACACTTGGTACTTTTCAGGGCTCTGAGTGCGGTTCACGGGATTTTTGGCCCATATGTGAACAATCCAAACGATCTCAGACCCCTTTAAAACGAATCAAACCGAGACCATCTCGGGAGGTGGTCCAAGTACGGTTTGCTTGCAGTCTGCGGTTCGGTTCACTAATAACGTGCAGTGTGAACAATAAAACTGATATTCCCTTTCACATAATGCAAAATATGTTTGACCCTGACAGCTTACCGTACACCAGTAATGATGAAGAGAAGGGGCGCGACGAGCTGCTTATTCCGTTTTTATGTAGATGACAGAGTAAGTTGCTGATGAAAACTTTTTAAACTCCTCACAAAACAAACTCGAAAATCTTTCTTCAGTGTTCTGTGCAAATGAAGACTCAAGGGTTTAACCGGACCACATTGGAATGGCGAAGACGAATAATTTCAATAGATAAAACAATGATCAATCACAATTTTAGTTGGCAATATGACTAATCTACCATAATCCATGATTTAATTTCTTGAATGTTGCCTCTAAATACAGTATTATTATTATAAAAATACAATGAATTCAGTTTAATGCACTGCTTTTCTCTCTTAATTTATAAAAAACAAGTTTTACACTATGTAATACAGTTCTTTTTTGATGCAGAAAATCAATAAAATATGTTTTATTGAACAAAGACACCTTACTATTGTTAATTATTCATTTTAAGGGTATAAAACATGTTTAATAATCACATAAGTTAATATGTAGAGATAACTGAACTCTTACTTTGAATATAGCCATAATAATAATAATATTCATCAATTTTGTCTTTTAAAATTGGTCTAGGTTCTGCAAAAACAACAGTGTGAAGACAAAATGGACTGAGACACCATAAAGGGTCAAGTGGACCAAAAAGAGATCTGAGCCCACTTTCAAGGTCACAAATAGTGTGAATGCAAAGAGAACTGATTCCTTTTTTCACTCGGTTCACTTCTTGGTCAACTTAAAGGGATCTGAGTTTGGTTCTTTTAAAGAGGACCCAAGTGTGAAAACACCTGGAAACACCTCAAATCGGTCCAGGTGGTTCACATTCCCGGCCGAATGAATTACGTGACTGCTTTCATGACAGAGCGTTCACCTCATAGAATCGAAATTCCATCCTCAGGTGGTCTTGAGAATTTGGGAGATTTTGGGGAGAGCAGAAGTGGATCTGTTCACCTCCCAGGCGAACCACCTGATACACCATGTGCTGTGCAAAATCAGGCTGGATTGGGAAACAGTGCTGTTAGTTGTGCCGAAATGGTCCATCCATCCCTTTTTTCCATAGTTGGTCGAACTACTGGAAGCTCCACCAAGGGAAATCCCGCTGAGGAGAGATTTACTCTCTCAGGCACAGGGCACAATCTGGCATCCACAGCTGGAGCTGTGGAAACTACACCTTTGGCCATTGACCGGATCACATGGGAAGTAGATGGAATGTTACACACAGTACTTGACACCACTGCACAAGCCACAAGCCTCTTTAAGGCACCTTTATGCACTAAAGTGGCGAGTCCTTTTCAGTCTGGTGTTCATCACGGAACGAAAACCCAGCAGACTGCTCGGTAAAAGTGATGCTTCACTTCCTACAAGAACGCTTGAATGCGTGTTTATCCCTATCAATGCTGAAAGTGTATGTTGCGGCTATTGCAGTGAATCATGCCCCTGTCGTGGGCCTTTCTGTGAACAAGCACAATCTTGTCACAAAATGTTTATGTGGTGCGAGACGTTACAGTCCCAGTTTGGGACCTGTCCTTGGTGCTGAAAGCACTATACAGCTCTCCATTCAAGCCACTGGAAACGGTAGAATTGCGCACTCTCTCGTTCAAGACCATATTACTACTGGCCCTTGCTTAAGTGAAGCATATGGGAGATCTCCAAGCTCTATCAGTGGAAGTTTCCTGCTTAGAGTTTGGTCCAGGCTTTTCAAAAGCCATTCTGAAGCCTAAAATTGGTTATATTCCTAAGGTTTTATCCAACCAGTTCAGAGCACAGGTGACAACCTTATATGCTTTCTCTCCACCTCCCTTTCAGTTGGAGGAAGAACGTTTATTGCACACACTTTTCCCAGTGTGAGTGTTGTGCATTTACATTGAGCGTACACGCCAGTTCAGGCTGTTGAGTCAGCTCTTTGTATGCTTTGGAGGCCGGTCCAAAGGCAGAGCAATCTCTAAACAGAGGCTGTCTCACCGGGCCATAGATACTATTAAATTATCTTATGAATCACAAGGCTTGGAATGACTTGTGGGGGTTAAAGCCCACTCCACATGGTTTCCTCTTGGGCATGGGTAAAAGGCCTGTCCTTATTGGACATCTGCCAGGCGGCAGGTTGGGCTTCCCCAAATATATTCATTAGATTTTATAATCTAGATGTTTCCTCCGTGTCTTCTCGGGTGCTTTCTGTGAAGGGGGATTGAGCTCTCATTACGAATGAGTAGAGCTGAAGCAATTGCATTACGACATGAATTTTGTAACTCCCCAAAGCGGTTAGTTACATCTTAAATGTCTGTCAAAACTTCGCTCATAAACCACATAGAAGGTGGTTGTCTTATCTGTAAAACACCACTCTGAGTTAGTCAGCACAATAACAGCTTTTACCGCTCTTGTGACAAAAAACATTTTGTATACTCCCAATAGCAGTTAGTTACAACTGGAAATGTCTGCTAAGGCTTCACTCTTAAACTGCACAGAAGGCTGTTTCCCCACCAGGTGAACACCTCTCTCTGGGTTGCTAAGCACAATAGTAGTGTTAATACTGCTTGGGTGGCATCAGTATCATTTATACTACCCACATGGCTAGTTGCACTAAGAAGTCATGTCTGAAGTTTAACCCCTTATTTGCCTGCACAATAGAGTGTTCCTGCTTGTCTAACACCTCTTGTTATGCAATTGGCCCAACTTCGGGTTGGCTGGGAGACATTTTTTGACTCTTTCCACATAGTGTAAGAGGTCAATTCTATCTCAAGTCATGCAGCACTCTTGTGTCTGTGGGTCAGTTGGCCCCTAAAAATATGTTTTAACTGCCTCCCAGAAAGGTAAGGCAGTTATCACATTGTTTTTTATCCTATATCACTTTAACTGCTTCCCCACACGGCAAAGCAGGTTACTGGGATCATTTAATCAAGTGTTTTTTCCCCCCTTGATTCCATATGGGAAGATTAAACTGTTCCTTCAGTCGGTTTTAGGTGCCCCCGCTGGTGGCCCCTTTTATAACCATAAACAAAGTACTGTGAATTCAGTCCTCCCTCCAAACAGTTCTTCACCTCATCTGAC
Source organism: Myxocyprinus asiaticus (assembly GCF_019703515.2). Classification (NCBI taxonomy): domain Eukaryota; kingdom Metazoa; phylum Chordata; class Actinopteri; order Cypriniformes; family Catostomidae; genus Myxocyprinus; species Myxocyprinus asiaticus. The sequence continues at coordinate 23,120,988 of NC_059380.1, forward strand.
GTGAGTTCTGTGGAGAAAATTGGCTACCAGCTGCTATGGCAAGTGTCACTGTGGTGTCACTCACTATCCCGGACTCTTCCCCAGTCATGTGTGGAAGCGGGTTTTCTGCGAACTTTCTACCACATTTTTTGGTAGCAAGAGCAGCAATATCAGTATTGTGGCGTTGTGCTACAGGGACCCCTACCGTCGATCATCAACGTAACATTGAGTGCACGACTTAAAAGGAAACGTCTAGGTTGCTATTATAACCCCGGTTCCCTGAAAGGAGGGAACGAGACATGACATAGCCACAATATTGATTCCTTGAGATATCTATCTATCTATTAGGGGTGTAAAAAATATCTTATCATCTTGTATCGTACAATACGACACTCACTATACAATTCCATATGTCACATAAGATACATAAACACATTATAGTGTAATTAAAATCAAGCAGTGCAATACGGAGAGCTGCAGAACAGTCTCCTCTCCGGAGAGGCGAGGCTGAGCGCTCACAGGACAACAGAGCAACAGATCTACACATCTATCTATCATATATCAAGGGCCGGCCCTGACATTCTTGGGGCCCTAGAAGGTACACCTAACCAAATACACCCAACATCAATAACTAAGCAAGCTTAAACTGGAAATAAACAATTTAAATTATTCAAAAGTATAAAACTTTAAAGTGCAAAACTATTACTGTAACAGGGTGCTTTAGAAGTGCAAAATGTAAAATAATTTATATAAATATAAATGTAACAATCATTTAAAATAATATAACTTTTAAACTAACCAAACCCAATCACATGCATAAATTAATTATTCAGTTTAGTTCAATTCTAAGACAATGCAAACAAATAAAAAATATTTAAATGACCAAATTAAGGTATATGCTCTTTACACTTTTTTTTTGTAAATAGTGGCACATGCTACTTGCAGCCTGGTGTAAAATGTGGCAGATACGATTTGCAGTGCACAGCAGTTTAGTGTAATATAGTGTATTCTAAAATAGTATGTAATCTAAACAGCATTCTGTGTATATAGTAGGCCTATAAGTATTGTGACAGAACTTAAAGGGTTAGTTCACCCCAAAATTAAAATACTCTCATCATTTTCTCACCCTCATGCCATCCCTAATGTACAGTATATGACTTTCTTTCTTCAGCAGAACACTTTTGAAGAAAAATAGAAAAATATCTTAGCTCAGTAGGTCCTTAACATACAAGTGGATGGTGATCAGAACTTTGAAGCTCCAAAAATCACAGACGTCATTCATACGATGTGCTGCCGCCAGCCCTACCTGAAGTCCTTCTCTGCACTGCCTAACCTTCAGTGAGCACCCGAACACAGCGAGGATACCATACCGCATTTACTTTTAGTTATATCACACTTCCCTTAGAAACTTTATTTACATCTCTTGTGCTATCTAAAATAAATGACTCTCTGATAATGTACAGCCACTGTCTGTCTTACCTGGACTTTATGGGGAGATGAATGAAATTGGCAAAAGCCGGAAAGACTACCAGCTGTCAAACTAACGTCACCATGTCAGCTCTTGAGCAATCATGAGTGGAATTTAAGTACTTATATCTTATTATCATATTTTTCCTAGTTTTGACAGGTTCCATTGTACTATTGTTGTGCATATGGCCGAGCTGTGAGGCTGGTGCTGTTTATACTTAAAGGCCTGAGTATACTTCTGTTGTCCACGTTACTGATCGTTCCACGCACAGTATGCATTATGCAAATTTCCCGTGGACATGGTCCTCATCTGTGCGCATCGTCGCTACATGAACCAGCCATTGCCTGTACTTAGAGTATCACAAAGCAGCTGTAGTGGGTAATCGCCGAACACGATTGTATTCACTTGTGGTCAGAAGAGTATACTAACTGCTAGACCATTGAGATCTTCTAATCAGATGGTCCTGTCCGTTCCTAAGACAAGGTTAAAATCTAGTGGTGACCATGCATTCTACATTGTTGTTCTTCGACTCTGGAACACGCCTCCTTTAAACATTAGACTCTCCCCTACGGTGGAAGCTTTTAAGTCTCGTTTAAAGATGCATTTTTTAGTCTGGCTTTTGAGGTTGAGCAAAGTTAATTGTTGTTCATGTGGTGTGTGAATGTGAATGTTTTATTATTTTATTATCTTTTTAACCTTAATATTTTGGAAAGCAGTTTGATCAAATGCTGTAGTTATAAATGTGCTATAGAAATACAGTTTTATTGTATTGTATTGTATTGTAATTCTACCCTCAGAGGTACAGAATCTCCTCACCAATGATATGATAGGGAGCGTACTGACAGGGGAAGAACAGAAAGGCTTTTACAGCTGGTATTTTATGATCACCAAAAAGAGTAGTAGGTTGCCACCCATACTGGACTTCAGACCTTTTAATCGGACACTCAGGAAGTCTCTGTTCAAGATCCAATCTCATGTCTTCACCCTGGACTGGTTTGTGTCGATCAACCTAAAAGAGGTTCAGATAGCCCACCCTACACAGGCCGTTCTTGAGATTTGACATCTAGAGGACTGCATTCCAGTTAAAGGTCCTACCATTCAGGTTGTCCCTGGCTCTTTGCACATTTACGAAATGTGTTGATGCGGTGCTTGCTCAAGTGAAGCCGAATTTTGGTTTGGATGCTGCTAGCTCAATCAAAGCAACAGTGATCTGTTGCTTGTGCATTTGGAGCAGTTGGGTAAACTGTACAAAGAGCATGTTGGTGGACAGTAAACAAGGTTTCTTCCTAGGAATGAAACTCTACTAGGTAGCCATGTCTGCACACCTGACCAACGAAGGTGTTCAGTCCATTCTCCTACACTTGACAAGGTTCAAGCTGGGGAGATCCCTCCCGTTGCGTCAATATCAGCGAGCACTGGGCTTGATGGCCGTTGCAGCTGCCGTCACCCTGCTAGGCTTGTTACGGATGAGACCTCTTCAGTGCTGGGTCACCTTTGCCTCCTAGTGATGCATCACTGTTTAGCCATGCTCACTATTTGGAGGAGCTCCGAATTTTATTGGAAAGGTGTGATGTGAAATGGTCAGACGCAAAGTTGTCACCACAAACGTGTCCAACATAGGCTGGGGAGCCCTGTGCGTCATACGTCCAACCTGGACAGCATCCAACCTGGACAGCTACACATACTGTGTGGCACATAAATCACCTGGAACTGCTTGAAGTCCTCTTGCCTCTGAAAGCCTTTTGTTTAGACATACAAGGGTCTCATGTTCTGATTCATTTGGACAGCACTGCAGTTGTGGTGTATATAAATTGCCAAGGAGGAGTACGGTCATGTCCAATGCTGAATCTGGAAAGCCAAATTCTCCTCTGGAGCAGGTCACGTCTCCTACCATATGTGAGATGCACTTCCCCGGCCACTTAAACAGCGGAGCAGATTTACTCTTGCTTCAGGGTGCAAGGACAAGGGAACAGAGAGTCCATCCCTTTGTCAGTTCAGATGATTTGGGAGGTATTTGGGGAAGCTGAGGTGGACCTATTTGCAAAAGACCAAAGAGGGTTGGAACGTCTCGATTTCTGGTGTAACCTTGATTTCCTGAAAAGAGGGAATGAAATGCTGTGTAGCAGTGCGCACTAAAGATTTTTCGCTGTTATGAGACAGAGATATGTGCTCCCCTCCCTGTAGGGTGACAACATTATATCAAACATGAATGTATTCTTAATATAGACAAATAAACTAAAAAACTGTTTTATATAACTGAATTGAAATATGATGTCACTCATTTTACTTCAAAAATGAAGGCAAAGTCCCTGTAAGGCTATGCAGGCTCAAGTAAAAGTAGCATTGCTACTTTTAGTGAACTACTCCCCAACACTTGTGATATTATTACAACATTCTACACCATATTTGGATTCATGCACATGAGGAGACTGAAGAAGTGTGATGAAGCATCCAACGATGAACATAGAGCTGCTCGGAAAAAAGATACCTGCTAGGGCACAGAACATTTTCAATGAGAGGGGCGGATGGTCACTGAACTCTATGGCCAGTCCATATGATTTCACATGTGAGGGCTTTTGGTTTTAATAAATAATAAATTGCAAATATCAAATAATATAGTAATCAAAATGTTAAAATATATGTCTACTCACTTTCCTGCAACACTAAAAACACACAGCTTTGTATTTTCTGTATTGAGCCAAGAGGTCAGTGTGTGACGTTTTCATCTTCCATTGGTCAAGCTTATACTCGTCATCCAGATTTGCAGGTCAGAATTCACCAAACTTGAACTTGCATCCACAGCAGAATGTGAAAGTGAATGAAGCACAAAGTGTTGTCTGACCACACCTTATCACTGAAGAATGAAAAATGTGGCAACAGCAGAAATAAGAACAAGTACTCATGTGTTTCTGGCTGAAAAATAATGTCTTTTTATTTATCTTTGAAAATATGTTATTTTTTCCAGTCTATTGGATGTAAAAAGCAGCAGTGTGCTGTGGAAGTGGGAATTCAAACTGTGATTTACTAAGTTTGGATGGACCCTTCTGTGAAGACTGAATTCAAACGAATGGAGGAAGATTTACCTCTCACGCCTTTCATTCATTCATTTATTCATGCATCTGTTCATAACATACTTCAGCAGATGGGAAAAATGGGGCTTTAATGATGGAAAACGGTGAAAAATAAATAAAGACACTGATGTTGGGAAGTTATATACAGAGTCCCATGTGGCATGCCTGTCATTAAAAGCACCATTGAAAGAGAACCTTGCATTGCTTTAACTTAAAATCCCCTCCTTTCTCAAACAGAGCTGAGCCTGTCTGTTATATCACAAGTTGTTTGGATGATTTTGTGCTGATGCTCTACTCTGCTTTCTTTGACTTCCTCTTGCGGGTTCCTTCACTCAGTTCCTCCTTTGTTTTGGCAGGAGAGAGGGGTGTGGGGATAGTGGCCGGTGCGGCGTGATGGTGATCATGGGAATCGTCACTACTGAGGGCAGAACCCAACAGCAAGTGGCACACCCAGGACTCAATGAGGGCGAAGGGCGATCCGTGAGAGTGTCGGGCCGTCATAACCACCTGTAATAGGAATAAAGAGGTAGTAACTGTCCCAGTGATCTTTTCTACTGGCATAATTGAAGAGACAGTGGTGAGAACAAAAGTTTATGTATACAATTAGATTTGCATTTTGTGAAGGAAAATGGCCTTCAGTGGCCTTGGTTTTTTATTTTTCCCATTCATTTTCTCCGTAGGCATTGACTTTTTTTTTTTTTAAAAGGGGTCATGACATGAGGAATACAATTTTTAGTTGTTCTTTTGACAGATAAAAGTTCATTGTACTATAAATAAAAAACATCCTGTAAGTTTCAGAGCTCAAAACTTCCTCCCCAAATGCACAAAAAAAAAAAAAAGTATTCAAACCAAGCTGCAAGAACACCTCGTTCTCTACTTCTGTGGTTTTGTGATGTCACACGGGGGTCATTAATGCATGACTGCCTCCCCAGCAAGATATCAACACCTAACTTTACAACATTGCACCCTTGGCCCGACCACAGGGTTGAAAAGTTGAAGAGGAGAGCAGGACAGATAGGCCTACTATTCCTGCACACCAAAGGGGAAGACACCTTCTTGTGCCCATCTAGACTGTTTTGTGTGTGTGTGTGTGTGTATTTTTATTTTTTTTAAAGCGCGTGTGGAGGCGTAGCATGTGTGGCATCCACGCACAACTCACCACGTGCCCCACCGAGAGTGAGAACCACATTATGGTGACCACAAGGGGGTTACCCCATGTGATTCTACCCTCCCTAGCAACCGGGCCAGTTTGGTTGCTTAGGAGACCTGGCTGGAGTCACTCAGCACACCCTGGATTTGAACTCACGACTCCAGGTGTGGTAGTCAGAGTCTTCACTCGCTGAGCTACCCAGGCCCCCATCTGGGCAGTTTTTTATTATTTTTTTCTATCCACCTTTTTCCTGGGGGACTTACTGGAGAAACAGATGTGGGTGCGACTTTGCCAGACGTCGTTCTATAGCATTGACTAGCTCCGGCCGCAGTCATTTTGGACACTGTTTACACTTGGTATTAAGATGATCCAATCACAAGTGGTCAGCCATAAATACAGGTTTAAACAGAGTGCAAAACATTTTGTCAGATCACAAAAAACACATATGGAGGTAGTCAAAACCGCATGTGACCACATCGCATTTGAGGTGTAAACACTGTACTGATGCACCCCAGACAGCAGTGAAGCACCATCCTTCACCTGTCAATCAAACACTATGCTAAAACAAGAGTTTTAAAGGTTGCATTACATGCAGCTTTAAACGGTAATAACGGTCTGATCAGAAAATTTGAAAAAGCGCTTACATATACAGTACATGCAAGAGATCTTCACAGATCTTCCTTAGAGTGTCTGATCTCAATATGCAGAGACCGAGATGACAAGCACCCAGAGGATACAGCAGACCACCATTATCTGACACCTAAATCATTTCTTTAACATGCCGAACATGTGCTTGACTACACCGTGAATCTGGACATATGCCAGGTTATAAACCTCTTGTCCATCATTTGATCATTATTTGATTAATTACTGCTGATATGATCCATAGAAAAGGTCAACACCCCTTTTAAATACCTGCTTTCATCTGGCGGTAACAACGCAATGTAAATCGCACCAGGAAATTTTTGTGAATGAAACACAATCTATAAGCCTAATTTACAAAGGAGGCATGTTTGTGTGGAAAGGAATGACAATAACTTACTTTAAATACTCAAGACAGCGCAATTTCAGCACTCAATGCGCTCGCTTAAACTAGATTGCGGGTGGTTAGTGAATAAGATGCCGGTTTTTGTGCTGAAATACCACATGCTAAAGTGGCACAACTGTTTAGTGAATTCGGCCCATAGTTTATATTAGGTCATATAGGTAAAAATACCTATATGACCTAATATATCATTCGAGATTTTGAAATGTGGATTGACTGGACACTGTTCTATCCCATAATGCCACAGGACCTGGGCAGACGTTACATTCAAACAGCTGGATTTAAAAAAAGCAGCAGAGAACTGCAAGTTGGATGGCTGTAAATGTAAACTGTTAATGCTAAACAGACCACGAAAGTTGTTCCTTGTTCTTAAATTGTGATTGTTTAACAAAAACAGAGCAGATTATTTTCACGGTTGTTGTTATTATGTCATGTAGTTGGGTCACGGGACAATACACACGTTTCCAGATGAAGTATGCCCGGAATGTACTACATATCTAAAGAACATACTTTTCTACTGGCTGAGAAGTGCATCCCTCATCAAATGCAGTACATACTATGACAGTACGCAATTACATCATTGCCAATGCTTCATGGGAGTCGGCAGTCCCTGCTGAGCCCTTTTGCAACATTTTCTGTTGCCATTAGCCTAGTTTCCATCCACTTTTCGCGCTATTTTTTTATCGACCAAGTGAAAATGTACAAAAAAAACGTTGCCGAAATTTGCCGTCTTCTGCCTGTTTCCATTCAAATGGCCTTTTATCGATAAAAATGGTGTGTGTGATGACGTCATGCCTAAAAAAACACTTTGTCGCATAAGTTGTGGTTTATCGCAAAAGAAATCTGCCCTGAAGCCATTTCCATACAGAAATTTATTTATCGCTAATCATGTACCTTTCGCCTCCCAGATGTCCCTAATTTTTTTCCTCCGAAGTTTTGGTAAAATGGGGAGAGTATTGAGACAATTAATTAAAATTAGCCAGTTTACTGTCATTTTAATTTCACAAATAAATCCAATCAGAAGAGGAGGAATTGCAATCAAAAGGGAGCTGTTGCCCTTCTGATAGGACTGTAATATTGGTCCTGATGTTGTGCCTATCGCAGGTTGCCACTGGTTCCGACCCAAGTAGTGGGGGAAACTTTCCGTCTTAGTATGAGGACCATCCATCGATGTGTATATACTGTGTGCACAGCTATTAATGAAAAATTGATGCGGTGTAATATCAGGGTTTACATATGATACATTCCTGATATTCAATAGGCTATTTTGAACAATTATCTAATCTAAAGCATCTCCATCACTGCATTATGTCCCGCATATTTGTCCAGCAACTTTTACGACCAACTGAACTTAATTGTCATCTAAAATTAATTGAATGTCATAATGCAATTTACATTTTCTGAAGAAGCTCAGCAAATGCAATCCGGGGTAAAGAGGGTTAGATTTAAAATATTTAAACGTTTTAAAATGTTCAAAAGCTGGTTTTCTGAAAGTGAACTCCGCATTGGACAAATAGTTCTGATAGTTTAAAGTCTTGAAAAAAGTGCAGAATATTCTGAGAATGTCATTCAGCCGACGTTTTTCGCCTACAGAACAGGGTAAGGCTAATTTAAGTTTGTGTAAAGAAAAGGCATATATAGGTCTAAAAATATAATTTTTTTCATTTGGTTATTTTTTTAATTTACTGCTTTTTTCATTTGGTAATTTATTTTATTTAATACAGGGAATTTTGCCAGCATTTTTTCAAAAGTAAGCCAAACAATAATTTGATAGAATTGGGCTATATGTTAGTGTTCCAAAAAAGCACACTGATGTTTTTCTCCTAGTATTGTGTATTTATTTTTAATTTAAAACATCTTTGTGCATAGAAATGATATGTTTTTTGTATTGTGGGCTAATTCCGTGACTGCTGTCTATTATTTTGAATGGTGTGTAAAAGCAACTTTAATAAATAAACAGATGGATTAAAATAATCACAAACAGTGGCCATTGTTCTCTGTGCACTTGTCAATGTGCATGATATGAGATATTTGTGTTGGCACTCCTAGAAGTGTCAAGTTTGCAGCATCGGATCTATATGCAGTTAAGATCAATCCATAATCACGTACAATAAACTGGCTTTCAAAGATGTATACCGTCGTCATGATTAACACAGGCTAACGATTGGGGCAAATTCTGTCATGTGACACTATATGTTTGCGTTAATGGCAATTTTCTTGACAAAAAGTGTTTCCAAACCAGATTTTCGTGATATTTGCGAATACAGGTGCATCTCAATAAATTAGAATGTCGTGGAAAAGTTCATTTATTTCAGTAATTCAACTCAAATTGTGAAACTCGTGTATTAAATAAATTCAATGCACACAGACTGAAGTAGTTTAAGTTTTTGGTTCTTTTAATTGTGATGATTTTGGCTCACATTTAACAAAAACCCACCAATTCACTATCTCAACAAATTAGAATACATCATAAGACCAATTAAAAAAAACATTTTTAGTGAATTGTTGGCCTTCTGGAAAGTATGTTAATTTACTGTATATGTACTCAATACTTGGTAGGGGCTCCTTTTGCTTTAATTACTGCCTCAATTCGGCGTGGCATGGAGGTGATCAGTTTGTGGCACTGCTGAGGTGGTATGGAAGCCCAGGTTTCTTTGACAGTGGCCTTTAGCTCATCTGCATTTTTTGGTCTCTTGTTTCTCATTTTCCTCTTGACAATACCCCATAGATTCTCTATGGGGTTCAGGTCTGGTGAGTTTGCTGGCCAGTCAAGCACACCAACACCATGGTCATTTAACCAACTTTTGGTGCTTTTGGCAGTGTGGGCAGGTGCCAAATCCTGCTGGAAAATGAAATCAGCATCTTTAAAAAGCTGGTCAGCAGAAGGAAGCATGAAGTGCTCCAAAATTTCTTGGTAAATGGGTGCAGTGACTTTGGTTTTCAAAAAACACAATGGACCAACACCAGCAGATGACATTGCACCCCAAATCATCACAGACTGTGGAAACTTAACACTGGACTTCAAGCAACTTGGGCTATGAGCTTCTCCACCCTTCCTCCAGACTCTAGGACCTTGGTTTCCAAATGAAATACAAAACTTGCTCTCATCTGAAAAGAGGACTTTGGACCACTGGGCAACAGTCCAGTTCTTCTTCTCCTTAGCCCAGGTAAGACGCCTCTGACGTTGTCTGTGGTTCAGGAGTGGCTTAACAAGAGGAATACGACAACTGTAGTGTGTGGTGGCTCTTGATGCCTTGACCCCAGCCTCAGTCCATTCCTTGTGAAGTTCACCCAAATTCTTGAATCGATTTTACTTGACAATCATAAGGCTGCGGTTCTCTTGGTTGGTTGTGCATCTTTTTCTTCCACATTTTTTCCTTCCACTCAACTTTCTGTTAACATGCTTGGATACAGCACTCTGTGAACAGCCAGCTTCTTTGGCAATGAATGTTTGTGGCTTACCCTCCTTGTGAAGGGTGTCAATGATTGTCTTCTGGACAACTGTCAGATCAGCAGTCTTCCCCATGATTGTGTAGCCTAGTGAACCAAACTGAGAGACCATTTTGAAGGCTCAGGAAACCTTTGCAGGTGTTTTGAGTTGATTAGCTGATTGGCATGTCACCATGTTCTAATTTTTTGAGATAGTGAATTGGTGGGTTTTTGTTAAATGTGAGCCAAAATCATCACAATTAAAAGAACCAAAGACTTAAACTACTTCAGTCTGTGTGCATTGAATTTATTTAATACACAAGTTTCACAATTTGAGTTGAATTACTGAAATAAATGAACTTTTCCACGACATTCTAATTTATTGAGATGCACCTGTATTTGCAATACATAGAGTTTATGCGCTAGAGTTAAACGGAAAAATATAATGTCGACATTTGTGAAATTTTAGCTATAATTTGTGTTTCCATCAGCTTTATTTTGATGCGCTAAAAAACATAGTTGTTGTAACATCGCCTTCTCTGATTGGTGGATTTCTTGTCAGGATTATAGGTAGTGTAGTTCTTCATCAGGAATTTGACTAGTAAACTTTATTATTTTTTATTATGTTAAAATCACAACCACTGTCTTCTACAGAAGCATATACCGTATCATCACTGAAATATCTCGGTGCTCATGGTAGGTCTGTCTTGAAAGGTTTACACTAAAAATCTATTTCTCTATGGAGAAAATGAATGGAATTTTTAATTCTCTACTGTTGCACTCTATACAAGGTGCGAATTAAGGGGGGTTGCTTTTACAATGTTACACATGACATTTACAGTGAAAACGGTGAAATTTTAATAAAAGGTATTGATTGCCAGTATATATCGAACCATTGGCATGTCTAATCATAAACCCCTACAGATAGTCCAGACATGAGAAAAACTGTAGTCTAGACAAGGTTTTTTTTTTCCAGTTTAGATCGGGAAATGAACTTGCACTATGGACATGACAAAAATGTACTTGTTTTTGGGGGACCACACACTTTGTAAAAACTCCTTTCCATTTTTATTTATTATAATTTTCAAATAAATGGGGAACAACCAGCTATACGGATGTGACATCTCTTTGTAACAGACCTGACAGTTGTGAAAGAGGCACTTGCATGAAACATCCAAAAAGCTTTGAAACCTGCAGATTTTGACCTATGAGACATCGGTATGATATCCATCAAGGCTGCATGATTGATTGGAATAAACTGAAATCGTGATATGGCCTTGCGTGTGTGCAGTACATGCTGAGCAGCGCAGCAATATGAGATGATCCAACATTTATCATATTACAGTTTAAATCGCAAAGTCAAAACGATCCCTTCCAAAATGTTGGCTACAAGTGTAGTGAGCTTAAAACACGCCACAGATCAAAGCAATAGTCAGCGATCTATTAGAATCATCATGGTAATAGAACAAGCAGTGGCGGTCGGTGGTGTAGTGGACTAAAGCACTGAACTGGTAAGTAAAAGGTTGTTGGTTCAATTCCCACAGCCACCACCATTGTGTTGATGAGCAAGGCACTTAACTCCAGGTTGCTCCAGGGGGATTGTCCCTGTAATAAGGGCACTGTAAGTTGCTTTGGATAAAAGCATCTGCCAAATTAATAAATGTAAATGATTCACCGACTGATATCCATATGATTTGATATGAAGCCTATGTAACTGTCATGTTTGTAACAAATTATTATGAGTGTTTAAAGTAATACTTAACATACTTAACATCGGCATAAGTTAGCTTTGTACAGAAAGTATCAACTTGTTTGAATGAATAATGTTTGACGATATTAACTTAACCTCTAAAATGTTACGGACATGACAGCACTGAAACGCAGCGACATCATAAATGTGGCTCTTATCATTTCAAAAATAAGCACTTTTATGACAAAATGTATATATTTCCTTGACCTTCGGAAAAATGTTTATTGTTAACAAAAAGTGCTAATAAAGAGTATTTTGACCCCTCTTTTGCAACCATGAAATATGGCTGATTGAAAATGTTGTTTTAGAAATGGTGCACATCATGTGAAACCATAAACAAAAAATAAATCCATTATAGAAAACTGTGATACAGTAAAATATAGACCTGAATAAACCATTTAAAAGGGGTTTTGTTCCTTTGCTCAAAACGTAATTTATCCGTGGTATGGTTGACATTTCCATGGAACTGCCCTCATGCGATTAATTAAATGCATTGTTTAATGTAGTTATCTTTTAACACTGTAGTAGCCTAATGCAAATATTCAATGTGACATCAAAATGTTTCATTCTGTTTTTTTTGGAATTTTCTGGAATTGGAACGGATCGGATCAGAGCAGCAGCGCTACTCCCTCTCCCTCGGTCTCTCTCTCTTATCCGCAGGACTGGACGTTTCACAAAAGTGAAGCCATTTGCACTCTTTGTTTGGTGGGATTTAATCATCATCAAAGCTCAACAAGTGAAATATCACCCACGAGTTCTACAACGGCATGAAACGTGAAACACCAGCGGAGTGGTAGGCCCACAGTCAGCAGCGTCTACAGTTTAATTTTTAGAAACTTGCCAGTTTGACACAATTCAGTCAGACACTTGTGAATGTGTGAGACTAACAGTGCATGTGTCCCAAAAATGATAGAAATTTTGTTTTAATCAAAATATCTTGAATGTAAATTAGTCTATTGTGTGAAAGTTGGCAAAGAGAACAGAGGTGTAAGCACAAAACAGTAGAAAAACAGGCGGTTTCAATGTTTTTTTATGATTTAAGTGCTATCATAAAAGGGGGAGAATAAGATGACGGGGCTTTTCATTTATTTATTTTTTTCACAAAAACGGCATAAAATGTTTTTCTGCATATATTTTCCCTGGCATTGTTTTTCCTTGATTCACAAGTTATGGGAAATACCTGAAAAATATATTTCATTTTTTATTATAGCCCTTTATATTATAATGTATGATAATTTTAATACATTTATAAAAATATATATTTATAAATATACTATATTATGTTTTCATTTCATTTCCAGCATCAGTTACTAGATGTCTGCCGGTCTCCTGCCAGTTTTTCAATAATGAAAGGACTATTCCTCTCAGCTCTTTAAAGTATGAGGGATTTCAGCAGTGTGTTTAACATGCAAAGTAATTACACTCAAATTACTAATTTGTTCCACTGTTTTATTTACACTTACTGGATGATCTATGGAGGTATAAACAGTGTTTTCTCTCAACATCTATGTGAAAGGACTCTTGGAGAGGCTAAATATTACCTTGGATGTGGCCATGAAGAGAGTGAAGAGGCAGATGAGCGTGCTCTTAGTCACAGGGAGCCAGTGAGCCTCCTGAAGAGTGAACAGAATGGCTCCATACAGACTGGCCTTGGTAGGGCTGTAAAAAAAACAAAAAACAAGAATCACTTCATTACACATTCTAAGAGAAACTGTCCACCTAAAACATGCACAACTCTTTCTTTTTCAACTCTTATAAATTCCAGCAGCTAAGAATAATGCAATCAGCTAACATACAACATGAAATCCAAATTGGGCCATTACCAAATGTGGGCATGCTTGTTTGAATATGCCAAATGGAGAATGACATTTGAGAGTTGCAATGGAGGGTACAATTTTAAAGTGAGTAACAATTTACATGTCTGTCTGTTTTAAAGCTGTCAAATGACTTTTGAAGATTCTGACTTGCAATTTTTTTATTTTATTGTTAATTTCAGCCGTATGCATAAATTGGTGCACATAATTCCAAACTAAACCTTCAACCCCTCCCCTTTAACCACCTGACTCCATTCTGGAATGTAAAGCAGAACACAAACAAAGATTTTTAGAAGAATATCTCAGCTCTGTAGGTCTATACAATGCAAGTGAATGGTGATCAGACATTTGTAGCTGCAAAACTCACATAAAAGAAACATAGAAGTAATCCAGTAAGACTCCAGTGGTTAAATCCATATCTTCAGAAGTGATATAATAGGTGTGGGTAAGAAACAGATAAAAATGTAAGTCCTTTTTTAACTCTAAATCTCCACTTTCACTTTTACCTCTTAAAGTCACATGTGGTGCCTGTTTAGTGTCACTATCACATCTGAAAGTGGAGATTTAGAGTAAAAAAGTCCTTAAATGTTATTCTGTTTGTCACCCACAGTCTATTATATTGCTTCTGAAGATCTGGGTTTAAACAATGGAGTCGTATGGATTACTTCCTTTATGAGATTTTTGCAGCTACAAAGGTCTGATCACCATTCACTTGCATTGGATGGACCAACAGAGCTGAAATATTCTTCTAAAAATCTTCATTTGTGTTCTGCTGAAGAAAAAAGTCATACACATCTAGGATGGCATGAGGGTGAGTAAATCATGACAGAATTGTAATTTTTGGGTGAACTATTTCTTTAAAACAGTTAACATGCCACATGAACATGCAAGGGGCGAAAACAGCAGATGTAACAGTCTCAATGCAGCAGTGAAAAGCACACTCACAATGACATGTTGAGAATTTCATTGGTCTCTGGCTTCCACACTCCTCGCAACAGCTGCTCAAAATTAGACATCAGAGCAACCCCTGACCCTGCGAGTATTAACAGAGTGCGAGTCAATCACTAAAGCGGCACATATCCCCTAAGAAAGAGTTTTATGAAGAGTCTTATGAAAGTGGCACATGACTCCAAAAGATAAATCCCTCTGGAGTTATAAGATACTTACCCTTGACATAACCAGTAATGACCATGATCAGCCAGCCATGGTGATACGCATGGTGAGCGTGATGGACTCCGGCAGCAATTTTCCGAGTTCGAACGACTTCTTTCATGGCCACCAGCACGAGTTTCACAGGCAGAAAAGCCACACATTTGTAGAACAGGTTAAGAGGGCAGAAGAAGATCAGATACCTGCAAAGTTATGAGAAAAAAACTCCTGACCCCGAAATGAATTATTATGATTATTATCATTACTGTAACTATCATGAACTGGTTATAAGCACAATTTTCAGTTTGGCTAACCATAAAAATCCTGTATCTGTAAATGTACAGTGGGATCCAAAAGTGAAAATGCCTCTATGTTGCATTATTTTCTAATTAAATACATCTTTTCCTATTACAAATTGTATTATCAGCATAACAATTTGAGTGAAAAGGTGCAAAATTAAAAAATGTATTTGAATTTCAGAAGTTTGTATTTCCTCTCTTGCTTCAATGACATGCACAAGATCTGCCATGGACAAAACCTGATAAAAATAGGGCAGAATCTTTCTTCTGTGTTGTACATAATAACTTTAATTAGTTTTATTATATTATTCTCAATTTTATTAAATTTGTATATCTTGAAATTATTTTCAAAGTAATTTGCAAAGTGTACAAGCGCTCAAAATATGCTCACCAGACAGCTGAGGCCAGAAGGATGTGACTGTTGTTATGGAAATAGTCGATTGGAGACACACCCAACATGATGTCTGCTAGTATGTAGCTCCCGAAGCAGTACAGCATAGCACAGAGCCAGGAGGCAACTGGACTTTTACGTGACACTTCAACGGCACCTGATCAACACAGGCCTTTACATATGAGAATAACACTTTCGAAGGTTTTACAAACTCCTAACAGACAAAAGAGCACAACAGTAGTGTTCCAGAAGTAAAAACTACATTCAATTTCTCATTCATTTTTTTTTTTTTTAACAAAACTTGTATAAACCTTTTAAGACAGACCTACCATGCTCTGAAATTGTTAATGAGTGGAGTATGCTTGTAGTAGAAGCCAAACATCAGTGAGCTCATTTACATGGACACCAGAAAGCCTACATGTGTTAAACCACTTTCTCTTAATCCCTTAAGTGATTAAGGGATTTGCATTTATATGACATTTCAGAATGCTGCTTTCTGCAAAAACCCAATAATGAGCCATTTTGATATAAGAAAAGTTCACCCAAAAATGAAAATTCCCTCATCGTTTACTCACCCTCATGCCATCACATACGCCATTGTTTTCTGCTACTGAACACAATCAGAGATTTTTATAAGAATGTCTTAGCTCTGTAGGTCCATACAATGCAAGTTAACTGGGTCCAAAACTTTGAAACTCAAAAAAATGCATAAAGGTAGCGTAAAAGTAATCCATATGACATGACATGTGCGGGTGAGAAACAGATCAATATTTAAGTCTCTTTTATTTTTTTTTCAAAGAAAATTCTCCTTCCTGCTCAGTAGGTGGTGATATGCACAAAGAATGTGAATTGCTAAAAACATAAGAAGAAGAATGTGAAAGTGAAGATTTATAGAAAAAAGGACTTAAATGTTGATCTGTTTCTCACCCACACCTATCATATCGCTTGTGAAGACATGGATTTAACCACTGGAGCATTGTATTGACCTACAGAGCTGATATGTTCTTCAAAAAATCTTTATTTGTGTTCATCAGAAGAAAGAAAGTCATAAACATCTGGGATGGTATGAGGGTTGGTAAATGATGAGAGGATTTTCATTTTGGGGTGAATTATTCCTTTAAGTGATGAAGAACTGCACCACCTATAATCCTAAAGAGAGTTCAACCAATCAGAGAGCACACTGTTACCATAAAAATGGAATTTGGAGCAAAATAGCTCAGCAGTCAGTACCCTCTACCATGACACAGCATTGTGGAGAAGTGACTCTGTCTTTTTGCAATAAACTTAAAAAATAGTGGTTGTATACTTATAATTAAACAGTGTGTTTACATGCATGTTCTGACTCTGATTATGCTAAATAAGCTGACAGTGTGTGTAAATGCATTAAATGCTGTTTCTTTATTGGTGTAGGGTCATAAACGGCTTAAGAATCAACACAGGTAGATTTTTGCCATTACCCTGATTTTGTGCTGCATGTAAACACCTTAACTGGCATTCTTACTGGCTTTTCCAATTAACCTTATCACAGCAGAGTCATCTTTGATTTTGACAGGTCACTGGAATGAAAATGAGGCTGCGAGGGATAGACTTACTATTTCTTCAATGACACACAATGTATAAAGCTATCAAAAGCTCCAAAATCACATGTACTTTTCCACATGAGTCAAGTTTTTATCTACTGAAATGTCTTGGAAATATATTTTTTAGTGTTTCGACAGTGGAACGAATTAAAAAACCCTTTAAACAACAGTACAACCCACTGAAGAGACTGTACATCTTTCCCTCACATCCTTGTTGTCATTCCCATCAAAAAGATGGCACTGCTCTGAATAAGGTCTACAGTATGTGTGTCAGGGTTGTGCGCATGGCATGCCTCCTCATGGTTTAACATCAAAAACAGAGATAACCTGATGATTTCAATTCCCATGTAAACATTTTTCTTGCATTTCCAGTTTATTGGTTTGCATGTAAACCTGGTAAATGGGTTATTTCAATAAGCGGATTTTTGGTAATTATCTGTGTATTGGTGTGCATTTAAGGGCACTCATTAAGCACGTTTACATGCACGTTCTTACACGATAATGCTTCATAAGGTGACAACGCATGTGGTCATACGCATTCCTTGTCATCGTAAAGGCCATAAACAGCTTATGAATTAACCGGTAGACACAGGTGGATTTTTGCATATTACACTGATTTTGCGTGGCATGTACAATAAACACATTAACCGATGTTCTTATGCCTCAACCAATGCACGCACGTGTTGAGTGCATGCTTCTTCATGGATTGACGTCAAAAGCAGAGGATAAAGCGATTATATCAAATGTCATGTATACATGGATTTAATGCTTTGTCAGATTTTTTTTATATAAGCTTATTTTACAGAGTAATCAGCATATTGGTGTGCATGTAAATGTGCTCACTGACTATAAGTCAATAGTTCATATACAGTTTAAGTCAATTACATCACTTGCAATGCATCATGGGATGAGTAGGTCGTTGTCTTTTCTTCCTATTTCTTTTTTTTTTTGCTTCATGTTAAAGTTTGTGATTCATCTTAGAGCTGGTTGGTTTGGTTCATGGCATAAATACATATACTTTAAAATTGTAATATCAAATATCAGACTTTGAAGCAGTGTTAGGTTAACAACATGAATTCTGACAGCACTAAGTGATGTTATAGGCTATTCATTAAATCAAATATCAAGATCTAGGGGTTCACGCCACCCCTTTCTAAATCTCCAGGGATGAACCGATCTTACAGAACAGGTGTGGCCAGGGTGGTTACACACTCAACAGACATTTTGACTGAAAACTGATCCTCTCAAATGTGGACTAAAAATAAACAGAAACCTAAAGCTTTTCGTCCCTTGCAACTGCAGGCCTGTTTCACATCACAACCTCCAAACCACAAACAGAGCTGACAAGATGAGCTTCCTCCAACAAATGCACAACTTTTGGATGAAGTGGTGGATATTTTTATCACATTCATCGCCATCAATGTATAGTTTATCACAAGGGTGCCCTTAAATAACCACCTGAAAATCCTACACTAAACTACACTGAAAATGGAGTTGAAGCCATTTAAAGTGGTGACACCTGTCAAACATCCAATACACACCAGAGCTGAATCTAACATGGAAGCAGATCCAGGGCGATGACCAACATTCCGAATCAGTTGCTGAAGCAATTATAGCCCTAAAGTCCACCCCAAAAAAAGAAGAATGAGTACTTTTTGAATCTCCCTATAAACCTCTCAAAAACCTGGGTCATATATATATATATATATATATATATATATATATATATATATATATATATATATATAGATATATCTATATCTATATATATATATATATATATATATATATATATATATATATATATATATATATATATATATATATATATATATATATATATAGGAAAATTAATTTTGCATAAATAAAATTAAGCCTATTTTTGCAGCTTTTTTAGTACAACCCCCATTTTTTTTTAACTATCAATAAAAAAAAAATTTTTTTTTTTTAAAAACATTAACATCATATCCTAGGGGATAAGTAGGGTTGATTTTCTTTTTATCTTTGTTTTTGAAAAGGATCTCATTACTGTATTACAGAAGCTAATCTAACAAGAATCCTCACTGAGCAGTAGCGGTTGTAGCTTGTATGGTGCCCTGGGCAAAACCCCCTTCAGCCCCCCCCCCCCCCACCCCCCCACCCCCCCTTTTGTGTGGGCGCCCTGTGCCTATTGAGAATAGACCTAATGACAGGTAGCCTACAAACACACCCACAAGTAGAACTTTTATTCCCTATGCTTTACATTTGGATTTTAACTTTGTTTGTGATGAAAATAGTGTCAAAGTGCAACATAAAAAAATAAAAAAATAAATAATAAAAAAAATCTACTTTTAATTTTAAGGTGATATGTGAGCGGGTGACATGTTTTTATTATGAATTGTTAATTGAAACTGCAGAGCAAGTCCTGAGCTAAATGAATTTGCATAGCAAATTTCCTGGACTTCAACTGACGCACGTTTTGCCCTCTACTCTGCTGCTAGCTATTTAGGGCGCTTCTATTTATTGCAACGAGGCGCGCACAGGAATGTGCCCGGACTTTATCGTGTTTCGAGGAGGGTCTTCGAGAGTGGGCGAAGTCTTTCCTAAAAACTATAGATGATGATGGCTGAGACAGAGAGAGACAAGAATAAAATATGGAATACACAAAGACTATTCTACATCTTATTTCAAACACAGTGTTACTGTAATAGTCAACCCTGAAACTAAAGCTAAAATTACCTAACGGAACGTCCAGATCAAAAAAATAAAAATATGTATATTTACATGTATAAAAACATGTAGCCTGTTTCATATTTAACGTTTCAATCTTATGCCACAGTGATCCAAGCATAAATGCAAAGAATAATAATAATAAAAAAATGAATATAATTATCCTTCATATTATTGACCCAGATAAATCTTAAGATTCAGATGTAACCTTATTATGGGTGGTCAAACTGTGCCTGCCATCCTACTCAACATGATCACTTACCTGGCTCATATTTGAGGTAGAGTATTGACACGATATAATAAGCGAGATCGAAAACTGGAAACATCGCCATTTTCGAGAAATACTGGGCAATTTCGCCCAGATTGAGGACATCCAGAACGTCCATGATGTTGCGTTGACCCTACCGCATGAACAGAGATCTGTGTATGAGACCCTCCGTCAGCACGAGTGAAGGGCTCTTCTTACATACAGCTTGCCTATTAATACAGAGCGCAAAACCTCAGGCGCACTTACTGGGATTAAATCAAGAGACACGGACACTTCCGAGAGTTTTGCAGTAGATGAGGCTACTGCCACTTAGTGGAGGAACACGGAAAGCGTGCGCCTGATCAATTATCATTCAAACATGTGCTGAATCACAGCATTAAAGGGTTAGTTCACCCAAAAATTCAAATTATCTCATAATTTACTCACCCTCATGCCACCCCACATTTCTTCTGCTGAACAGCAAAGATTTTTAGAAGAATATTTAAGCTCTGCTGGTCCATTTAATGCAAGTGAATGGTGGCCAGAACGTTGAAGCTCCAAAAAGCACATAAAATAAATCCATATGACTCCAGTGGATTAATCCAGGTCTTCATAAGCGATATGGTTGGTGTGGGTGAAAAACAGATCAATATGTAAGTCCTTTTTACTATAAACTGTACTCCCTACCCAGTAGGTGACAATAGGCACATAGAATGTGAATTGTCCAAAAACGAAGAAGAATGTGAAAGTGAAAGTAGAGATTTATAGTAAAAAGGACTTAAATGTTGACCTGTTTCTCAACCACACCTATCATTTTGCTTCTGAAGACATGAACTTAACCACTGAAATCATGTGGATTACTTTTATTCTTCCTTTATGTGCTTTTTGGACCTTCAAAGTTCTGGTAAACATTCACTTACATTGAATGGACCAAAAGAGCTGAGATACAGTATGATATTTGTGTGTGTTCTGCTGAAGAAAGAAAGTTATACACACCAGGGATGGCATGAGGGTGAGTAATTGATGAGAGAAATTTCATTTTTAGGGGAACTATCCCTTTCAGAAAACCCCTGTGAAGAGTGAGTTATAGGTCTATATCTTATTGTCACTGTATCAAATTTGCATTGGCTCGACCTCATTTTAGACATTTTTTTTTTTTTTTTTGGTACTTAACTCAAAACAACCTGGAACAATCCAATCGTAAAGTGAATAAATAAATAAATAAATAAATAAAGAAACATGGTAATAGCACTGTACTGTATTCTTTGAAGTACTATGGAACACCATGTAAATAATACCATGGTTCATAAATCTAGTGATCATTCCGTATCATCGTGGTACATATCAAGATACAATCGCATTTCCATCGGATACCATCACTGTATTGCAGTCCCGCCACAGTACTTTTTGTAAGTCTGCTCAACATTTTATTTAAATATTTCAAAGACACAGAGTTAATGGTCAGGATTTAAGATGTACATGTAGTTTGTTGGTTCCTTTTTTTCTTTTTTTTTTAAATGTAGTTTTTCCCAGTGCGTCAATGCTCCACACTCCATCCCAGTAGTTGGCGGAATATGCACCAAAAACTGGTTTGTCAACCGCCATAAAACGTCAAAGAAGAAGAAGATCGCACTGTTCAGAACCAAAATAGTCGTGTTCCATTTCAGCCGCCAGGTGGCGATGATGCGCGCATGATACTTGCTGTACTCACACACTGACAGAAGAGGAAGAAGACGAACCGAGGCGGAAATAAACATCATTCAAAATGATTGGAGATCTATTAATATTTGGGTAAGTTTCGCTGGTTTTGATCAGAGTAGAAGTAGTTTCGCGTCATACTTAAACAGAACTTTATCCATGATGTTCAGATGTATATTATATGTCTGTTACAGTTGAATAGTAGTGTGTTTTCATTTCCACGTCACTCATCTTCCTGCATTATGTGTGTTCAGCACTCTGCTCATGAACGGCGGCGCTGTGCTCAACTTTAAACTGTGAGTATACACACAAATGGCATAGTCTTTTTTGTTTGTTTGACTGATTGCTCATGCATTGGTGGTATACACTGTGTGTTTACGCAGAAAGAAGAGAGAGACGCAGTCTCAAGGGTTTGGAGATGAGCATCGAGCGTCCAGCACAGGTAAAACAGTCTCATTACAACAGATTACTAAGAGAGTAGTCTACAACAATAAACAAACATAAAAACATTATTTACCATAAATGGACATTGCTGTAAACTTGAACTCCCAAGTATTTCATAGAATACTATAAGTCCAAAAAAAAAAAAAAAAACTTTGTGGCATTTTTTTTTTTTTTTAATTTTTTTTTGTGGACATTTTCATTTTACTATATTATACTATATACACAACATATGGTCTATTTTTGAGAAATACATTCTCAATTTGAACAATTATGGATGTTACCTATGAAAATTAAATACAGAAGTAGCTGTAAATGGCATTTACGATATTATGACACTATAAACTCATTACTTGTGTTTACATCTCTATTCTCTCAGCCATGGTAGACTATGATGTAATCATTCATGGCATTTTCATGGCAGATTTATTATTATTATTATTATTTTCATTAAAAAAAAAAAACCCACTTCATATTAACTACGCATTCAACAAAGGTCACTTCTTACAGGTTTCGTACAAGGTGCTTGAAGTACTTGAATTTGGCTTTTTCAAATTGAAGTCCTGGAAACCCCTTGAAAATAGCCATTTTTACCAAGCGGTACTTAAAAAGTTCGTGAATGATAGAAAATCGTAAAATACGTTGCTTAAATAATTTAAGAAATGATTTTTTTTTTTTTGTTGTTTGTTTTTTTTTTGGAAAAACATGATGACAGACCACTAGACCACTGCTGAAGCAGGCAGCGCATAGACGGCGCTGTCACATGGCACCTATTGCTTTTGGCAGCGCTGTTCAGAATGGGCCAATCACAATCAATTGTTACTGGAGGATTTAAATAATCTATATTTCATAGATACTGCTGTGGCAGATTTAACAAGTATGAGTCCTTGCAACTATCAGTTTTAATAAAAAAAATTACTCTCCAGAGTGAAAAAATTAAATGAGATGTAGGACTGTCAAACGATTAAAATATTTAATCGCGATTAATTGCATAATTTTTTTAGTTAATCGCGATTAATCGCAATATCTTTATAAACATGAGTGGACAAAATATGCTTCATCCAGATGTATTTTTCAGTCATCCACACAAAACCTACCCCACCAACAGAGCTGAACAACAGAAAATTAACACAGCACAACTCAATTCAAATGATGTTCAAAATATGGTAGTTGTAAGTGTATTATGACAGGATTTATTCGCTTCTTTTTACGGAGTTTTGACAGACATGCAAAAAAGTCTGCACTGTCATTTACAATTGACAACTGTGTGCGAAATACATGAAAAACTCCTTTTAGACTATTTCACTATTGTAACCGGTGGGATTATCCAGCAATGTCTCCAACTTCTGCATTGGCTAGTGCACTATCAAACAGAGACACTGTGACAGAACCTTGGAGACAGCAGCAGGGTTCCGTTAGCCGGTAATCAGTACCGCGGCTGCACTCCCTATATGCATATTACGCAGTCTGCGTAGGGCACCAACTCCCAAGGGGGGCACCAGAAACTCCACCGGCTGCCTGTACTTGTATGTTATATGTTATTCAAGGACTCGGTAGCAGTCGCGGAACACAGATGATCGCCTTGCGCTCACACTTTCACTTTGCGCTCGCACCACGCCTCGCAGTGCAAGGAAGGTGTTCAAATGGCAGCTGTCTTGCCGCTGCAATGATGTTACAATGTTCTGAGCTCTATCTGTGCTTTGCAGGCATGGTCTACTGCTTTGCTACATTGATCAAATGCTTGGTGCAGGTATCAACATAATGTCTTCCATCATCTGTTCAGCGGCATTTGTGCGAATTGACTCGCTTCTCCTGAACTACGGTTTATTCAAAGGGTCATATTACACGTTAACAAAATTAGTGGCATTAAACGAATTTTGCGTTAACGCGTTAACTTCGACAGCACTAATGAGATGTAAAACGTTCTGAGATTTGAATACAGATCAATGGAGGATTCAGTTTTGTGAGCCGTCTAGCGCCCCCTTGTGTAAAGATAGCTTTGTGTCTCACAAAATAGGTTATTTATTTGGGTCAATATCAAAATATGTTGACAAACATGTCCCTTTACTTTTTAGTTATTAAAAAGCTTTTAAATAGCAGGAAAAAAAAAATTAAAAGGGATCATTCTATAATCTAACCTCTGTTTTGCCATTTTTTTTTAGAAAATACAGTACTGTGCAAAAGTCTTAGGCACATAAGATGTTTCACAAAAGCATTTGTTTTAAGATGGTTATTTATATCTTCAGCTTTAGTGTGTCAATAGGAAATATAAATGTTAGACTCCCAAACATTACTTTTGCTAATAGAAAAGATTAGAATAGAATAGAAGAACAGTGAGCCCTGCAACAGATGTCATGGCCCCCACAAAGCCCCCCACTGAATATTGAGTCAGTCTGAGATTACATAAAGAGACAGAAGCAATTGAGACAGCCTAAATAGATAGAAGAACTGTGGTGAATTCTCCAAGAAACTTGGAACATCCTATCGGCCAACAACCAAGACACAACTGTGTCCAGGTGTACCTAGGAGAATTGGTGCTGTTTTAAAGGCAAAGTTGGTCACACCGAATATTGATTTAGCTTTTTTATGTTCACTGGACTTTGTATGACATTAAGTGATAAATGAAAACTATTTATGATATTATTTTTGAAGACATCCTCACTATGCAACATTTTTCACAAGTGCCTAAAACTTTTGCACAGTACTGTACATATTTGAAATTGTCAGTTGCCTGAAAAAAAATCCATGTCCCCTTCATGGTACACCACTTCTATGACATGTAAAATGATTTATTAGTGCGAGGCCGAACAAGTGTACAAAAACAAAACTATTATTAATTTATTATTATTATTAATGTTTGTCCCTTGATTTCATGGCTTTGTGTTATCAATGTTAAAACCTTTTATGTTTCAAAATTTTTACAATTAAATTAAATATAAGTTGTGGAATAAAATAGTTCAGAGGCTGCTTAAATATGCATATAGTGATTTTTTTCCCAGCATGTTAAAAGTTATTAATTCACATTTTATCTAATATTTTCACACAAAAATATTTGGTACATTGAACCCTCAAAATGTGGTGTTGTAACCCATTTACAGTTGCAATCGAAATTATTCAACCCCCCCAAGACAGTAAGGATTTACAAAGGTAAGCTTTTCTGATGACCCAGAATTTTTTTAACTTTACATCTATATCAGTTGAGTGTCACATTCAAAGTCATAGTGTGAATATATAAACTAATATTTGTAAATAGGATTTTTTAAAAATGTCATAATTATTGAACCCCTATTGCATGTAGCTGTTTCTTAAATATGTAAGGCTACACATGTAATTGTTTTAAAACAAAATTGTCATCAATCAGCAGTGGCAATTATAAGTTTTAAAATGTAAGTTTAGCGTTGTAAACAAAAATGTATTTCTATGCAAAAAATGCAATTAAAAATAAGCTGTCTCAAAAACTAATAGAGGAGATTATTTCATTACACAAGAAAGATCATGGCTAAAAGTACATTTCCAAGGCACTTCAATTTCCAATAGACAAAATTGTCAGCACCATTCATACATTTTTTTTAAATATGGTACAACAGCAACCTTCTTGGAGTGGGGAAGAAAGCAAAACTTCACCAAGGGAAATGTTGACTTGAATATTCAAGAAGTAATTAGGAAAGACCTGTGGAGTCCTGGAAGAAGGTTTTATAGACGTATGACACTAAACAGAAAATGTGTTTTAGACCCATGGGTCAGCAGTACATCTGGAGTAAGATGACAAGGTGATGACAAGAATGACACCATCCCCACAGTCAAGCATGGAGGTGGGTCAGTCCTGTTATGGGGGTGTTTTGCGGCTGCAGGAAACGGCTATCCTGACTGTGTGACTGACACCATGGATTCTTTCAGGTATCAGACCATTTTGGCATGAAAAATGTGATGCCTTCAGTGTGTAAATAGAAGCTCGGTGATCACTGGACTTTCCAGCAAGACAATAACACCAAGGATACATCCAAATTGTCCAAAATCTGGTTCAGGGATAGGTCGTGGAATGCCCTTAAATGGCCCTTTCAGTCCATCATTAAAATCCCATTGCAAACCTTTGTTGGGATTTCAAGGAAGCAGTGGCAGCACAGAAACCAAAGAATGTCAATGAGCTGGAAGCTTTTGCTCATGAGAAATGTGTAAAAATTCTAATAGAGTGGTGTCCGAAGCCTGAGAACACTTAACTGAAACATTTATTGGTTGTTATTAAGGATAAAGGATGCTCAACAAATGATTGACTTTGGGGGTTGAATATTTTTGAAATGACATTTGTGGAGAGAATTAGTTTAGTTTTATTTTAAAATTTGGGTAAACTGAACTCTTTGTTCTCAAAATCACTGAAATGTGTATTAAAAACGTACTTTGACTGTTTACTGAGGTTTTAGTTGATGTGTTTTAATTCACATCACCAGAATGTATTGCTGGTCAGGGGGGTTGAATAATTTCGATTGCAACTGTAACCCTCGTTAGTGTTAACTTGCTTCATTCGTGAAACAAAATGAAGTAATAAAAGAACAACAGCCAAGTTGTCCTTTATGAATAAATATTAATGTCAAACGTGATGTCAAACAAAATGTTTACCCTCAGCATTTATAGGCAAAAACTGAACTCAAAGGAAAATTTCAATATTTTGTAAGTTGGAAAGTCAAACATTTTTGAGAGTGACTCATTTGCAGTTTCGGCCAGTTCCTCAAATAAATCTGTTATGTGACTTTAGAAAACATGGAACACAGCACGAGTTATATGGACTACTGTTTACAGACCCAGTTATTCACTTTTGTTGGAAAGCAAAGTGCGTTTTAAGGGAGCACACTACAATTGCACATCAATTTCGTCATGAATGAACCAATTTTTCTGGAACATTTTTCATATTAAGGGCCATTTGAGTATTTACTAAATTATTCGTAGGCCAAACAATTGCTTGCAATATCTGATTGTGAGTTGAAAGTAACGTACACATTCCGTTACGCATTCATCCACCAAGAGAAAAAGTTTTTTTTAAGTTTTAAAAAATATACAATACTGTACAATATTTTGCATTGATATTTTATTTTCAATCATCATCATTACAGAAAAAAAATCAGTTTATTTATTGGATGGCCTCGCAGGCCTTATACGGCCCTGAGACCTGACATTCCCCACCTCTGACTTGACAGTGAATAGAGATATTTAACAGCTACATGTCACTGTATGCTGTCTGCAGAGGCACTAACCCCATAACTAGATATGCTTAGAATATTATGAAATATATCACATTTTTGAAGGCTGCTTGTTTCTTAATTTTCAATTGTCAATACATTAAAATAATTGCTTTTAATTAATTTTGTGATTCCAAACGTTTCAAGAACTGTTTTTCAATAAAACTGTTGAATTAAAAGTTTAATTAAAATAAAGATGTCAGTTTACATGAACATCTTGACTTTTAGCTGTTTTGAGTATTTTTATTTATTATTGGCAAGACTGTAACTTCATAGCTTAACTTATTTTAAGTCATCTTGAGACTCTGACTCATAGTTGAGAACCACTGAGATAACAAACAGAAATTTGCTAGAGCTGCATTTTTGCCCCTAGGGTGGCATACTTTTTTGTTAGTAATACTACAAGGATATTGACTTTTGTCTCTTTAATATGCATAATTTGTGTCTAGGTGACAACATAAGAGAGTTTCTTCAGAGTCTACAGTACTTCCGCATATTTATTGCCCTATGGAACATTTTCATCATGTTTTGCATGATTTTGTGAGTACTGACATTTAATATAAACGTGGTTTTCTCAGTTGTATGCAAAGAAAACTATATCCTTGCGTTGAAAGCAGTTTATTAAGCTATGCTACTTAAGTATTTCCTCTTAAATGATGCATGTTTGTTGTTTTTCTTAGGTTATTTGGATCTTAACACATGGTTGTTCAACTGAGCATCACTACAGGCACTGAGGACACAGTTATTGCAGCAGGGTGTTGGGCTGATTTCTTGTAAAAAAATACAGAGCTGGATGTTTTGAGGGATTGTTATACATGTAATATTGCTTGTTCTTTCTGTGAATGACATTTGAACACAAGAACCATTTTGTAAAGTAGTCTTGAAAGCTGCTCACCAAGATCTGTCAGAGAAATTGAAATGGCTTCCATTTTATACTCGATCCAGACCCAGTAAGACAAGCTGAAACAGATGTTCAATCCCTTATTGTAAAGCTTCTGTATCGGAGTTAAACTTGTCAATTTATGAAAAATCCAGGTATATTTATGAACTCTCTTTTAAAGAATTCCATTGCTTGGTTAACCTAAAGCAAACATTCCTCAGAATTTACAGAAATAGCCAATTGTGATATGTCGATATTTAAGGTGTCCTGGCACCTTGCCCTTGGGTGGTTAGGTTCAGTTGTTACCAGAGTACAATTGGAAAAATTAAAACATTGTGGCATACACATGACATTTTTCACTCATTTGTTAAATAGTTGACCCAAAAATACTCATCCTCATGCCATCCAAAATGTATCTCCACTCTGTAGGGCCATACAATGCAAGCGAATTTGGAGCTTCAAAAATTTGTCACCAAAAAGGCAGAATAAAAGAATTTGATAGTGGATTAATCAATGTCTTCTGAAATCCAATTAATTTTGGGTGAGAACAGATCAAAATGTTACTCCTTTTTTCTACCATCAATTTTCAGTACATTAGTAGTCTCCTTGGCACAATTTCTAGCTCGATTACACTTTAGAATCTTCATTTTTGGGTGAACCATTCTTTAAAAAGGTAAAAGATCACTTTGTATTTTACGTCGATTGTAGTTTAGGTATACATTAGCATTTTAACTCAGAATTAAAAATATGAGTTACAGTCGATTTAGTTACAGTCCTGCAAGATGTTGGGCATGTTGCCTTCTGGCATATAAAAAATAAAACCATTACAAGTCAGTTATTGGTTCATAGTTTGAATTTATTGTTTTAAAAGTAACAAATGCCAGCTATAAGCAAAGATTATACAAACAATTTGACAGATCAAATGACCAAGTACAAGCAATGTGTCTCCAATCATGGTTAATGTAACTGCTTGTAGTTGGAGAAAAATGTTTTGAATAAGCCTTCAGTAAAACTTCTGCTGAAATCTGCTGGACTGGCTGGTACAGCATGAGCCATTACACATCCAATTGCTTCACTTGAACACTGCACGGAAAGGGCTTCAAAATGGTACCCAAACCCCTAGAATATGCAAAAGGTGCAACCATTATTACTACTACTACATTTAATGGACGAGACACTATCTTAAATGTATATGCTAAACAAATCTGCTGGGAGAAACATCACCATATTAACACAAAGTAAAAGTAGAATACCATCACTGTGGCCAATCAATGGACATTAGTTCATGAAGTTCTTCTCAGATCAAGCAACGAGTCCTGTGGGGGGTATGATTTTAGGGAAAAGAATGTCAAATTACTTAAAACTATAGGTGCGTCAGCAAATTTGGCTATAAATGGAGCAAAATAAACAATTGATCTACTAGGGTAAAAAAAAAAGTCATGTGCACCAGATAAATTGCAAGTACTGTGTATGGAGAATGTTTAGCCTTACCGGTGTATAATTGCGATTACCCACGTGGTACAAACATAATCTGAAAGGAAGGGGAAAAAGTAACAGGTAAATTTATGGGGACAAACTAGAAAAACCAATCATTTTGTTGCTATCTGGTTGATCAGATCATTTGGCTTATTTATATTATAGGAGGTCAACAGTGTCGATCTGCAGGGGAAAAAAGATCAGTCATCATTTTTACCAGAACTTAGTATCACAGTTCCCAGTGAATCCAGTGTGAATTACAGCTCACCATAATGGTGTGGCCAAAGCACAAGTTAAACCTTACCTATATTAGACCTTCATGGTCTTTTGACATGAAGTCTGGTGAATTTGTGGTCACCCATTTGATACCAGCATAATCTGGGGAAAGAAGAACAAAGGTCTTGCAAATTCGTCTTGGGAAATTAGGAATCTATCAGATTTGATTTTAGCTATCTGGTTGCTCAGATCATTTGGCTTATTTTTATTCTGAACGTCAACATTGTCGATCTGTTGGGGAAAAAAGATCAGTCATCATTGCTACCAGAACTTTTAAGCATCAATAGTTCCCATTCCCAATAAGTGGGATAAATGAGCTCACCATGACCGGAGTATTAGCATAAGCGAAGCACGTGGTTCTTATTCCAACAGTCCACACCTGTAAAACGCAAAATATGAATTTGAGCATACAAATTTCGACTTTACATTTTTAAATGAAACGTAAGACATACAGTAGCATTAAACTGTCATTGTAGAACTACACTACACAGATGGTCGTGATGTATATTCATTCACATCCAAGCAACGTGGTCAGAGGATGACTAATTGAACAAATCTTTTTTCCTTTCATAATTTTAACCGTAACACCGTGTACATTTATTATTTTGTTTTTGTAGAGTGAATATTTTTAAACATTTTAAAACGCTTAAAAGACAAAAGTTACAATCTTACCATCGTGATGCAGCAGGAACACACTCTGAGAGAGTAAGAAGGAACAAAGGAAGAAAAAGTGCGCGAACACGTGTTATATAGGTTTAGCGCATGCGCAGTGAGGATTTGTCCCCATACACTCCACTGAAGGGAAGATCGGATCATTTTACTGACTTGAATCTTTGAGTCTCGTTCAACAAAACGAACGAATCTTTTTCAAGTCATTTAGTTCATTTCGTTCATTTGAGCATAATTAAATTAAAATGTTACATTTTCAATAGCCAAATACCCTCAACACGTCTACTTACGCAAACTTTGATTATAGCCCCAATAAGGAAAAATTTATAATGCAGCCAAGGACAAATTATGAGACACAAATGATTAGTTCACCTCTGGATTGAATCTTCTTGTCTGAGTCGTTCGTTCTTTTGTCACGTGACAGCCGTATGTGCATACCGTATACGGCTGTCATGTGACAAAAGAACGAACGACTCGGACCAAACGGGTTGAAAGTTGAACTAAACATTTAGGAGGTTGCACAATGCACATGCGCGGGTCAACACAAAATGGACGAATCAGTCTCTAAAACTACTCGTTCTTCTGAGAATAAAAGATTCATTCAAAATGAACGAATCGTTCATGAACGACCCATCACAAATACACTCCAAAGATGTAGGTGTACAGAAATAGTACGAGTAGTATGCTCTTCCGAAGACAGTACATATGGCGCACAAATCAAAAGTAATCGAAAAGATTGATTTTATTAAGCGAATATTTCATTTAAATAGGTTTTTGTTATTGCTCTGTAAAAACAAATTCACATTTAAAGGAATATTCCGGGTTCAATACAAGTTCAGCTAAATCGACAGCATTTGTGGCATAATGTTATTACCACAACAATTAATTTCGTCTTTTATTTAAAAAAAAGCGAAAATCTAGGTTACAGTGAGGCACTTACAATTGAAGTGAATGCGGCCAATTTTTGTAGGGTTTAAAGGCAGATATGTGAAGCTTATAATTTGATAAAAGCACTCGCATTAATCCCTCTGTATACTTGAAACCGACATTTGTTGTTGCTGTTTTTCTCCGGAAGGTGGCAGTATAAACTAAACAGAATTAGGCTATTCCCCTGAAAATGGATGCAGCTTTATCGTTCTGTTTTCAACTCAACGTCCACGTTTCTGGAAGAAGAAAAAAAAGAAGAAAAAAAAAAAAAAGAAGAAAAAAAAAAACCCTTTATGTTTGTGTTTTATATAACTATATTTGTTTTAATAATGCAGATGTATTATCCATTATTGGACACGTATCTGTAAGGTCAGATTGTGGTTTTACTGTGAGACGCAACGGTGGGGCAATTAGCACCTATTTGTGTGATTACATTAGCACATATCTTGTGTTTTGTAACTCGGGTACATACATTGCTGAATGTGTTGTCAGCACATAAGGGCGACTCCTACCTCTTTGTTTTAGTACAAAGAAACTCGTGAATTACCAGTCCTGGGATTATCTCCCATCAACAGCTGATATTAAAAAGCATCCCTTCCCCCAAGTGTCTCGGGACAAAACATCCCTTAAAATGTGAGAAGGGCTGCTGTTAGTCTTGTAAAAGCCACTTAATTCTAAACTTTCTAACATTTAATTTTCGTGTAAAAGAAAGTGCTGAAAAAGAGGTTAAACAGTATTTTAATCTTATTATTTGAATATTTCTCAATACAGACTGTCATATAGGCTACTTACTGTGTCATACTTATAGTTTTGATCAGTTTCTGTGGCATGAAGTGACTTTCTTATATTTAGCTATATATATATATATATATATACAGGGTTGGGGAGTAACGGAATACATGTAACGGGATTACGTATTTAAAATACAAAATATAAGTAACTGTATTCCACTACAGTTACAGTTTAAATAATTGGTAATTAGAATACAGTTTCATTCAAAAAGTATTTTGATTACTGAAGAGATTCCTTTGCATTTTATTGTCATTTGTTTCATTTAATATTTAGTCCTTTCAGATGGAAAACATTTATACATATAAATGATGCGATCCAAAGTGCTTCTGAACAGCAGTGAAACAATTTCTTATGATGTGTTACATTCATACGAGCAGATAGAGAAGTAAGTTTGAAGTAAGTTTGGAGCAGAAGAAATAAAAAAATAAAGCTTGTGTAAATTGTCAGCTTTACGCTAAGCTAAAATGCTATTTCTAGCCATTTTACATGCACATGTTACCAGGCACGAACATATTTTTTTATCAAGAAAATTCACGTTGGAACATAATTTCTTTTTTTCTAGTAAGACCTTTGATATTAGGGCAAAAATCATATTCCTGATAATAATTTTTGTATTGTTTTCCTGTAAAAATATCTCAAAATCCTTAAAACAAGATCAATCAAATTGATCTTGTTTTATAAACAACACTACATAAGATATTTAGGTTTTTCAGAAAATGTATTTTTAACATGTGTATTTTGTCTTACTGTACTGGCAGAGTTTTTATAGTCAAAACAAGTGAAAAAATCTACCAGTGCTGAAGAAGTAATCCAAAGTATTTAGAATACATTACTGACCTTGAGTAATCTAACAAAATACGTTACAAATTACATTTTACAGCATGTATTCTGTAATTTGTAGTGGAATACATTTCAAAAGTAACCCTCCCAACCCTGATATATATATATATAAAGTTTAGGCACTTTTGAACATTTTTGCATAGTGAGGATGTCTTCAAAAATAATGATAAATAGTTTGTAATGTCATACAAAGAAAAAGCTAAATCAATATGACCACCTTTGCCTTTAAAACGGCACCAATTCTCCTAGGTACACCTGGACACAGTTTTTCTTGGCTGTTGGCAGATAGGATGTTCCAAGCTTCTTGGAGAATTCACCACAGTTCTTCTATCTATTTAAGCTGTCTCAATTGCTTCTGTCTCTTCATGTAAACTCAGACTGACACAATGTTCAGTGGGGGGCTTTGTGGGGGCCATGGCATCTGTTGCAGGGCTCCCTGTTCTTCTATTCTAATCTTTTCTATTTGCAAAAGTAATATTTGGGAGTCTAACATTTATATTTCCTATTGACACACTAAAGTAGCAGATGTAAATAACCATCTTAAGAAAAATGCTTTTGTGAAACATCTTATGTGCCAAAGACTTTTGCACAGTACTGAATATAGCAGACACCTTTATCCAAAGCAACTGAGAATAATACAAGCAGAAGTGTATAGTCCAAGGGAGGCTATTATAAAGTACTAGAAGTGTTAGCATACCAATATATCAATACTAGGTATAGTGAAACACTAGAGCATTTTTTCAATTGTTTATTTTTTTATTTATTTTTTGAGTGATTTGATACATAGGTTTGGGGGATTATCTTAATGTTGGCTGATTTTTATCTGGCTGGTTTAGATGAGGAATGCCCTGGGGCAGGTAAAGTGGGAGGAACACTGACCAAAATAAAAGGATTATCCAAATACAATATCAAGAAAATGTGTGATTTGGAGAGTGATAATTTCATCACATTTGTTATTTTAAGCCATTTTTATATTTATTGTGTACTATTTCAAATGAACATGAAACAATATGACATGATCCAATCATCATTTTTTAAAATGTATTACAAAGGAAGAAACACATACAAAAAAAGTAAATAAATGAAGATAAAAACAACACAGGACATCAACATCTTTTATCTTCTTCAAAATTCCTATATTTTTATCTAGATTGACTTTTACATATAATTTCAATAGACACCCAATGTTAACAGTTAAACGTAACTAATTAATAAATGTTCATCATCATTTAATATTACAACATTATTTATTATTATTTATTAGTTCCCATCTATGTTCAATTTTTCAACTTTGATGTCTAATTTTATGTTACTGTCTCCTGATGTATTTCCAAAACTGTAGTTTTAAGCACTGAAAATACATCAAAAACCCAATGTGCAATACATTTTTATTTTAAACAGACACTATAAAGATTAAATCATGCTGATGTAAATGTTGCAAGTCATTAATTTAATGAGCAATGTAATGATTTCATTGACATTCAGTGAGAACATGGAATAAACGCAACACAGATTCGATCAATTGAAGTGCACATTATGATTTCCAAAAGAGGAGACACAACTTCAAAGAGAGAAAGTCTGTGAGAAAGATATAGTCTCTACAGTGAGACAATCATTTATGTCTGCAAAGGAAAATTGTTTGGGAAAGACGATTTAATCGCAGGGCAAAGAGAGCTACTAGTGAGATCACTTTTGCCTTTCAGCAAGGGCAGTAATGAGCTAACCAGGGTGTGGGACTTTTTTGACCTTTGGATTCAGGCTGGTTGGTGCACGCAGACTGGAAAGCAGGAGGGTGGTGCTGGTTGCCAGACTGGTGTCTCTGTCCATCCCCATGGCATTGGGACAAGGGGCTCTAACCACAGCAGGTGGTCAGCAGCATGGCAGATCAGTATGCTAGAGCTGTCATTGCATTGACTTTCAGAGTCCTTATTGCTACATTACAAGCAATAGGGTTCTGTCAAAACTAGTCTGATGTCTGTTCACTAATCAGTCTGAGATTAAGACAGGAAGGCAGCGCAAAAGCACGTTACAGGTCAAGGATGTGCTGGGTGTTTTCATTGATCAGGTCAGGTGATGATTGTTTGCTCAGAAGGATAAGGCTGCATTTTGGCTGCAATTATTATCTTGAAAAAATAAAGTGCAATTCTAATTATATTATAATCTCAACTTTTTCTTTTTAATTAAACATTTTTTTAATTTTTAGAATTGATAACAACACATAAGATACAACTAGGTATGCAAATGTCCTTGCACCAATTAGGACATTTTCTCCACCAAACAACTCTCTTTGTGCTGTTTACCACAAGATAGCCCAATGTGCGCGCGCGCCCCACCCACCACTACAGCGCGCTATTTAAAGCGTGAACACAGCAACAGCGCGAGATCGTCATCAGCGCGAGCGCAACATCAGAACCGATGCTGGATTAATTAATCTCTGTGTTGGATTATTCCTATTCAGTATATTGAAAATCAACTCAAAACCATAATATCAAATGAAGAAGCAAAGTTGCGAGTCATAAAAAACTGAGGATTTCTTCTGAAAATTGTTTCAATTTTTCAGAATAGCTACTTAATATGACTCTGCAAATGACATTGCAGCTGATTAGAGCTTTGATAGTGGCGTGTGGTTGCAGTATCGTCGCAGACGCGATGAGCGCTAACTTCACTCTGGATAATGAGATTCAATCCAGCTTCATCCAGCGGCGACTCAAAAGCCAGGAGCGCAGAGAGATGCAGCGCGAGATCCTCTCCATCCTCGGGCTGCCCCACCGGCCCCGTCCGCTTCTCCACGAGAGACACACCGCAGCTCCCATGTACATGCTGGATCTGTACAACGCCATCCTACAGGATGGAGGGCAGCGTAGCGGTTATGCGTACTCTTATGAACCGGTTTTCACGACACCGGGAACCCCGATGGTGACCCAGCAGGACAGTCGCTTTCTTAGTGATGCGGATATGGTGATGAGTTTTGTCAATTTGGGTGAGCAACTTATAATTTATACAACAATATAAACAGATCATTTAAAGAATATCAGAAAATTCTAAAGGAATGCTGATGGACTGATAATGAAACGTTTATCATAATTTGGAAACAATCCTTAACCCTTGTGCGACCTTCGGGACATTTTTGCCTTTTTCATTTTTGTTAATTCCAATGGCATACATTTTGCCAAATCTGTGTTTTTGGGGGGGAGTTTTGATATTTCAACCTCAGTTAATCTATAATACATCTATAATACACTGTGTACACAAAATAGTTACATTCAGGAACTTCAGGACAAAAATGTCCCCATTGAAACCCATTAAAACTGCAACATTTGATCCCAGTGCCATTAAAGCATAAAATCATGAATTCTATGATAATATGTTTTCATTCCAGAGCCCTGGCTTCAAAATTTACATTTGTAAAATTTTCCACCAGATGGCGCCATTTTTCTCATGTTTAGCCTATGGAGCAAATACATGCTTTTTTCCTATTTTCTGTTTGCTGTAGTACAGAGCACTGCAGGCCAGTTGAATAAATGATGCAGCTAAAATTGTGTGGGTGTGTTGGTATGGATGCCAGAGTGTGTTTTGTATGTGTGTATTGAGAAATACGTGTGTGTGTGTGTAAAAAACAACAACAGTGGCATTATGTAAACAAACTGGCATTTAAAGGGTTAAAATCCTGAAAATGAATGAATATTTGGTAGTTATGATCAGGACTGATGTTGGTTAAAAAAATTAACAAATTGAAAGTGGAAAATAATATTAATATATAATATTATTATGGCAGTTTTTGACATGGATATTTTTGTCCTCTAAGGACCTCTGAGTAACTTGTTTTAATTGACACACTAGGTTTAAGTGAACAAACACGAATCCTCTACAGATAAAATAGTGGATACACAGAAAATCTGAAGGAGAACCCCCCAACCTCCAAAAATGGTCATTTCAGTTTATCCAGCAGGATCTTGTTTGATTCTTATTTGATCCATTTAAAATGAGTTCACATTCATAAATGAAATCCATTAGCATTCCTTTGGTATTATATACAAAATATATTATTAGTTATTTAGGTTTAATTACATTTGAGTAGGCTAATTGGTTTGTCATTATACTGTGTGTGTGTGTGTGTGTGTGTGTATATATATATATATATATATATATATATATATATATATATATATATATATATATATATATATATATATATATATATATATATATATATTCATGCCTCCAGTTCCATATAACAATTTATTTCTTTATTGTTTAAGTTTATATACAGTATGTTATTAACAATACAGAATGTTATTACTGATTTGGAAATATTTTTAAATGTTTGAAAGGAATAGTTCACCCAAAAATTAAAATTCTCTCATCACTTCTTCATGCCATCCCAGATGTGTTTGACCTTCTTTCTTCCTCTGAACACAAACAAAGATTTTTAGAAAAATATATCTCAGCTCTGCTGGTCCATTCAATACAAGTGAATTGTGACCAGAAATGTGAATCTCCAAAAAGCACACAAAGGCAGCATAAAAGTAATCCATATATATCCAGTGGTTTAATCCATGTCTTCAGAAGCAGTATGATAGGTGTGGATGAGAAACAGATCAATAAGTCCTTTTAAGTCCTTTTTTTTGCTGTGAAGTTCCTTCAATGCTCAGAAGTTGGCAATATGTACGAAGAATGCAAATCAGCAAAAACAAAAGAAGAAGTACTCTTAAGGGAGAAAGAGTGCTTAGGAGGGCTGGGGAAAGTGGGCAGTTATAGTAAAAAAGGACTTAAATTGATCTGATCACCCACACCTATCATATAGTTTCTGGAGGCATGGATTTAACCACTGAATTACTTCTATGCTGCCTTTATGTGATTTTTGGAGCTTCAAAGTTCTGACCACCATTCACTTGCATTGAATGGACCAGCAGAGCTGAGATATTCTTCTTAAAATCTTCGTTTGTGCTCTACAGAAGAAGTCATACACATCTGGGATGGCATGAGGGTGGGTAAATTATATTGGGTGAACTTTTCCTTTAATAAAGCAACTGCCCATAAATAATTTTATGAACAAATACGGTGGGTTTTCCATTTCCCCACATGTAAATAGTTATTATAGAAATATAATATAATCACTATATTTACAAGTTATATGTAAGGACAGCAACCGTGTATTCAATTTCTACAGAATACCTTCAAAGCTCTGAGACATGGGGTTTAATAGGGCTTTGTTTTGCATGACTAGGATTTAGGGAGGCATTTTTGAACTGTGCTGAGGGCAACAGACAAGGGGGAACACATACATCATCCAAACACCCTTGCTTTCAAGACACAGCCTTTTAGTATGTGCTAAAAGTGTGAGATTATGTCTCTGTGTGTGTGCCTGGTCCAAAGAGATGAGGAATCTTGTTTGTGGACATGAATTGTGTGGAAGTCAAGATGCAAATGTGTTTGCAAGTGTGTGCGGTAATGCAAGTCCAGAAAGACACAAGCCGGTCAGGGATTTCTCTGAGTATTCTTGTCTTTGTTTCTCTTGGAAACCAAACTGCAAACAGTACTCCAAAGTGCTGAAAGTCTCCTTATAGCATCAATTCCTTTCAGTACTAATGACAGCTACTGCTGAAATGATGCTAAGCTTAATAATGAAAAATAATAGATGTTGACTGACCTCTTGGGTGTTTTACACATTTTAGAGAGAGCAGACATATGACGATGTGTTTGGAACATGTGTGTGTGTTGGAGTGATTGATCGGGCTGGTGAAGCACAGGGTGTTTTCTCTCTGATGACTGGCAGAGTCATTTCCTCCCTCTGTTGAGTTGTATGTCAATGCTGGCATGCCTGTAGTGGATGTTCGTGACCACACTGAACTACTGAATTACAGTATTTCCCCCAGCATATAGCAACAAGTTCAGAATTAAAGAAAGACAGCTGCACCTGCATACATCTGTGTTGTTTCAGGTAACTGTATTATCTCATCTGGATGAATTTAGAGTTTCGATATCTTGTCTGTAAAACAGCAAAATTGTTTATGTGACATGAGTAGAATGTAATAAGAATATTGATCAAATATATATTTATTATGTTGGCTTGAGAAAGCCATTATTGTTTTACAAACTATTGCCCCTATGGTGTTCTTCATGGTAAGAATCAGATGTTCCCAAGAGAGGTTGATGAAGAAATCGATTGGATTGATTGCATGACCTTTACACACATTTGGCCTAAACATTTGACAGACATATGCTGGGCATCTTACCCCAATAATTTTTAATTCAGAAAATGCAGATTTAAGTTAATTTTCTAAAAGTGTGTAATGCTGCAACAGACACCTAATCGGTTTAAGATATAAAGTCGACCAAGAGTATTGTAACCAAACAAAAATGAATAGTGATCCCTTATGTCATTTGGTAATACAAGTTTCTTTCCAGCTCTAAAGGCAATGTAGAAGCACGCACAACAAGCAGGGCACAAATCCACCTATTTATGTTGATAAGCTGATTTTGAGGAAAGTAATCAAATCTTACCTAAGATTTCTTGCCTTTGAACCAAAAGCCGATTAGTCCTCCCAATTTGTTTTCCAGCTCTCTCAGAAAACACATTTCTTCTTGTCTGATATTTAGCATTGAGTATAGAATGGAGACATTAGACAATTCTGGTGAAGATTTCCATTTTTGACCAAAGGAAGTAGACCAATGGATTGGCCAAAGCTTTATAAATGTAAATCCGTGTGATCTTTTGCACCAATGACTGTATCCCAAAATGGAAAGGCCTACTCTTGCATTTGCAAATGTAACAATGATGATAACCATTAAAGATTTAGTTTTGCTAAGTACATTGGCACATATCCCTGTTTTCAGATCAAGAGTGATGTGTTGAAATACTGCACTTGGAGCAGCATGCATATCTGAGCGTTGATCTTTGCATCATATGGTCTTTAAAATAAACACACCAAATCCTTACAAGGAATCATTGCCTTCATAAAAATACCCATGTTTTAATTGCTGTCAAACAAATGACTCACTGTTTCGAGTATGCACATAGCTCAGAGTGCCTCCCTCAATAATCATGCACACACAAAATTACAAGATGTTGAAAAAGATTCAGCAACATCCCTGTTCAGCACATGATGTCATGAACTCAGAGACAGGATGTGCATTAAAAGAAGTAATTGTCATGACCGATTCCCTGCATGCCTGCGGGAGGTCAGTGGTAGCATTGAGGGTGGAGAGGGTGGTACAAACAGATTGGTTGTAAAAACAGTACGTTGGAAACCTACAGGAAATGTTCGACACATGCCACCATCAGACTGGAAATTCTGAGAACGGGCTCAGCTGGGTTAGGGCAGGGTGGAAACAGCATGGGGGTTAAGTTGGTGTCGGCCAAGACTTCATTATTAAATCTTTTTTTTTTCTTTTTTTTTCATGTGCTTATGAAGATTCTTTATTTTAGCTTTTTTTTTTTTTTTTTTTTTTTATGGGTGTGGGTTAATAAAAACCAAACAGGATAAGGGCCTACCCTGCTGTTAAAAAAACAGCTTTCTTTGTCAACCAGCTTCACCAACTAGGTTTTGCTGGTGAACATCATGGCGCAAGCACTAACCAGCATAAACCAACCTAGCATGGGAATTGCATGTTGGTTAAGCTAGTCTTTTTAGCAGGGTAGGTACAACATTAATCAAAGGTGGACAACCCTGAATATTTGGGACCAGCCAGATGTTGCTAAAGGCCTTGAGACATTTATCCTTCCCTCTGGGGCTGCATGATTATGATTATTGACGATTATTTTCCTTGATATTGAAATTGTGATTAATTTCCACTCAATGAATTTACATTAGAATACGTAACACGAGTAGAGCTAAATGGGATGCTCCAATTGACACTTTTCATAATTAGTTTATTGTGGCATCTGTCATTGTTATCTCGATTTTTTTAACCGATTAATTGTGCAGCCTTACTTCCTTCCATATCCAAAATTTAATTAAATTACTGCTGATAACAGGTCTCTCAGATTAGTGTTGCTAGGAGTCTCCATTTGAGCCACCAACGTGCTCATCTGTATTGCGTAGATGTACTGTATGTGGGACACCGTTGGTTTCCGGATCAAGCCTTTAACAGAGCTTTTCTTGTGGTTGGCACATGTGCGTGATTGAAGTCTATAGTGGGTGGGTGCAGGGCCTGAGGTTTTTCCTCCAGTTTGAGTCCCCAGGGGTCCCCAGTTCTTAGATCAATCACTGGCTTAAAGAAATTACATTTCTTTTTTGGACACAAGTGATGTGGGTGAGGCAATCAAGCTTTAGCGCTCAATGTGATTCCACAGAAATTCTAACAGGATGAAGTCTGGGTACGTTGACTTATGCTGTGGTATGAGTAAGTGCTCATTGGCTGGTAGTAGTGGTGCACCGATCAGGAAATTTGAGGCCGATACCGATCTCCAATTTTTTAACACTAAGATCGGCTAATACCGATTTTCCTAAAAGTGCCCTTTGCCACACCTTTGCAAATTATATTGTGCAGATATATGTTTATGCCCCACACAGTAAAATTACGGTTACACTTTACATAAATTTTCCATTTGTTAACATTATTTAACAACATTACTGTAGTTAACATGAACTAATGAACTTAATGTTAGTTACAGCATATACTATTACATTTTTTAAATCAAAAGTTGTATTAGTTAACATTAGATAATGCACTATGAACTAACATAAACTAACAATGAACAATTGTAATTTTAGTAACTAACATTATAATTAATAAAGGCTGTAAAAATATATTGTTCATTGTTTGTTCATGATACCTAATGCATTAACTAATGTTAACGAATGGAACCTTATTATAAAGTATTACCAAAATTAAACTAAAATTACATTCATTGTGAACTGCTAACATTTATTTGTTTTGAAACAGTTATGAATAGTTCTGTTGTCAATATTAAAAGGTCATTTGTGACATACTGCTAAGCAGTAAAAACCATGAGAGCGTCACACACTGTAGAGAAACGTTAAAAAATAAGAAAAATATATCCATTACAAGCTCTAAAACTGCTCCAGTGAGAAATCATTAATATCTATGGTTAGTTTACTGTTTTTGGCGTTTTGCTGTAACACAAATCACTAATTATTAAGCAAATGCGTGAAGACGTGGTGCCGTTATGGTTCAAATGTAATTGCTGTGATTAGTGGTAATATGACCAACATTAATCTGATTTAAATTGGGATCATCACAGAATAGCGCTGAGATGAGTGACTGATGAGATACTGAGAGCACCTGGAGAGCGTGCATGCTTGATTGACACCACGAGTGAGCATATTGAAGGTAGTGAAGCTGAAACTGCTCATGATCGCTCAAAGAGTCTCTATCACTCAACACAATGTCTGATCGTCACGACTCACATTACATCACG
This sequence comes from Myxocyprinus asiaticus, assembly GCF_019703515.2. Lineage (NCBI taxonomy): Eukaryota > Metazoa > Chordata > Actinopteri > Cypriniformes > Catostomidae > Myxocyprinus > Myxocyprinus asiaticus. The sequence goes on from NC_059380.1 coordinate 23,163,684, forward strand.
TATACTCAGATTTGTATATGTATGTTCATTTGTTGTTTAATTCATTTTTATACCTGTTTGCAGTCTCTTTATCCTCTCTGTGCTCACAGTGCAGTGTCAGAATTACTACCGTAATGACTCTGGGCAACTTAATATTCATACACATGTAATTTTTACACATTTCTAAAAACAAACCTGCGGATTCATCATGTCTGAAGGTTTAAATTCGTTATACTTAGAACTGCCAACCGTTCACCCTCCAGAGGCCACACTGTCATACATCAAGGGCTGAGAAAGCGCTCATTCAGTGTATTCGTGATGAATTTTCTGCATGCTGCAAAAAAGATCGGCCCTGATTCTAGGCACAATCGGCCGATTGCCGGTCACAAACTTAAGATGAAGATTGGCCAATTTAGATCGGTGGTCGATCAATCGGTGAACCCCTAGCTGGTAGCGGTATTATGAAGTAAAATGAGACAAAAGCCTGCAGTTTACATTCACACTGAGCCAACTCTAGAGGACTTAGAGGACAGTTTTTAATCAACTGTTCTATCTTATACTGTATATCGAAAACAGAGTTAGTTGAGGCAGAAAATGTTACATTTTAAAGGCATAGTTCACTAAAAATGGAAAATTCTGTAATAATTTACTCACCCTTACTCACCCATTTGACTCATTTTCTCTTCATGTTGTTCCAAAACCTGTATGGCATACTTTTTACAGTGAAACACAAAAGGCGAAGTAAGGCAGAATGTTAGGGACTGACATTGTATAAGAAAAGGGTAACATTTTAGAACGAGGTTCTATTCATTTACATTGGTAAATACATTTGGTATCATGAACTAACAATTAACAATAATTTTTTTACAACATTTATTAAACTCCTTTTTTTTTCTTTTTTACATTTCTAAATATACTTTTGTTCATTGTTTGTTAATGTTAGTTCATAATACATTAATTTGCATATGCAAGTTTTAATGTTAAAATGCATTCTGACATAAAACACAACAACGTGAAATCAAGCTTGTGTAGTACTCAAGCTAATTCACATTCATTTCAGGCCTGTAGACATTATTGTTCGGGTTAATTTTAACTCGGTATTGTTCACCCAAAAATTAACTTTTTGTCATTATTTACTCACCGTCATGTTGTTAAAAACCCATATAACTTTTTTTCCGTGGAACACAAAAGGAGATGTTAGGACTGATATTCACTTTCATTGTATAGAAAAAAAAAGATGCAATGAAATGGATAGTGACTAAGGCTAACATTCTGCCTAACATCTCATTTTGTGTTCCATGTAATAGACAAAATCATACAGGTTTGGAATGACATGAGGTTGAGTAAATCATGACGGAATTTTCATTTTTGTATAAACTATCCCTTTAAGAGACTTTTAAAGAGTCCTTCACTTATCAGTAAAGTTACATATAATGTAAGTATAAGCTGATTTTTCTCCCTCTCTCTGTAGTTGATTCAGATGAAGACCTCCATCTCTATTATCAGCACCGCAGAGAGTTCCGCTTCGACCTCTCTCGCATCCCAGCGGGAGAAACCGTGACTGCTGCAGAGTTCCGTATCTACAAGGACTTTGTACACGAGCGTTATGAAAATGAGACGTTCCGTGTCAGTGTGTTCCAGGTGCTCCAGCTGCAGCCCAAAAGGTATGTCACAAAGTAACATGTATGTCAAAGTGTTAATCTAATATAAAACAGAATCAAAGGGGTCAACATGAAATCAAAATTGATCCCATTCACTTGCTAAATACATATTCCTATTGTGCATGATTCATCAGTGCATGCATTTTTTGTTAAAATATATCATTTGTATTCATAAATGTTTCAGTAAATCAGATCGCGTAAATGAAATCTGTTGTGAATAGCGGTTTAAATTTTAAGTTTATTTCAAAGTGTATCTGTTTGCATTGGGCCTTTTGTTTGGTTATTTATCATTATTATTGGCTGTGAGTCTGAGATATATTGTGAATATTAAAATTGCATTCAAAATATGTAAAAGCTATTTCATTACTTTGGTTTGTTCTAGTTGGTTGGGTTTTTAATAGGGTAGTATGCAAAGGCCTCAAGGCATCGTAAAACAGTGAAATGTCTGAGATGAAACAAATGCCCCCACCCACAATTTTTAAGCCTAAACGTGGGAGGGATGGACACACACACACACACACACACACACACACACACACACACACACTGATTTGTCTGTCCAACGGTACGTGTCTAATGCCAGGGCTCCCACTGAATTCCTCCAGCTGATTTACAGTGTGGCCGCAGTGAGAGCGGACGGCATTACACAGCCATTACTGTCAATTATTGAGATGTAGAGTCCTCAGCTGAGGGGAGGAACCTGAAATGATTTACCCCTCTTTTTTGGAAAGTTTTTGGTCTTTTTCCACCAAAATATTGCTGGGGCTCAAGCCGGAACCAGTGCATGGAATAGGATGTCTGTCAACTGAACGCATATTACAGTGCATTATTTCTAATTTTATGCCATGTAATTTTCTTTTGCGTCAGTCTTGTCAGATTGAGTTGTTGTTATGAAAACCTGACTTGGAATGGCCTCTGACTGGAAAGACCAGCAGCTTTTAGGGGTGATTTTGTTGCCCTAGAACCGCCAGATCCGGGTTACAGATCCCAGTCCTGGCATCCTGTCGGCGTAGAGTGGATCCCACCTGAAGAAGTCTTCCAAGTGACACATTCTCAGACTGACTGTCTCTCTTACATTCTTTGTTGCTTGTTCTAAATTACACAAATTCCCTTTAAAGACCACCCATTGTGAATCATCCTTCCTACACCTCTCCCATTGTCATGCAGAGACGCTTTGCCCCGTTGATGCTCACAGACAGCAAGGCGACTAGACAGAGGAGCATAAAGAGCTAGTCTATCTGTTTCCCTTAAGGTCTGAAATCCTACCTGTAAGCCAAGTTATTGTTCAAGAGACCCTTCCAGAGCACTTCTGCTTTCATCACCGGAGGACAATCTGATCTCTTTTAAGAGACATCACGTTTAATAAGAGAGAAAACTGATGCTTTCTTAGGAACATGTTGTTGCCTGTGGAGTTCTAGTTTAGTTGTTTTTGATTTTCTGGGCCAAATCAGCCAGACCTCAAACTCTTATCTCATGGAATAGAGCTCATTTTGTGATATCTTTATTTGAGAAGGACAAGTTCTGGCATGAGCTGGCATTATTACGCAAAGCTTCTCATTTCTGCAGTTCATCTACTTGTCTGCAAAATAAAACTCACCAAGGAATCATGATGCTAATAGTAACTGAAATTTGACTATACTATGCATCATATACAGTATGTGGATAATGCATTACATTTTTTAATTATACATCCTCAATGAGTGTATTTATATTGTTTATATTGTGTTTAAATTCATTGAATCGATATGTTGGAAAATGACAAAGTTCATAATTTAGAAGGTGTTTTGGTGCTTGCTTGGGCATTCTTGAACAAGGACTTAAGTGCTTCGGCACATAGCTTTTCAAGCCACAGACATGAATAATAATGCCATATCTTGTGGCTTATTGAGAAGAGACATGCTCTTACTTTTCTAAGTGGTCCGAGTTACAATTTCTGCTTTGGGAAAAAAAAAATCCCATAGATTTACATTGAAGGAGAGACCCAAACCATATCCAGGAGCCAGATTATTATAGAGACTTGGGGGTGGGCTCTTTTTATATGGGCCAGTAAGCAATCACCCTGGGCACTTGCCATGTCCTGAGCAAGAAACACATTTTCACCAAAATTGTTTGTTGTGTTTTGTGCAACATGAAACGAAATGAAAATATTAAACATGGCAGAAATTTTCATTGTTTCTGTCATCATATCCACTTTTTCAGCTGAAAGCCACTGTTAAGTGTGTACTAAAGAGCTTATGAACGCTACTGACCAATATGTGACCTCTTCTGACCCCGTGTAGGGAGCTCTACCTGCTGGACTCACGAGTGGTATGGGCGGCGGAAGACGGATGGCTGGTATTTGACCTCACAGTCACCAGTAACCATTGGGTCATAAATCCAGGTCAGAACCTGGGACTACAGCTCTCTCTGGAGAATGCACACGGTGGGTTTCTGCAAACTTAAACACAAATGCTTCCAAATAGTCTTACCATCATAAACAGTGCTATAGCAGTATATCTCTGAACTGATGTTACCCTGACCTATATTATATGATTCTTACAGTAGTTATTGCTTAAACATAATTTGCTGTTATTGGCTAAATCTTTAGAATCAATTCTGTTTCGGTTTCTATGTTTTAGAATCTTAGAATCTTAAATCTTAACATCAACATGAAACAACATTTGAAGTACATTTTACTTCCGTTATGTGGCACATTTCTGAGTGAAAAAGGATATTTTTTATCCAGTGATAAAATCAGTTGGTTAGCTCATGCAAAGTAGGCGTTACATACCAGAATTAATCCGTGGAGAAGGGTCTGTCTGTGTCAGTGGCGTAACTTGGATCTTGCAGGCCCCAGTGGAAAGAAACTGCCGGGCCCCCTTCTTGGGGAGCCTCGGTCATTTTTCATCACCCCTCGGGCCCGCTGTCATTTTTATGGTTTCTTTTGGTCGACCATTGCGGGCCCCCCTCAACCCGGTTACTTGGAGTGGGCACGTCGTGTAGTTTGTGTTCTTTGTAGTCTAGTGGTAAGCAGACCGAAGGCTCGTTTGAGATGCCAAAAAATGCCTTGAAAGTAGACGAGAGTAGGCTGCTGCAGTCAGGGGAGGGGTGAAATAATGCTGCTTTCACGTGCTATCGGAATTATCGTAAATACTAGTTTCCCACTCGGAAGTTGCACATGAACGACCCCTCAAGTCGTTATTATGACTGGGAAACTCAGAGATAATTTTGATCCCTGAATTTCCGAGATGGGTGGAGTCGTAAACTTTCAACATGGCGGAGGAGACTACGGTTTCTGTAGTAGGTTTTATTAATTTTTCTAAATACAGTTAATTTTTTAGCACTTACTGTTTTGGCCATAATCATTTATGTATATCAGCAACCATTTGATGCATGTTGTACATTTTTATACCGTAAAAATAGCTTGTATTTCACCAAAATATTTTTTTAAAATATTTTTTATGGAGTCAAAATAAAAGTCTCTCAAGAATTATATATGAATGAATGTTTTTTTTCCGGCAACAAAGCACTTGAACGTGACATACTCGTAATTACCACTTCAGAAGTGGGAAGTAGGATAATTCCGATAGCACATGAAGGCAGCATAAGTGCTGTTGAGCCAGACAGTTCTCACTTCTCGTAGTGGATCAGCTACCTGCGAGATCAAAGACAGATATCACGTGATTCGCTTTCATGTGCTTTATTGCTGATAAAGTAGATGTAATTTATATTCTTTTGTTTTTAAATGGAATGAATATGATTTATAAGTCAACCAATGTACCTCTTATTTAATTCCCCCCAAAAGTGTTTTTCATCCATTTTTAGTTTAATAAAGACACGTATTTTAAATATTTTAGAAATATGGTAACAATCATGTATCCCATACAGAGATCGCACTGTCAGAGTGTTTGGAATATTTACACATAATTTTTGCACATAAAAATATGATATGAGAGTTAAAGAATCAACCATTTTACAAGAGAACAAAACATGGTGGTTTAAGCCAGTGAGCATTAAGCTGTGTCGTCGGCAAGTCGTTTTCCCATCGTGCTTGCATGAAAAAACCGACTGCAGGGAAAAAATGACTAGGGCGCCTCTTTTCAAAGACTGCAGCCACCTCACTGTCTCAAGAACAGTTTTGACACGTTGTCATGTCATCACAGCCAGGCAGCTTTCTAACTGGCATGCACCTGTCGGTGATCGCCGGTGATCGGTTCAGTGCAGAACTTGCTCATCTCAAATGAGCCTAGATACTGATGGTTGTGATTTTGATTCATTTCAGTGACTTCTTTTGATTTCTTTCACCAAAAAGATTCGTTCAGATTCATTCATTGATTCATTCATTAACCATTTCTTCAAGTAACATCTTTGCGCCTGTAGATGGTGCCAAATGACTGTTTTTTAAGTAATTGTACTGAACTAAAAGCATTCATTCACAATCAGATCAGGCCTGATTATCCTTTATTAAAATTTGCGTCTACAAATCTACTAAGAGACTTCAGCACTGCAGAGTGTTTAAGCATCAAAAGCTCTTCCCCACAAATGACTGATTCATTCAGTTAATTTGCGAACGAGTTTATCAGTACATTCAGTTTGTACACGAATGACATGACCGACTAGTTCAGTGAAGGGTGTATTCGTTCAGTGAGTGAAACCAATGATATGCTCCTTCACAGCTAGCACTCGAATGCTATTGGCTCACGGTAACCTATAAAAGCAGGACAAAGCAACTCTAATAGAATTTGCAGGTGTACAAATGTATGAATACACTTTAACAATAGAGTTTTAAGACCATAACCATTTTCACCACAAATGGCAGGTCTTATTTTCCCTATATTTTGTCAAATGCTGTGCTTAATTTTTACCAAGACAGAAAAAAAGTCCAAGAACAGCCTAGATATCTTACCTTGTGCATCAAAGCACAAGATTTCTATCTGTAATTCATGTAATTTAAACTGTACACCTGTCAGTCATTTTTACACATTCATATATTGGGGAATATGTTTTGTGCATACCTATAAACTTAACCTATGGTTTTAAAGGAATAGTTCACCCAAAAATGAAAATTTTCTCATCGTTTACTCACCCTCATGCCATCCCAGATGTGTATGACTTTCTATGATATTCATGTGTATGAATATCTCAGCTCTGTAGTTCCATTCTATACAAGTGAATGGTTGCCAAAATTTGGACACTCCAAAAATCACAAAGGCAGCATAAAAGTAATCCATAAGACTCCAGTGGTTAAATTCTTATCTTCTGAAGTGATATTATGTGTGGTGTGGGTTTAGGTGTGGGTGAGAGACAGAACAATATTTAAGTCCATTTTTGCTAGAAATTCTTCTCCCTGCCCAGTAGGGGGCATATGAATGAATAATTTTAATCACCAAAAACACAAAAAGAAGAATGTGAAAGTAGGGTGACCATATTCTGGTTTTCCAAAAAGAGGACACCTTTTGGTGGAATAACAGGGTTCAAAAGAGTGTTACTATGAATTCAAACTTTAATACAGTGAAAAAGACACTCTATTAGCATAACATAAATATATATAAATAAATAAAAATTTCCAACATTCTTCTGAATGTCCATGTTCTAAAATAAAATATTTGATGCCATGAGTGTACCTTCATTTACTATTACTATTATTTTGAATGGCCATGGAAAATGAAGCAATGTGATAACAATTTTACCTGTTTGCAAAAAGTAGTCCGTTAATTTACCTGATGAACTTTCACCTTTTGCTTACCCTTTAGGCTTCGCAGAGCTAATGCGTGCTTCTAAATCACTTGCACCTTTATTAGCAACTGACACATAAGTGCCAGCTTTACATGTCATACATTCTGCTTCACATGGATCTTGACCTGGACGAAAGGATGGGAATTTGTTGTGCAAATCTTCTGTAAATTTGCATTTTAATTTGGGCATTGTTTCCACACTGTCATTTGCTGCTACTGTCAAGCAACTGTTTGATGCCGAACACAACAGCTCTTCACGCATTCACGGAGAGGTTGACAGGCAGAAATTTGGCCAATAGTTGCTATAAGCCTCTTATAATCAACCAATTGGTGTGCGAGAAGGCGGGACTTACAAAGAGGGGTTAAAGCAGTGCAAATATGCGCACACACACAATGAAGTTTTAGACCAGATGGACATCATAATGCAACTAAAGCCGAATCCCGGACATTTTCGCAAGTTTAGAAATCACGGCTGGATGCTTTTTTAAGGTCCGAAAAAGAGGACATGTCCGGGAAAAAGAGGACATATGGTCACCCTAGTGAAGTGAACGTTAAATTGCAGCCTGACTGAGCAGGGAGGAGAATTTATAGTAAAAATGAAACTGTTTCTCACCCACACCTATAAAGACACTGGAGACACTGATCCAACCACTGGAGTTTTATGGATTACTTTTATGCTGACTGGTGTGATTTTTGGAGCTTCAAAATTTTGGTACCCATTCACTTGCATTGTATGGACTGAAAGAGCTGAGAAATTCTTCTAAAAATCCTCACTTGTGTTCTGCAGAAGAAATAAAGTCACATACATCTGGAATGGCATGAGGGTGAGTAAATAATGAGAGAATTTTCATTTTTGGGTGAACTATTCCTTTAAGTGCATTTCACCCCTTTCTCTCCTTGTTGAACACAATTCAGACTCCGAACTGAATGAACGACATGCCTCCTCTCTTTCAGTCATTCAGCAGTTCCTCATTTATGGACGAGATGACTGAGAGAGATGTTCATTTCATTCACAGACGAGTGTACCAGTACATTCAGTTCATTCATGAACGAGATGTCTCATCTTGTTCAGACTCAAATGACCGAATAGTACTAGTTCAGTAAAGGGGTGTATTCGTTCATTGGGTCAAACCAACAAAATGCTCCTTCATAGCCTGCACTTGAATGCTATTTGCTCGCGCTATAGTCATTCTTTACAGGCATGAAGAGCCACCAAAGCAGTCTCATGCTTCAAAATAGAGCTCATTGTCTTCGAAAGGGAAAGACGTCTGTGAAAGAGAAATATGAGTGATTGTATGGTGGTGAATGAAAATGATTCATTCACTTAAAAGATTTGTTCAAAAAGACAGATTCATTCACGAATGAAACATCACTAACAGATACGCTTGGATCCATGTGGTTGCAGGGTAGGGATTGAAATGTAAGAGAAAAGGAAAATAATTTCAGTTATAAAATTTTGCTAACAGGTATTTTTTTGTATGTTCACTCAGAGACTTAAGTCTTTCCCCATTCAAGTAGATAGGAGCTGCACTGATATGCTGCTTGTTTACATAGAAAAATACTTGGGAGCGTTCCAAAGGTGGCTGAGTGAACTGACTTGCTAATAAGACTTTGGTGCACTGATGAGCACAATAAGACCAGGAATGTACAATAACAAAGTAAATTGGGTGAATTTTGATTTCATTTTGACAAATTTCATCATACAACTCACTGTTGCCTTCTGTAGGTGAAAGCATGAACCCCAGGAGAGCAGGGCTGGTGGGCAGCAGTGGACCTCAGGATAAGCAGCCATTTATGGTGGCGTTCTTGAAAGCATCAGGACTCCACCTCCGTAGTGTCCGCTCAGCATCAGGAAACAAACAGAGGGGTCACAACCGCTCTAAAACCCCCAAACCTGGTGCTGCACCCAGCCAGGTGGCTCTAAAGACAGCTGTAGCCACAGGTAATAATATTCAGAGGACACTTTTTAAATGTAAATATTAGCATCTTGTGTAAGTTAGTTGATTGTTGTCATTTCATTTTCAGACTTATGCAGTGTTTACTTACTTTATATTAACATAAACATGCAGTAGGATTGTATGATTACAATCACAAGTCATTTTATGTAACAGTACATATCATAATTTTTTTATATATATAAAAATTCCACAAAATTGTTTATATATAATCATGTGGTAATACCTGTTTTTAGATAATCCAAATTAATTGAATTAAAAACGTAACAAATAAAAAGTCATCTCATTTGATTATTTTCTCTCTCTATTTGGAACTTGATAGGTGCAAACCAAAAGATGATTATCATTAACAAATGAATGATAAGTCTCACATTATTTAACACCTGAGTTAAATTTGCACGCAGTTCGTTTTTCCTCATTAAACAAGTTTTACTCTCAAAGAAATGAACAGTAATTTTGAAACATACATATAAAATCATGAGCACTCACATGAGGAACACTCTCCGTAACCTTATAAAAGATGTTTTATTCTACATGGGAAGGGTCCCCTCATGGGGGCTTCCATGTTAGGATCACATGACCAGCTGAATACTACTTGCTTAATAATTACTTGTTCAGTAACCACCCTATTATTGGACACTTTCACTCATGGATTAGATTAATCATGACTCACTGTGAATAATGAATCCCTACAAGGACATCGGAAACGGAAAACTATGTCTAAACTGTCACACAGTATATACTGTCAATCATACTGATAATATACATATAAATGTGCTGCATATTTATCCTTCCTCCTGTTTCCTGCAGAGGGTGCCAGCGTTGACCCCAAACAGGGCTGCAAGAAACATGAACTCTATGTCAGTTTCAGAGACCTGGGATGGCAGGTACAGTGATGAACTTTCTCTGTTTCTCTCTCCATCAGAGCCCTCTTTCACATCATACCTTTATCATTCTGCATCTAATCTGTCTCATCTCTCTCTCTGGCATTTCCAGGATTGGATCATTGCTCCAGAGGGTTATGCTGCGTACTACTGCGAGGGAGAATGTGTTTTTCCCTTGAATTCTTATATGAATGCCACAAACCACGCTATCGTACAGACACTGGTGAGTATCACAGTCATCAGTAGACCTAGATGGAATCTATGAAATGTTTTTTGCATTTTCTGCACTTTCTGAATCAGAGTGTTAATCAGAGCTGAGGGTACTACAATCTGATTGTTAGCTGAAAGATAACCAAAGTTAGTTAAAATATTAAAAGGTGAAGTGTAGAATTTGGATGTTAAAATAATTTCTCATATCACAGCATAATATGCAGATATGGGCTGGGCCGTTTCTGACCATACCGCTGTTGTGTATGTGGGGGGGGGGTGCTGTCTTGCGCAGCGACCTCGCCATTGCTGCTCCTGATTGCCGGAGCGATCTCATAATTGGTGGTGGTGGGGCAGCGGCTTCTGCATTGGTGCCTCCCAGCTGGTGGCACCCCAGGCGACAGCCTAGTTTACCTATGCCTAGAAACGTCCCTGAATACGGCTATAAGTAAGCCATTCGTATAGGTTGATTTCTCTGAAAAGTATGAACACTGTGGCTGTGGCGCTATTAAAATATTGCTTTGCTTGTTTGAGCATCCCGACCAGCCTGACATAGCACTGGTTCAACCAGTGGCATGAGTTTGTGGCAGGGGTTTTCATCTCTTTTGTCCAATGGCAGATGGGGAGCGTTTTGGAAATCTCTTCGAAAACATTGATTACTTTTGCAATTTTGTTTGGTGACACTACTGGCACAGGGTGATATGCAGAACTTTGTGAATTTGCATTACTATTCTGGGAAAATCTACAGAGCTTTCTGCTGATTTCTGTTGGCACACATATGGTGTAGGCCTGTTCATCAGTTATAAAAGATCAATACCGTTATTCTATATTTTCTATATATACTGCAATTGTTAGAATTTGTTTCCATCCATTTCAAATCTTGTATTTCTTTTGTCATCCCAGGTTCATTTCATAAACCCAGAAACAGTCCCAAAGCCCTGCTGCGCTCCAACACAGTTGCACGGAATCTCCGTCTTGTACTTTGATGACAGCTCCAACGTTATATTGAAAAAGTACCGCAACATGGTAGTCAGAGCCTGCGGATGCCATTAAGTCACAACTTCTGCTCTTGCCAAGAGAAATGTGAGGGACAAGAGAATATAAGTGACAAAAAGACTGATTTTCTTGATCATAAAGATTCCAGAGAGGGAAGAGACTTGTTACTGGAGTATAACTGGACTTCTTTGTTAGCAAATTATGCATTCAAAGCATACATTCTCATCCACATCTCAAAACGCCTGGAATTGTAAGAAGCTGACCACAGCTAAGTCAAGTGTGTGGGGTTCTGGCTTTCATCTGTGCACGAAGAGCCAAGTTTGGAATATCAAAGAAGACATGAGCAGATACGGAGAGCAAAAACTGGCCTCAAAGACATTTTAAAGAGACTGCTCAGGGAAGAGGCAATGCATTTACGCACATTGCTAGACTCTAGCATATTTCATTAGGAAAACCACTCTTACTACACACTATAAAACAACACTGACATCAGTATTTATATCACTTTTGCTTCAGATTCCATATTTACACTGGACATCAAGTGGCAACTTAATACAAACTGTTTATCGTACAAACATGCTTACAGTCAAACATTAAAATTTATTAATATTTCCATGAAACAAATATTCCACTGTGAAAAAAATTCAGCCCAATAAAGTGGAAAACTTTATAATAGATTCATTGTACATTTTTGACCATTTTGAATTTAAAGGAATAGTTCAGCCAAAAAAATGCTAATTCATGTATCATTTACCTTTATGCTGTCTCAAACACGTATGACTTTTTATTTCTTCTGCGAAACAGATATGGGGTGATTTTTTATGTGGTCCAACACTTTTAAGGTTGAGGAGTACCATTGATTTATATAATTTCTGAGTTCATTCAAGTAGTTTATGGAAAATGCCGGCCCTGACACGCTTGATCTAACAATATACTGTATTTCAGCACAAGATGTGAGATAGAAATGCAAATCATGTGAGACTGTTAAAATATCTCAAAGCAATTGTTCACAATTCCACTTATTCAGCACATTAAACAAACCCTTTTCACAGATGTTCTGCACTCCTCGATTAAACAAGACAGCAGAAAACTCAACCTTGCCTTGAAGTCACTTTGATTTCATCACATATATGAAAGAACACGTGTTTTCTATCAGCAGTTATCGCTCATAGAGTCAATAAAAAGACAAACCCTCCATTTGCATGGGTTTGGCCTTTTAAGGATTTAAAAAAGTCTAACTCATTGTTCTCTTTGCCTCATGAGAAATTTATTTTGTGTGAATTTGCCAATCACTTTATGAAGAGTGTGTGAATGTGGATGTCATACGCATATATGTGTTTGTGTGTGTATTTGGCCCCTCATGCTGTGAAAACACCCCGTTCTCAAGGGCCAGTGTTGCAGTATGTCCACCTGCAGTATCAGAGTCATCACTTAGCCCTTTCCCGCCAGTGAAGCATGGCCAGGACGGCAGGTGGGCGGTGTCAGGAGAGAGCATTTGGTTATAATCTGAACATTCGGAATAAATCAAATGATAAAATGAAATGAATAAAACTGTCTAAAGAGGAGCAGGTGCGCTACATTTTGGAAGATGAAAGTTATAACCGTGCAGCTGTTCTCAATAACATCAATACAATACAACATTGTAGCCGTGCATTAAAGAGAGGTTCCAGTGATGTAAGAGGTGACCTTCCAGACCAGATGTTTTCAGAACTGGAAATCATTTTAAATGCCAAACAAATTATTTTTCTCAATGTTTCTAAAATGTTATTGTAATAAAATGGGAGTCTGTTATTTGTGGCCCCTTGTGTATAACTGACCCTTTCCCATGGTCAATAAAAATAATGTCAATCAAATTTGGCATTTTGATTAAATCCACAATTTAAAGACCTCATGAAACCAAATGACGAATGCAGTGTTCTTTCCTGTGTTGACATATGTCCTATTGAAACAGTTAGAGACATATTGAAGGTCTTGTCACTTGTCAGCGAAGCAACTGCTGTTGAGATATGGGAATGCTATCAATCGGATAGCTCTCTCCAGGTATTATACGCCTCCTTGGTGACATGAGTGGTCCATTTCCAAGAAAAACTACACTGAATGTATTTAATTGCTAAAAGTTGACTTTGTCGAATACACTAGTATACAGATGACCTCAAAGCTTATAGACGTGGACTAAAAGGTACAAAATTCAGATATTGAGGCCTTTAAGGTGTTCTTTATATCGCTGTACTTGCTTGCTGAAAATATGGTGCCTTGACCATGCCACAGAATAAAAAACTAAAAAAGGTCATTCTTACTATATCTCAAAATGTCTGCCTTTATTTCTTGTAATTGTGACTTTATTCTCACAGTTTAGAGAAATACAGGCGCAATTGGAATTGGAATTGCAAATTATAAAGTCACAATTTCGGGGAATATAAAATAGAAATTGCGAGTTATTCAAGGGGTCATGACATGCATATTTTTTAAATTAAATGTTTTTCCTTGAGTTTCACTTTCACTTTTACTGTTAGTAAAGTTTTTTGCACAAAAAAAAAAAAAAAACAGTCAAAATGTATTATAACATGACCTTTTTCTACCATCTTTGGGCCTCTGTCTGAAATGCTTGGTTTTCTGTGTACTTCACCTTTAAGACACGCCCACTGTTATGATTGGCTTACAGCGTTGAAAAGCAAACACCCTCCCGCCATTACAAGTGTGAAACTGTAATTTCCAAGAATTAAAAAATAACAATTTGCAAGCGATTTACGAAATCCCCAAAAAGCACTTAGTCCAGGCAATCGTTGATATGAAGGTATGACATTGGTCCCAATTTATGTAAAGCACACAATCAAACTACAACACTTGTTCAACTGAAATAACAAAAGAAAACTGAACAAAATCATCCCACTGTTTTCAATAATTATCAGGCATACAAGATTTGGTGATAAAATAACGCTATTTAAACAGCGAAAATAGTCAAACGCAAACTGCGATTGTGTAATAAATGTGTATCAAGCTGTAATGAGAGTGTTATAAGGGACGGTCGGCCCGGGGATTCCCCTGTTTGATCTCCCGACTTCAATACGCATCCTGTGTCAGGAAATAAGTGATGTTCGCCAGCTAGGGAATCTACCTCGAGTCGTTTTAGCAGGGTGGAAACAATAAATGCTTTTTTTTGGAATGGAGAGGAACTTTTGAGTTCTACAACTTACAGTATGCTTTTATTGTTCAGTGACCTCTTATATGTAAAAATATATTTAAAAAAAAATGTAATTCCTCATGTCATGACCACTTTAAGTCACAATTGCGAGACCAAGTCGCATGACTTTATTTCTCGCATTTGCGATTTGATATCACACAATTCCAACTTTATATCATGCAATTTTTACTTTATATCTTGAAATTATTTCTCACAATTACAAAAAATAAAGTCATGAATGTGAGATATAAAGTGAGAATTACCTCTTTTATTTCTTTATTCCGTGGCGAGATCCTGCTTTCATAAGAACATTATGGTGACTAGAAAACATAAAAATAACATTGCACTACTGTGAAACCCCTTTGTTGTTGTACTTTGGTAATTTCACATTGTAAGTAGGTTGCCATACAGTATGTACAAATGTACAAATAGTATGTAGATGGAAATTGCAATATGTATAAGTTACAATGTACATACAGTTATCTGCAATACAAAGAAAAAGTAAAAATTATTTTATTAGAGGATAACTGATCAGGAAAAAAGGGGATTTGTTATAAGTTTACAATATACAATGCAACCTGTAGTTTTTCAATCTTTGATGTGGTATATCTTGGAAATTTCCCTGAGCTCAGGTGCTGTCAAGTGTCTCTTTCGTGATTTATTCTTTCTCAGCAGTGTGGTCTTTATTTCGGTTTCACACTTTGGGACCATGTGACCACTGCTCACTTCAGCTGGGCTTGGATTGGTAGTCTGTGCTGGTGGGGCTGGCACATGTGTCAGTGCTAGGCACATGTCACCCACCTTTAGTTGGTGGCAGTGTAGTCTGCAGGTTTGACTTGTGTGTTGAGGGTTACAGGAGGACCAGCCACGTCCACATACAAAGAAGGGCAACCCCTCACTCACCTCCAGAGACAACTGCAGAGAGAATAGAGAGGTTACAAACGAATAGTTCACCCAAAAATGAAAAGTTTGTCATCATTCACATGTTGTACATAAAATTTTATTCATAATTCATATGATAATCTTCCCTTCCAGAGAGCTGGTAACCTTTGTGACAGGATTATTGAGATTACTGAGTGAGTTGGATTCGAGAACCAGATCAGACTAATTCCTGAATGAATCATTCAGACCGGTTTTGTGAACTGGATCAACAGATTCATTGAAAAGACATTTCTCAAAAGAACGATTTGTTCATGAATCAAACATTGCTATACTTATTTCATGAATGTGCCAAGGAGAGCTAGATGTCAAGATTTTCAGTGAATGACTTAAATTTCAATGAGTGTTTATCACACAAAGCTATCGTATGGCTCCAGAAGACTTGTAACATAGCGAATAAGTCGGAATATTATAAAGAGTGAACAAGTCTTAAAAATAAAGTCATTTGGGTTTGAAACAATGAGAGGGGGAGTACATTTTTGGGCAATTATCCCTTTAAGTCAAATATGCAGCAAGTACCTTTAGTGCACATGTTTGCATACCTGTGAGTGATCATGCTCAAGCTTCACATGTAAACATGACAGCTCAGGTGTGTGTGAGGGTGTGATGTTTAACACAATCAAACGTCTCAGTCTCAGCTCAGGATGTAGTTCAGCACACTGCTCCAAATCCTCCATCTTTAAATCCTCCACACGCTTCAGTCGACCACCCTCAAGCTCCACCAGTGAACCTTCTACAAAGCGATGGAGAACACATAGAGCAGAAGAGGATGATTTAGAATGAGTGCTAGAGTTCGTTTGGCGATTGTGTTTTTCTGCATTTCCTCTCCAGACCAGTAGCTCCTCTCTTGTTTGCTTTTCATCGTCCCACTTTGACTCTTCAGGCACGTAATGTTTAGAGTGGTCCAAAGTGAGCATTTGGTGATGGTTGTTCTCTGTACTGTCTTTGAAATATTCTTTATGAGAATCTGTATATAGAAAAGAACTTAGAAATGGGTTGTTTTTCACATAAAGCTTCTCATGGTCTCTCTTGGACCTGTGGATAATTCTCTGCTTCTCTGGTCCATGGTACCAATGCGAATACCTCTGTGTCTCCATGCCCATTTTGATATCCTCACTTAGAATATCTCTTCTTAGATCCCTAACAACCCCTCTGTAGTAAGCTGGAAACTGGTCAATCTGTGACCCGTGCAGATTTCTAAAGCCTTTGGCATATCCATCTCCTACTTCAGAAGTTAAATAACTCAAATATGATGTGCCTCTTCCAATGCTATGCAGCCTATTTGGGTCATTTACTAGTATTTTTGATGAAGGTGTGAGATATCTGCTACTAGACAAATTCAGACTCAATGAAGGGTGGATCTGATTCGCTCCTATAACACAAGAGAGCTCAGGGTTTGAGATGGAAGCTACATCACACCTGTATGGATAGAGGGTAAATGCATCTGTGGCAACATCAGGTGTGGATTCCCGTAGATGCTTAGGTCTTCTGAATACTGAATCCTGATTCCAAAAGGGAGAGGGGGTTTTAAAAATGGGCTCAGATGACTGTTCATTGCAATTTTGCACAGAATCTAGAGTCTCTAAAACTGAGGAGGAATTATTCTTATTTGCCATGGCGACAACAGTAGTTTTGTAGCATCACTTTTGACCTAAACACTTCTACCCCTCAATAAAATGACTCATTTAGTGGTTGTGGGAAAATGCCAATAATCTTGTTTACACTGTTGTTTTTTTTATATAGTAATAAAATCAGCTAGGTGGAAATGTGCTTATCGGGAAATATAAGATCATTTGAGAAATTTTCAGAGAACATTGTGGACTGGTATCGCAGTTAAGCTGTATTTATAAGTTCTCTGAGATATTGTGATGAGTAAATTGGTTTAGGGTTCAAAGGAGACTTGTGGCATCATGCTGATTGGGTAACTACTGGGTGGTTTCCAATGCTGTTAGATGACTCCAAGAATATCTGAAAAAGATAAATTGATAAATTATACAATGTTAGTGATTGATATACATGTAGTAAAACTTCCTTAAAGGTGCCCTCATTAACTTTTTGTTTGTGTCATCTTGGACTTGGACAGTGACACCTAGTGGTGTGGATGCTGCATTATTTAAAATCAATAGTTTTCAGTTACAGATGCCATTGTAGAAATTCACTATTCACAATCAGCCATGATTAATTGAATCCAAGAGTGGAAGTGTCCAATAACAAGACGGTTACTGAGATTAAGCGAGTAGTATTCAGCTGGTCATGTGATTCTAAAATGGCAGCCCCATGAGGGCGCCCCTCCCCCATAAAACAGCTTTTATAAAGTTACTGATATGACTAGAGTCTCATGTGAGTGCTCATGATTTTATACATGTGTTTCAAAATTACAATTCTTTTCTTTAGGAGTAACACTTTATTAATAGGGAAAAAAATTACTGAGTGCACTTTAAATGATAAGGTAACAAACCCATTTGCTTCACTTTCTTCACTGATACACTAGTGTTTAATAAATTTGCAACAATAAAATTGTTTAATAGACCTTATTCACAGTAGTGCCATCTTTGGGATTGACTTACATTATCTTCAATGGCATGCACTGTAAGAAGCTGTATAAACTCCTTTTTCGTCTTTTTAAGTTTTTTATCCACAAATTTTTTTTGCAATTTACTTTTTCAAAGTTTCAATAGCAGAACGATCCAAAACACTTTAAACAACAGTAGAGATTGTAAGTCTATCCCTCAAAGCCTCGTTGTCATTCCTGTCAAAAATTAAAGATGGTGCTACTTTGAATAAGGTCCATTGCATTTCTTGAATTTTAAATCTGAATTCTGAATGCAAATTTGGAAGCTGCCGTATATTTTTGTTTTGTTTTTTTAAGTATGTTGCTTCAGTACGGCTTCAAAATTGTGTGTAATTTATACTGTAGAACAAAATGTCCACTTGTCTTCAAGTAATCTTTACCACAGACCTTATTTTACATAAATAAAAAACTGCTATTGTAAAATCCATAGGAAAATCCCAATAGTAAAAAAAATAAATAAAAAATAAATAAATAAAAAATCTCATTATAGTTTTTGAAAAATAATTTTGCATTATATTTTTTTCTGAAAAGCGACATGAGATGCCATTGGTGACCCATTTATATATGTTAATATATTTATTCAATTTAACATTTCTTAATCTCGTCTTGTTTTTGTAACACTGTGGAAAGAGTGGTCTATACGTATATATATATATGTCTCTCTGTTAACAACAAATATTCCATAATAATAGTGTATATTTAAGAGTTAAGAGTAAATTCGTTATTGCCAGTAACAAAGTTTACGAAGACACGTTTTAGATTAAAAAAAGGAAGACTGAATACCTGTCTCATCTCATGTCCGAATGGGATATACTGTAGTCCGTCTGTCTGTACATTTCATTAGATTTTCAACCCACATTTTTGTGCCTTACTTTTCAATTCACACACTATCATAAAGACACATACTTATTACACATGATTATATTACTCATTATGACTACTCTCTAAAGGAAATTTACAGTCCTGAGGTATTAAATGAGGTAAGAGGTATTTACCTATTCAAATGCCCTGGCTATATCTTTAAACGAGTCGACAAATACAGTCATGCAGTATTTATAACCCTCAATCTACACATACATTCCACTTTACAACTTTACAACATAAAGAGAGGACATTTTTACTTCTAAAGTTATACTATACAGAACATCAGCAATGGTGACAGCAAAGGGCTTATTTGAATGATGGATATGCAAACATGCATTTGAGGATACAGGTAGGCTTGTCAAATACACAATATTATGGCTCTCATCACTGGAAAAAAAACTTTCATTACTCTATGACACCTGATAGCTGTTTACATGCAAAGTGAGCATTTGTCATGGAACCGATGTGGAACATAAATCGGATTTGCATGAAGACCTGAATGATCTAAGAGTCCTCCTCAGTTCTGCAATTCATCTATAGCAGGCAGAAGAATACTTGGCCGATTTCAAACAGTTCTAATGGAATCCTCGAGTATCTCTACAATAAGTAATTTAATGTTGCCTTGTGTACTACTGTGTCTACATATACCACAACATAGATTTGAACGTTTTAAGGTTCTGGCTTTAGTTATAACATACTGCTCTTTCTTATCATGAAAATGAAAGTGCTGAAAAATGCAAAATGAAAAATACAATGAAAAATGAAAGCTATATGGAAGTCTTTACATGTCACACTTTCAAAACAACAGAACTTCAAAAATACATTCACATATTGATTGTCAAGTATTGATAATGGAAAAAATACACAGAAGTGCCCATTTTTGTCAAATAAAGGGTGAAATAAAAGATACTACAGTTAATTTCTAGCCTTTCATGTTAATACTGAATTTAAAGGTATCAGAATTGGCTGATATTATTGTGGTCAGCAATTGTGGCTGCACCCAAAACAGGTTATTAAATAATGATCTTACCTTTAGACACCCCCAATTTCAAGAAACATAAGGGTCTGTGCTGATGAAACGCTGACAAAATGCATCCACTTTTGATGCTGATTTGCAGACAAACTCTTTATCTTTTATTCCTCCTACTCTCTCTCAGTCTCTCCCACTCTTCTCTCAACTCTGTCTGACAGCTAAAGCTTTCTCTCTCTCTCTCTCTCTCTCTCTCTCTCTCTCTCTCTCTCTCTCTCTGCACATGCATTTTCTCTCTTTCTCTGCAATATATTTTATAAATACATACATTAAATATACTATATAGTGTATATGTAGCCATGGAGATGTTTAGCACAATCAATGGTGAAGTGTGTAATTCTGTCCCACTAGCAGAATAGGAGAAATAACTAAATTGTTTTATATCTATCTATCTATCTATCTATCTATCTAGCTATATATATATATATACACACACATATATTTTATTATTCTTATTTTTTTTTTTCTTTTCTATTTTTTAATTTTCTCCCCTTTTTCTCCCCAATTTTGGAATGGCCAATTCTTACTACTTACCAGGTCCTTGTGGTGGCGTGGTTACTCACCTCAATCCGGGTGGCAGAGGACAAGTCTCAGTTGCCTCCACTTCTGAGACAGTCAATCCGCGCATCTTATCACATGGCTCGTTGTGCGTGACACCACGGAGACTCCCAGCATGTGAAGGCTCATGCTACTCTCCGCGATCCATGCACAACTAACCACGCGCCCCACTGAGAGCGAGAACCACTTAATCGCGACCACGAGTGTGACTCTACCCACCCTAGCAACTGGGCCAATTTGGTTGCTTAGGAGACCTGGCTGGAGGCACTCAGCATTCCCTGGATTCTAACTCGTGACTCCAGGGGTGGTAGTCAGTGTCAATACTCACTGAGCTACCCAGGCCCCGAAATAACAAAATTTGTAGATTATCTGAAGAAAATATGAGTGCCCAGTACCAGTAAAAAACTTGCTGCATTAGCGTGCTGCTATGTGGTTGCTAGGGGGTTCTGGGTGGTAACTAGGTAGTTGCTAGGGTTTTCTGGGTGGTTGTTTGGCAGTTACTTACAGGCCCAAGTCAAAAGAGCCCACCACTATGTATGTATGATATTCTGATCCTTAGACATGGTTTGGGTCCCAGTTCTTCCATCAACGTTCACTGCCCCAGCAGCTTTCGCTTTTGCTGTTGTGCACTGTGTCCGTGTTTATTTCCGTGTCTCCTGCTGAATGCGTTTAGATGCACTTCCAGGCCCGGGACAAAAGGTCAAGTTGTCCCCTGTTTTCGGCGGCCCTGTGTGTGGGTGAGAAACAGATCAATATTTAAGTACTTTTTTAACTACTAATCTCCACCTTTGACCAGCCCCAGCCAGTAGGTTGCCAGTAGGTTTAGGGGCAGTGGTGGCTCAGCAGTTAAGGCTCTGGATTACTGATCAGAAGGTCAGGGGTTCAAGCCCCAGCACTGCCAAGTTGCCACTGTTGGGCTCTTGAGCAAGGCCCTTGACCCTATCTGCTCCAGGGGCACTGTATCATGGCTGGCCCTGCACTCTGACCCCAGCTTAGCTGCGCACATATCCCAGCTTAGCTCCCAGCTTAGCTGGGATATGTGAAAAAAAAAAGAATTTCACTGTATATGTGCAAATGTATAATGTGTGATAAATAAATATAATTATAATTATTATAAAAATTAATTATAATTATAATATAATTATAATAATTATAGGTGGCGAAATGCACAAAGAATGCAAATCACCAAAAAACAAAAGAAGAAGAATGTGGAAGTGAATATACAGTAGTTTATAGTAAAAAAGTACTTACATAATGATCTGTTTTTTACCCACACCAATCATATCACTTCTGAAGACATGGATTTAACCACTGGAGTTGTATGGATTACTTTTATGATGCCTTTATAGTCTGATCACTTGGAAAAGTAATAGCACACCTCTCCTAATGATTTGAGGCATCATTACTTAAACATGCGAAACAAGTTATATGTGAAGTTTAATATGTAGGGTTAAGGGTTTTGAAAAAAAAAGAGAGAAAAAAGTAAGAGCAATGATAGTGATGCTTGATTAGCAAGTTTGAAGCCATAAAGTTTCAAACTACCACTACTACTATTATTATTAATAATAATAATAATAATTCACCCTTAATAACATAAGTGGGCAGTTACAATAATGATTATGGAATTATATGATGATTATATGCTGTAAATCAATTACAATGATTATATAATTTAAACATAAATTCGACTGTAGTTGGCACACAGTAGATCCCATTAAGGTGGGTTCTCTTTTGACTGATGGGTCATCCTATGTTATGTTTTTCTTAACTTGCTTACATTTTCAGTTCTACTGTATGTTCACACCACCACTGGATCAAAATATAACCAGAAATGTCAATATTATCAGACCGACCCGTCTGCACTTATGCTTTTTATTCCGTGTGCACTTAAAACGTTAGTTACATGCTGCGGCCACAAAGTGAAGCCCACACACATTCGCAAGGATTCTCTGTCTGACTCATATAAGAGCTCATTAACAAACACACACACACACACACACACACACACACACACACACTCACACACACACACACACACACACACACACACACACACTGCACGCATGTCAGGAATGTAGAGAATTGTGTGTGTTTGTGACATTTAGATAGTTAATGCTGATACAATCATGTTTTCCACACATCCCACACACTCTTACAGCTGTGGTAAACTATCTACATTCAGTCGCAACAGAAGCTCAGCTGCACTTTTGAGGCTGTGTATCTTCTGACAGGCAGTTTCAGTCCTAAACCAAACAGCAACGTTCTGATTTTCTCAGCCGCATGCACACTTCTGTCCCCAGGGTTGACTAAGTGCACAGACAAAACAATTAAATAAATAATATTTTCTCCCCCATTTGTGTGTATCTGTCAACATGTTGTAGTGGAAATGCCTCTGTATGTTTTTAGAGTTGCATGTTACACACCTAGTGAATATACATAAAGAACAGACTGATAAAAATGAAATAACCCGATCTGATCTGGTTTCGTTTAATCCTATTCGCCACTAGATGGCGCTTGTTCCTAAGCGCATCCACCCAAGTATCATATACTGTACAGAATACTGTATTTCATATTGTATATCATATATATATTTCCAGACTTTCCACTCAAACCATCATCAAACTCTTGGCCACATACTGACCAAATGTGCTAAAATTCGTTTTTTTTTTGTGTGAGGTTAGCATTTTACTAGAGTGTGGTTAAAACGTCTTGCATAACCCAGCTCTTACAAGTAGTCTACCCTGCAAAAAAAAAAAAAAAAAAAAGCCTAGGATGACAACCAGGTCAGGCTGATTTTGGAAGGGTTTTAACCTCCTTTTAGCTGGCCAGGCTGAGAGACCAGATTAAACCAGCTACGACCAGCTAGCTTAGACTGTGGCTTAGTGTGTGTGTGTGTGTGTGTGTGTGTGTGTGTGTGTTTTCCCCCCAGCAGGGTTATTATTATTATTATTATTATTATTATTATTATTATTATTATTATTATGACAAATGCTGATTTAGACAGATGTGAAAATCACATGCACTCTGATCTGACTATTCACACTTAAGTCACATTGCAAAAAATATTATAGGCCTACATTATGCACCTCATCCTACATATCTGATTTATTTTCATACACAAAAGCAGCATCAGAATTCAAAATGTAGATGAAATTTGATTCTCATAAAAAACAGATCTGTAACATGTGAGGAAGAAAAAAAATCTGATGTGAGTCAGTTGCCCTCAAGCAGAACTTGCAAAATTATGAATTTGCCAAAAATATAGCTACTCTTTAACAGGAAATGAAGTGTTCATCTGAGTGACAAATATGGATGGGCAGTTGTTGCAATGCAGTTATAAGAGAAGTGCTGTATTACAAAGTTGCTAATTGCTCAGAGAAGCACTAGTGGAGTGGAAGGTGAGAGACAGTGGTGAAACAATTGTTTGAAAAAAAATTTTTAAGAGGAAGAAAGAACACAGTTATGAGTAGGACTAACTTTCTAACTTTATTATGAAACTCTGTTTCAGGCTTTCGATGGAGGTGGGGTCTATTGAGCCTGTGTGAGAGGGGCAGAAGTGCCACAGATGACAGAACAAGCAATTGCCGCTTGCAGCGTTAGCCTCACGCTAGGGTCTGCTTGGGGGATAGGAAACTGAGAGCTACAGGATAGGTAGAGAATGAGTAGAGTGAAAATAGCTGGAAACACTGAAGAAACAGAGGCGGTTGCTGCCACATAGAAATTAGCTCTCACGAAAGCTGCTGTTGTGCTTGAGGACTCTGCAGTGCCCGTGGCTGGACATGGGAACGATCACTGAATAGAACACGCCCTAAATGAGCTGCACGGCAAGGTTATCAGGCTGACAGGAATCACTGTGTGGAAGAACCAGATTGAAACACTGGAATACGTTGGAATAATGTTTGAATTAAATTGTTAATCTTTTGATTCCCTCACATTAAATTAAAGCTGTAATAGAGCTCAAGTGGCATGAAGCCGGAGCAGTGCCCATTCGTGGAGACAGCCTCATGCAATAGGGACCGCTCCGGGTGGAAAAATAGGATGAGAGAACCTGTGTACAGCCATAGGGGGAAAACAGTGGCCTGTGCAGAGGCATCCTCGACGTCAGGTCTGCTTCAGTGAGGAAAGATAAGAATAAAAGAAAGACTAAGGGGAAAAGCGTTGATGGTGAATAACTTAACGACTGCAATGGAAGAGCTTATCTGATGAGGGCAAATGCTTTGCAGAGTAGTGTCTCATCAAAAACTGTTGCATGGATCTATCATGGGTAAATGGGCGGAGCCAAATGCTGCAGGAATCGTTGCAGTATGGATGTAAGCATCCGTTTATATATGCTTACTTAAACATTCACTTATGCTTACTCTGCCAATGTGATTGGTTGGATTAAATGAACATGCTCCTCCTGAACTTTGTTATGAAACTCCAAGCTATATATATATATATATATATATATATATATATATATATATATATATATATATATATATATATTTCTATAACAGGCAGTTCCGGTCCTCAAATCTGATTGGACAAGAGACATTCTAAGAGTGCTGATGTCTTAGAACAGTAGCACTCGGACGCTTTACTGTTTGTATAACTCCGCTTGTGTTCGTGGCATTCTAAAGTGTTAGAGCAGAGCAGATATATAATAGCAGCTAGATCTGTGTCTTTTCATTTATCCCTGTGACATTAAAGATTTTAGCCAGCAGGTGGCGACAAAAGACCATTTTAATGTGTATGAGCCAGTTGGGTATGAGTCAGCGCTGTCAGTCAGCCAGCGGGTTTCTTTGAAGTTACTGGCATTGTCTCTCACTCCATGATTGCTCAGATTACTACTACACTACAGCTGAGAAATAGAGTTACACTAACAGCTTCAGTATTATCACTTAAGGCTTATCACAGCTGAGAGACACAACAGACCACGTAAAGTATTTAACCAAAATTGCATTATCTTCAGCAAGCTTACTAACACTACAGCTGAGGAATAGAGTTAAACAGCTTCAGCTTTACTGTTCATTACAGCTTGGGATTCGTGACAGAGTCAGGTAATCGCACACGCTCAATTGCTCTCTCTTTTTCTTTACTTGTTCGCAGTGGTGGACTGGGAAGAGAAATCGGCCCGGGATTTTACATAGAAACTGGCCTAAAAGTCGTTTTTGTCCTTTTCTGCATATCGCTGCCCCCTTTGGCATATTGCGGCGCCGTTTTGTGGCCTGTTCTGCATAACGTGGCGGCTCATTTCAGCTTAGTCCCGGTTCTTCCGATGGCCAGTCTGCCCCTGATCAGTCCCAAAGTGCGTTGGCCCACCGGAAAAATGTCCGGTATGCCAGATTACCAATCCAGCCCTGCTTGTTTGTTGAACTGGTGTATAAAAGCGATATCAAACTCGCAATCATGCTGCATGGCCCTAAATTAGCATGGCTGTGAGTACCTGCAGCCGAATCACAGCTGTGCTGATACAGGGCCATACAGCACTCTTGCTCGTGTGATTTTGCTTTATTATATTTGTCACTACACAGTCCTCATAAGCTTGTGTTATTTCATAGTTTCGTTAACTTTACTATTATTCTCAATTGACCCTTTGCTAAGCTCTGCCCCGCTTGGTTACCGTTGCTCGCTCTGATAAGCTCTGCAGAACTCCCCATTGGAATGAATGGGAGATTGCCGTGAAGACACAGTTTTTGGCAAAATATTCTCATAAACGGAATGGATAATATTTTTACGTGGGCTGGTATGAAGAGTGACATTGTAATGCATATTTATGTGAAGTTTTTTGTAAAATAAATTGTTAAATTACACAGTAATTTGATTAAAAACTGTGAAGACTGTGATTATTACAGTCACTTGAAAAGAGAAAAACTTCATTTAATAGAATCAGAATCAGAATCAGAATCAGCTTTATTGCTAAGTATGCTTACACATACAAGGAATTTGTGTTGGTGACAAAACAATACAAAAACAGCAGCAAGACATAGATAATAATAAAAAATAAAAAATAAATGAATTATACACATACGTACAGACACACACATACATTCATACATACACACACATACACATGGGTAGTGCAAATCTAATACAATCTGTTATCTGTTATGTACAGTGCAAATACAAATCTGTTAAGTACAGTGCAAATGTTTTTTTTTGTTTTTTAGAGGAATGAAATGGCAGAAGAGGTTAGATATGTTGGATTAATATAAGAAAGACTAAACTGTGTATTGCACATAGTTTTTGTTCAATGGGGCAATTAACTGTTCATGAGATGGATAGCCTGAGGGAAAAAACTGTTCCTGTGCCTGACGGTTCTGGTGCTCAGAGCTCTAAAGCGTCGGCCAGAAGGCAACAGTTCAAGAAGGTAGTGGGCAGGGTGAGTGGGGTCCAGAGTGATTTTTACAGCATTTTTCCTCACTCTGGAAGTGTATAATTCTTGAAGGGGGGACAGGGGGCAACCAATAAGTCTGAACTGTCCTTTGTAGTCTTCTGATGTCTGATTTCGTAGCTGAACCAAACCAGACAGTTATTGAAGTGCAGAGGACAGACTCAATGACTGCTGAGTAGAACTGTATCAGCAGTGCCTGTGGCAGGTTGAATTTCCTCAACTGGCGAAGGAAGTACAACCTCTGCTGGGCCTTTTTCACAATGGAGTCAATGTGGGTCTCCCACTTCAGGTCCGGTGAGATGGTAGTGCCCAGGAACCTGAATGACTCCACTGCTGCCACAGTGCTGTTTAGAATGGTGAGGGGGGTCAGTGTTGGGGTGTTCCTCATAAAGTCCACAATGATCTCCACCGTTTTGAGCGTGTTCAGCTCAAGGTTGTTTTGACTGCACCAGACAGCCAGCTGTTCAACCTCCCTTCTGTATGCAGACTCATCGTCATCTCGGATGAGGCCGATGACAGTGGTGTCGTCTGCAAACTTCAGGAGCTTGACAGAGGGGTCCTTGGAAATGCAGTCATTGGTGTAGAGGGAGAAGAGTAGTGGGGAGAGCACACATCCCTGGGGGGCACCAGTGCTGACTGTACAGGTGCTAGAAGTGAGTTTCCCCTGTCTCACAAGCTGCTACCTGTCCATCAGAAAGCTGATAATCCTCTGACAGATATTCATGGGAACAGAGAGTTGGTGTAATTTATAAAAGGATCCTTGCACATGTCCCTGGTCTGTCCAGATGTTGCAGGATATGATGCAATCCTATGTTGACTGCATCATCCACAGACCTGTTTGCTCGATAAGCAAATTGAAGGGGATCTAGAAAGGGTCCAGTGATGTTCTTCAGGTGGGCCAACACCAGTCTCTCAAATGATTTCATGACCACAGACGTCAGGGTGACAGGTCTGTAGTCATTAAGTCCTGTGATTTTTGGTTTCTTTGGGACAGGAATAATGATTGTGCGTTTGAAGCAGCATGGGACTTCACACTGCTCCAGTGATCTATTGAAGATCTGTGTGAAGATGGGGGCCAGCTGGTTAGCACAGGATCGAAGACACACTAGTGAGACGCCATCTGGGCCTGAAGTCTTCCTTGTCTTTTGTTTCTGAAAGACGCGGCTCACATCATCTTCACAGGTCTTAAGTGCAGGTTGAGTAGCAGGAGGGGGGAGGAGGGGGGTTGCAGGAGGTGTTGGTGTTTGTGTGAAGTGAAGGTCAGTGTGGGTGTGGAGTGTGAGATTGGGCCTTTCAAATCTGCAGTAGAACACATTCAGGTCGTCAGCCAGTTGTTGGTTCCCTACAAGGTTGGGGGTAGGAGTCCCGTAATTTGTGAGTTGTTTCATGCCACACCACATTGATGCAGGGTCGTTAGCTGAAAACTTGTTTTTCAGCTTCTCAGAGTATCTTCTTTTAGCCACTCTGATTTCCCTGTTTAGTGTGTTCCTGGCCTGATTGTACAAGATTTTATCCCCACCCCTGTAAGCATCCTCTTTGGCCTGATGAAGCTGCCTGAGCTCTGCTGTAAACCACGGTTTGTCATTGTTGAACTTTAAATAAGTTCTAGTAGGAATGCACATATCCTCACAGAAACTGATATATGATGTAACAGTATTTGTGAGCTCGTCCAGGTCTGTGGCTGCAACCTCAAAAACACTCCAATCCATGCAATCGAAGCAGGCTTGTAGTTCCTGCTCTGATTCATTGGTCCATCTCTTTACAGTCCTTACTACTGGCTTGGTTGATTTTAATTTCTGCCTGTATGTTGGAAGAAGATGAACCAGAGAGTGATAAGAGAGTCCCAAAGCTGCTCTAGGGACAGAGCGATATGCATCCTTTATTGTTGTGTAACAGTGATCCAGTATGTTCCTGTCTCTGGTGGGGCATGTGATGTGCTGCTTGTATTTGGGCAGTTCACATGTGAGATTTGCTTTGTTAAAATCCCCAAGAATAATAATAACTGAGTCTGGGTATTGTTGTTCCGTGTCTGTGATTTGATCAGCCAGCTGTTGCAGCCCCGCATTCAAACACGCGTTTGGCGCGATATACACACTCACCAGAATAAACGAGGAAAACTGCCGCGGTGAGTAGAAAGGCTTACAGTTAATAAAGAGCGCTTCCAAATTAGGACAGCACATTCTCTTTAACGTTGTTACATCTGTACACCAACTTTCATTGATATAAAAGCATGTTCCACCACCTCTCATTTTCCCCATTAACTCCGTGATGCGATCTGCTCTGAACAGCTGGAAGCCCGGCAGATGTAATGCGCAGTCCGGAATGGCTTCACTCAGCCAGGTTTCTGTGAAGCACAAGGCAGCAGAGGTTGAAAAGTCCTTGTTTGTGCAGGTGAGAAGATGTAGTTCGTCCGCTTTGATAGGAAGAGAGCAGAGATTCGCTAAGTGAATACTTGGCAGCGCTGTTCGAAATCCGTGCCAACGGAGTTTGACCAGCGCACCAGCTCGTCTCCCTCGCCTGCATCTCTTGAACAGCAGAGCTGCGCCTCCAACTAAAATGTCTAGCAAAACGTCTGAATATTCGAAAAACCGGGAAAAGATTGTCTGGTACATGCTGTCGAATGTTCAGCAGTTCATCTCTGTTAAAACTGACTAGAAAAAGATTACTAAACACAGGACAAACAAACAAAAACAACAAAAGAACTGAGGAGCTCCACACCGAGGCAGCCATCCACGGCGCCATCATGATGATCCGATTACACATCTAATAACATTGGCGTAAGTGAACAGAGCTGTTTATAACGTCTCATAACACACTCATTTTGATGCTGTGAACTGTTACTATGGTTTTTACTATGACTTGAATCAATACATAAATGACTTAACGATCAGTTATTCGCTTTTTTTATTTCACATTGACTTTATCTATAAACACATGTCTTTACCTTGGAGCAATCCTTGCAGATTTTTTATGTTCATTTGGGAATGAGGGCTGACAGTTTAATCCATAGCATGCTCTTCTCCAGATTTATTTAAAGACTGTTTTATGAAAATGAAAGAAATACACTGTGTGTATCCTCTCTGGGTAACTCGAGTCACTATCACAAATGATCCGGCAACAACGTATTTTACATTGTTTTGATAAAATCCTGCTTAAAAGTACTCAAACACATATTACTTCAATAGGATCTCATTGGAAAATAGCAAACACATGTCAGAGTAATGGCAGCCGGGCAACAACTGCTGAGACAGGATTGATCAGAAGTGCTTTTAAAGGGGTCATGACATACTCTTTTTTTTAAATAATTTTATTATCTTCCCTGAGGTCCACTTATAATATCATTTTTTTTTTTTTTTTTGCACCAAAACAGTCATAATTTAATAATATATTATATTTTTCCACCCTGTCTCTGGCCCTCTGTCTGAAAGCTTGGTTTAAAGCTATCTGGTCCTTTAAGACTTCAATGTAAACGCCCACTGTTCTGATTGGTTAACTTCGTGCAGTCCCTCAAATACAGCCATATTTTAAACTCAGTTGAAAGAAAATGAAGAAACATTACATTATAATTTATAAAACTACATTTTAGGGTTAACACATAACATACTGCCAACATATGAATGTATCAAAATGTTCACTCAAGCACAGCAAATATCAAACAGTCATGATATTTGAAACATTCGTGAATGAAACTGTTTACTCACGGGTCTGGTATTGTTTAACTCCCACGTCTTTCAGTTCCTTTGCAAAGCTTGAATCATATCGTGACTGGTTCACAAGCAATCCTCTCTGATACGAGCCAAAAACATACAATCCACGCTGAAATTTTCTGAATACGCAAATGTAATACAGTCCATGGTGATGTTGGATGCTTCAACCAGCTTCAACAGGCCAAAGCAGAGATTCTGGTCTTCACATCTCACATCTTCTGTGTTTGTTTATACACAGAGCGACTTATGTTTCTTCAGTGGCAGATGACTGAGATGCATTTTAAAAAGTTGCAATTGTACTGCTCTTAAAACGTGGCGCACTTCACCGGAAACACACCAAAACAATCAAAGATGTCCATATAGTGCATGCTGACAAAAGACTAACAATAAAAATAGCACAGATGGGTGCAAAAATGTTCCAGGGGGCCTTCAAAACTACAGGAAACAGCGCAGCTGAATGAAACGGTGTCTCCTATATAGATTTCGAACTTGATATTGCATCTTTAAAAGGCGGTGCAAGATGCATGATAACGGTCAAAGCCGTTTATCTAGTGTAGAAAAACATTTAATTCCAGATAAGCACATGAAGATGTCCTGTGTAAGTCCCCTTTGCTGTAGATAAATCTCCCATGAAAGGCCTTCTCTCCTCTTCATCTGTTACTGACTGTAAAAACCAGTGGGTGGGGCCAAGGGTGCAAAGATGAAAAATAGGCATTGATGTCTTGCTGTAGAGACAGTCATATGCAGATGTATTTGGTCCTTGTGATGTCACAAGTTCCACAAATTCCAAACTGCCCATTTCTACTGCCTGGTTTAATAAATGCTATTTTTCTATTAAGGAGGAAGTTTTCAGTTCTAAAACTTACAGTATGTATTTATAGCACAATGACCTCTTATATGTCAAAAGATCAAGGAAAATTTGATTCCTCATGTCATGACCCCTTTAAGGCAGGGCTTAGCAAAGGGTATATACTGTCTTTCTAAATGAACATATACTGTAAGTCAAATTGAGCGTGAGACAGAGTAGGCTTTGGTTTTCTTAGCACATCCTCACTCGTTACATAACCCCTCCCTCCTGTAACCCCTCCCCCCACGAGGGTTGACTTGGTATGATCCATTTGCCCTAGTCCTGAATCCTGAGTCTTAGCAGCACACACACTGTCAGGGAGACACGACCACTGGCACTGCTGCAGAAGAAGTGCATGACTGAGACTCTACAGTCAAAGGTCACAGAGGGAGAGAGAGCAGGAGTGAGAGAGAGCTACAGAGAGATATGTCAGAGTCCAGTCTTTCTCTGGGACGGGAGTCTGACTGAGGGTACTGTTACAGAACTGAGTTCTTACTGCTTCATGTCCAGCTGTGCAACTCACTCTGGAGTAATGAGTTCAAAAGGAACAAACTTCCACAACAAACGCCTGCCATGTGAGTATTTCACCTCATTCTGTCACAAGCAAATTGTACTGTTCATATAGCACTGATTCTTCTTCAACTCTGCCTGACAACAAGCATGACAGGTTACTAGTTGTCACTAATCAACGTGTGTGCAAGTTTAAAGGAGACCGGGGGCAAGGTTTCACACTTATTACTCCAGTCAATATTTCTAGGGGTAGGTTTATTTTTGAAAGTCAGTTTCTGTAAATGTCCTAAATGTCATGATTACAAAAAGCTATTTAACATTTCTACTGTTATTGTCTAGGAAAGAAGATACAGTTATTTGTATTTTGGACTTCCCAAACTACTTCCACCATTAAAAATGCCTTCCTTATTTGGACAAATCTTTGGCTGAACATGGAAAGATTACCTAAAACCATCTGAGGCTCTGTTTTGTTTTAGACTATCATAGTTTACACTGTGTAGACAGCAGGTCTCTAATTTATGATCATAGTTCTATAAGTTCAGCTTATTTTCTTGTGTATATATATATATACAAGAAAATAAGCTGAACTTATAGAACTATGATCATATATATATATATATATATATGATAAAATTATATTTTGAAACACTGTCATATAGAATTTCTAGATCTGGGGGGCATTCATTCATTGTTTTGACAAGACATTTGAAGATTGTCTTGAAAAAAGCACATACCAGTGTCCCAAAGCTTAGAGTTTAAAGATGTACTAGATTCTAGATTGTGTGTAACCTGACTGAAATCCCTCTAAATGAGATTTTTCTGCAATTTTTAGCAGATGGACTTTGGGTACAATCCCCTTTCCCTCACTGAATCCCCTTTGGAGGGTGAGACTGTAAATTAGAGAGAATATTTGTCCCACTATACACATTATGAGCAAAATGTAAAGAAGACTGTGTCTGTCCCATGGGATTTGCACTGAAGATGTTTATGGTGTTGTCATTCAGGTCCTGTGGAATGACCCTTATCCACAGGAATGGTAATTGTTCCGAAAATGTTGCTAAGTGTCTTGGCCTGCATGACTCACAATTATGGAAATGGGAATTTGGTCAAGAGGCCACATGGTAAAATGAAATAATGGTTTGCGACTGGACAAAATGATGTCTATTTAACACAATCTCAATCGATTTTGGGATGAAATCTGACCTGGACATTTTTTTGTGAAATTCACCTACATAGCTTTGAGTGTGCAAGTATGGTACGTTAATGGTAATTAACTAATAAAGATAACATTTGGTAACACTTTACAAAAAGGTTCCATTTGTTAGCATTAGTTAATGCATAAGGTATCCTGAACTAACAATGAACAATGTATTTTTACAGCATTTATTAATCTTTGTTAATGTTAATTTACAAAAATACAATTGTTCATTTTTAGTTCATGTTAGTTCATAGTGCATTAACTAATATTAACAAATACAACTTTTGATTTAAAAAATGTATATATGTTGAAATGAACTTTTACCAATATTAATAAATGCTGTAAACGTATTGTTCATTGTTAGTTTATATTAACTAATGTAAATAATGTTAAAATATGGAACCTTATTGTACGGTGTTACCAAACCTTTAAATGTATATATTGTGAAGCGGGGTTTCTTTTTAAACTGAAAAGCTAAAATTCTCTGATAGAGATTGAATTCTGGATTGATATATATATATATATATATATATATATATATATATATATATATATATATATATATATATATATACACATCTACTCAAGACAGCATGCTTTAGAAGACGGCACAGAAAGGGGGGAGAAATTAGTTTGAAGCTAAGGGGAACTTTAAGAGCTAGTCATTGTTGTGTGGATAGCAGAGAAGTAATGAATGATATCTGAGACAAAGATAACATTCCAAATATGATCCCTCCCTTTGGTGGGTAGCACAGACTCACTATCTACTTCCCTACTTCCTGTCTCATACTTTCCTTATGACTGAATATTATGTCATTCATTCTGTTGAATCTGTTAGAAATGGCCCTCTGTTTGTTCCACTCATATTGTTCTCTGTGGCACATACAGTACATTCCTGGGATATTTAGTGTCTCTGAAAATAAAACAGCTGAATTAGGGGTCGCCTTATAAATGATGCTGAATTAAAGGGCTCTAGGAGGGGAGCTTGGGCTGCAGCTGAGTTTTGCTCTGTCTTTATTTCCAAGACATGCATACCCACACGCTCTGGCTCGCACACACAGACACAGGCGCATATTTAAACACTCCCACTATTAATAATTCAGCCTGCTGAGGAAAGGACAGACATGTATAGATGAAATCATCTATAAACACATGTCAACATGAAATCCAATTGAACCCTATTTCCTTTCTTAATACATGTTCCTTACTGTGCATGTTGTTCTGAATAAAATAATTTTCTTTTTGGCTGACATCACCAAGCCCGCTTATTTTCCGAGACCTACCCTCCAACCACATGTCATATAGACACTTTTCATGATCTAATTTTTTCTCGCTGAATGTCCTGTTTGACTCAATAATACAACACATTATGTACATTATGTTGAATTTAATTGTTCTACACCAGACAAATGTGCTTGTGCAGTGCGGAACGGCAATAAAGATATATTCAGTAAGCATTATCCAAACAGTAGCTACAGCCCACATTTGAAAGAAATGGTAACCTGCAATTATTACCTTAAAGGGATAGTTCACCCAAAAAGAAAAATTCTCTCATGATTTACTTTCCCTCCTGGCATCCCAGGTGTGTATGACTTTCTTTCTTCTACAGGACAGAAATTAAGATTTCTTTGAAAAAAATATTTCAGCTCTGTAGGTCCTCACAATGCAAGTGAATGGGTGCCAAAATTTTGAAATTCCTCACCCTGCCGAGAAGGGGGCGAGATGCACGAAGAATGTGAATCACCAAAAACACAAGAAGAAAAATGGGAAAGTGAAGTGGAGATTGACTGAGCAGGGATGAGAATTTATAGTAAAAAATGTTTTTTAATATTGATCTTTTTGTCACCCACACCTATTTCTGAATATATGGATTTAACCACCAGAGTCATCTAGAGTACTATTACATTGCCCTTATGTGGATTTTGGAGCTTCAAAATTTTGCCGCCCATTTACTTGTACTGTATGGACCTACAGAGCTGAGAAATTGTTCTAAAAATCTTTATTTGTGTTCTGCTGAAGAAAGAAAGTAATACACATCTGGGATGGCATGAGGGTGAGTAAATGATGAGAGAATTTTCATTTTTGGGTGAACTATCCATTTAAGGAGTTATTTCTAACCATCAAAATTTGTTTTGTTGGTGTAACCTAATGTAGCTGATTCAGTGATGGTAAATAATATTTATGACTTGAATAAAACCAGTTAATTAAGTTAATGTTATTACATGAAGCACATTTTTTATGTACACCTTTTCAGTGCAACAAAACACATAAAATAACAAACTATAAACACATCACTGATTCTTCTGTTGTGTTTTACTGTTACCATGACACCATGAAAATAGAATATCCACCTTTTTCCTGAACGCGGAAGCGTTCCACGATTCGACTGTTTTCAGTTTCCGGTCTCCAGTGTTTTCACTCGAATCGGCATATATTGTTATGACAGCCAACAACTGAGCCTGAAATTAATTTTTACATTAAGCAACACTTAAATCGTTGTTGTTCTCCTCTGGATCGCTCATTTTGGCAGTTTTTACTTGGCGTCTCGAGACCAGAAATACAAAACAGGCAATTAGAATCATCATGGCGGTGCCCAGTGGTTGCTAAGGAAAACTGTGAATAAAGAGTCACTGTGATCCCTAAAACATCCTCACCTCATAGTTCCAACAGGGCTAGCTTAAATCACTGAAGCTCATATGGGCTTTTTGCCATTTTATAAATAGAAAGGGGACAGAGGATGAGAAATTATTTTTTACTTTTTAAAGGAGGAAGAGAATGATTGTTTTGTAAGTCAGTTTTAAGCAATTCCCTTTTTTACTTTTCACTTGATTACCCAGATGATGCCATGAGACTAAAACAATGTGATCATACTGCAAACAGACAGCACTGTGCGTCATTCTGTGTGTATCTTGCTGGGTGTGTGAAAGCACAGCAGGTCAGAGATCAGAAAATCAGGCTGGCACTGATTAACAGCAGCAGTTACAACTGACCTGACAAATCATAACATTGCTATGACATGACATCTTTTATAACTGACCTGTGACATCATCACATTGTGCTTGAGACTGAGTGTTACATAACTCTGATGACCCAAGGAGTTGGCAGATATGATAACAGACTGTTGTCATGCATGCCTAAGCTCGGCTGATTTACTAGAATGACACAGGTATAATACATTGCTGTGCATTTCATCAGTGTTAATACGGTGTCAAATTTATTCAATAAAATTATTTATATATTAATATTATACACATACAGTATATCCAGGACAATGTATACAATGTACAATCTTTCTCTTTCTAGAAAAAAGTCCCCTCTTTGATTCTGAGGTCGAAGAGTGAGGCAAGTGTCTCAAAAGCTTGTGATTACAGCTGAATACCACATCCCTCATCCAGAGTCTTCATTATTTTTGGTTTATGGGTTTGAAAATCCACATTCTCTTCAAAACCGCCAGTATGGTCATTGCTGGTGCAGACTCACTACACTTCTTGTCAAAGTTGGGGAAAATAAATTGGTTCATGAGAACCAATTTTTTTGTAATTCTTCAATGACAGAATGCATCATCTGCTTTTTCAGTCTCAGATAGTTTGCAAACAAACTTTTAAGTTACTCATCTGGAAAGTCAATTTCCTGTGTCCTGTTTTCAAACTGTCCTTAGAGGGACATGGTAGGGCTGGTTTTAGGCAGTACAAATTTTTTGAATTTCAGGGATAGGCAAAATTTTGAATTTTAGAATTAGCTTCCTTTTAATTCATGAATAGGAATTTGAATTAAAGGTGCATTCAGTACGTTTTGTTAAATAAAAAGTTTAACACTTAAAGAAATTGTTTACCCCTTATGCCATCCCAGATGTATATGACTTTCTTTCATCTGCTGAACTCAAATTAAGATTTTTAGAAGAATTTCTCAACTCTGTAGGTCCATACAATGCAAGTGAATGGGTGCCAAAAGTTTTAAGCACCAAAAATCACAAAAGTCAGCTTATACATAATCCATAATACATCAGTGGTTAAATCAATGTCTTCAGAAGCGATATGATAGGTGTGGGTTTTTTTAATTTTTACTATAATTTCTCCTACATGCTCAGTCAATCTCCACTTTAACTTTCACATTCTTCTTCTTGTGTTTTTGGTGATTCACATTCTTCGTGCATATCGCCCCTACTGGGTAGGGAGAAGAATTTCTAGCAAAAAAGCACTTAAATATTGATCTGTTTCTTACCCACACCCAGAGTTGTTGAGTCCAACTCATCCGAGTCCAATTCCAGTCCGAGACCAGAGTAGGTCGTCTTCGAGTCAAGATCAAGACTAGAGAGGGCTGAGTCTGAGTCGAGACCGAGACCAGAAAAGGCAGAGTCTGAGACAAGATTATTTATGAATGTATTAAATGTATAGTTTAAACAACTATTGACTCTAGGCTAATAGAGTACATCAAATATACCTCATTTATTTGCGCTTATGTTGGGTTAAACAATTTTACCAGTCGAGAATAAAAATTAAATAAATGCCACATCCTAGGTTAAGTAGACACAACTGAATTACAATTATGATCATGGACGTGCTCAGGCATTTTGAGGGGCAGGGGCTCTAAACATTTTTGAGGGGCAGTCATTTCAAATATTGCCTATTTTTTTACTAAATACTATTATTAAGCTAATTTAATTTGGGTGTGCAAGTTTTCATTTTGTGTGGCATTTGAGGGGCACCTTAGCCAAAGGGCAGGGTCTCGAGCCCCTTGGGCTACTTCCTCTGCACGTGCCTCATTACGACACATCAGTTTTAACAAAATGTCAGTGTTAACAACATGTTAGTGAAAAAAAATTTAATTAAAGGTGCAAAGTGCCTATATGCAGTGTCATTTCTAGCTATAAGTGTTGTGAGCAGCTGCTTAGGTATCTTGAGCAAGGTCTTTTTTTATTTTAGTTTAAAATATACTAAAAGCTGGACATAAGATTCATCATGAAGCTCACCTACAAATCAGGAGCGGAAAAAGAAAAAGGAAGAGAAGGAGAAACGCAGCCAGATCAGCTACCTGGCTAGATGATGTTTGTTCGTTGTCATGCATTAAAATGCAACAATTAGTTAGCTAACGTTATGCAATCGTGTCCCGTTGTATATAGTTTTTTTTTTTTATTGTTATTTATAGTCATTTATTTTTTTATTCGTATACAGTAGTTATTTATTGTTTTGTTTTTTATGTTAATTTATTGTAAAAAAATAAAACATTTGTTTTGTGTAGTTAATATATTCAAATTTTAGGTTAATATATTCAAATATGTTGAAGACTGTATTGTTGTGTCATTCAGTATAAATGCTCACAAGTCCATGAGAAGACCAAGACCATGAAATATGGTCTTGGACTCAGACTCGAGACAGAGTCTGGTCTCGAGTACTACAACACTGCCCACACCTATCATATAATTTCTGAAGATATGGATTAAAACACTGGAGTTGTATGGATTACTTTGATGCCTTTTATGTGCTTTATGGAGCGTTAAAATGTTGGCACCCATTTTCTTGCATTGTATGGACCTACAAAGCTGAAATATTCTTCTAAAAATCATAATTTGTGTTCTGCTGAAGAAAGAAAGTCATACACATCTGGGATGGCACTTTCAAGTCAGTCGCTCAATGTTACATCAGAGTTGACGCTAGGGGTCGCTCCTGAGAGCCCCGACCTCTCTGAAGGGTTTTCCATCATGCCAATTTCATTGGCAGATGTCTTTCAAAGTCCCGCCTTCCATGCTCAGTGAGCATATATAAGGTGGATCGGATGACAGCCTCTACAGGACTTCTCCTTTAGAGTCGAGAATGATCTCTCTCTGTGGATCACGCCCTTTGTTCAGAGTTGTGCACAGAGTTCAGCGGACAGAGACATCTTCCCTCCTGTCTTGCAGTGTGAGTTTTTCACCTACAGGTTTCAGCAGAATACGTTCTGTTCCCTGGGTGCCCGGCAAAGTGTATCTTGCAGTTATTACTGTTTTGTGTGCGTGTTCTTTTGAACAACAACAAAACTAAAAGATTAAATGCTTGTGATACATACGTCCTTTTAAGGATTGAATATTGCAAGTGTATCCCATCCGATAGACACATTCCACCACAAGATGGGCTCGATCACTGTCTGTTATGCCTGGGCAGTGCCCACGCTGGAGCAGAATCTGTTTGTGGATGCCCAATGTATTCACTGTGAGTGCATGATCATCAAGATGCTACATTCTATGGCACCACATCTACAGCCTCCTGCAGCATCCGGAGATGTGGCTTCGGATGGAACACAGGCAGGCATTACGCGAAGCTTAGACATTGAGCAAGGAGAATAGAGAAAGGTCTCCCACTGGCGCAAGCTTTGCGGGCTTCCTGCTCTCCATCTGCATCATTTTTGCCCAGGGAGTATGCCAATGAAAATCTCTGTCCCTCAGTTATGATGGCCGGTTCAATTTCGTTTGGCACATCTCCGGACGATGATGTGGTGTCTAGTACAGTGTCGGAAGGCGAAGCATGGTACCATTTGGCTGATGATCTGAAGCTGCGCACCACCAAGATTAATGCCCAGGCCATCAGAAGATCGATGGGCAGTATGGTGGCACTCGAGTGGCACCTCTGGTTAAACCTTTCAGAGATGCGCGAGGCAGACAGGGTGAGACTTCTTGATGCTCCGGTGTCGCAGATGGGCTTATTTGGAGACACGGTACACGTTTTTTCCCAAAAACTCCAGACTGCAAAGAAGCACTCGCAGGTAATGAAGCATTTCCTGCCAACTCGTGCTGCAGCCACTGGAAAGCCGTTTCATGCACGATCTTCATCAGGGCGCGTTCTGCCAAAACCAGTACTCCTTCGGCCCCGTCAAGTGGCGCTGAACCAGTAGTGAGATCACAGCGCCCATGGCCAAGATGCAAGATGTCGCAACCAGGCCCTCACCATGGCAGGAAGAACCTCCCAGGCCAGCATAAGCACTTCCAGCAAAGAGGAAGCCAGAGCTCCAGTTCCTGTTTGCCTTGGCCCCAAAACCACTGCCGGGAAAGATTCAAATTTATGTGCAAACAAAAAAATTAAATGTATGCATCTCGAAGCTGTTGCGACATATGCAATTTTATACACAAAAAAGGGCTTTTTACTAACCATGTTGTAGACACAGCTCCCACATGTTCTCAGTTAGAAACCAAGATTTTATGCCCTCTCACGCTCCAGGCATCTTCGTGGCTGTGTGTGCTACCAGGCATTTCCAAATGGGTTCTAAAAACTGTACAGAACTGTTATACAATCAGTGTGGCTGCCGCCTCGCTTCAACACCATTGAGTCCTCCACTGTTGCAGTGCGGGACATGCTGATACTTCGCTCATAGATGAAGATCCTCCTTGCCAAACAGGCAGTGGAGATCGTTCCACCGACTGAAGTCCAGAGGGGCTTTTATAGCCGATACATTCTCGTTCTGAGGAAAGACGGCAGCCTGCAGCCAATCTTAGACTTGCGTCAACTGAATCAGACTCTAGGAAGTTTTTGGTTCAGAATGATTACACAGAGGTAGATTCTTGTGCACATCCACGAGAATGATTGATTTATGTCCCTGGACCTGAAAGACGTGTACTTTCATGTTCACATTTCCCCTCAACACAGGCTGTTCTTGAAATTTGCCTTCAAGGGGATCTTATATTAGTTCAAGGTCCTTCAGTTCGGGTTGTCCTTGGCTCCACGTACATTCACGAAATGTGCAAATGCAGTGCTTGCCCCCATCAA
Source organism: Myxocyprinus asiaticus (assembly GCF_019703515.2). Classification (NCBI taxonomy): domain Eukaryota; kingdom Metazoa; phylum Chordata; class Actinopteri; order Cypriniformes; family Catostomidae; genus Myxocyprinus; species Myxocyprinus asiaticus. The sequence continues at coordinate 23,204,595 of NC_059380.1, forward strand.
AATGCAGGGCATATGCATCTAGAATTACCTAGAATTACCATCTGGGGCTGAGAGTTAACAGAGTAAAGAGTTTCTTCACACCTATTCAGAATATCTCCTTCCTGGGAATGGAGATAGACTCAGTCACAAAGTGAGCACGTCTGACAGATGCGTGCATTCAATCCATTCTCTGCCACTTGCAAGGCTTCATGCTGGGGAGAATGGTTCCTCTGAAAACATTTCAGAGAGCAATCGGGTTGATAGCCACCTCAGCAGCTGCCACATTGTTGGGCTTACTGCACATGTGACCCCTTCAATGTGAGAGTACCGTGGAACGCATGCGCCACAGCAAATTACACCTAATGGTGATGCACCACTGTTTAAGTGACCAGACTCAAAATATTCACCATGGATGCATCCATCATGGGCTGGGGAGCCCTGTGCAATGGTCATTCAACCTTCAGCACCTGGACAGGTGCAAAGCAGAAATGGTATATAAATTGCCTGGAATAATTGCCAGTAATTCTATCTCTGAAAGTATTTCATCCAGAACTCCAGTACCATCACGTGTTGGTCTGGACGGATAACATATCAGCGGTGTCTTACATAAACCAACAAGGAAGAGTTTGGTCGAATCCAATGTTGAAACTGATGCACCGTCTTCTTCTTTGGTGTCAGAGACACATCAACTCGGTCAGGTGACTCACATTCCCGGGCTAATGAATTACGGGGCTGATCTGCTCTTGCATCAGAGCATTTGCCACGGAGAATGGAAACTCAATCCTCAGGTGGTCCTGAGAATCTGGGAGCTATTTGGGAGAGCACAAGTGGATCTGTTTGCCTCCCAGGAGACCACACACTGTCAGTTGTGGCACTCACTGAGCCAGGCTCCGTTTGGATGCTTTAGCTCACAAATGGCCAGTGGAAAAACGCAAATATGCATTTCCCCCTATCCGCCTGATACAACAAGTGCTGTGCAAAATCAGACTGAATCAGAAAACAGTGCTATTGGTTGCACCCTGGTTTCCGGAGCTGGTGGAATTGCTGGAAGCTCCACCATGGGAAATTCTGCTGAGGAAAGATTTACTGTCTCAGGCAAAGGGCAAGATCTGGCATCCACATACCATGCCCCTGTCGACAGCATTTCGATAAGCAATACATTTTTACATGCTGTGAGACATCTCAGACCTTCTTGCCCCATTACAGTCCCAGTGTGGGACATGTCCTTGGTGCAAAAAGCACTATACGGATCTCCAATCGAGCCACTGGAAACAGTACAAGTGCGCGCTCTCTCTTTAAAGGCTGCATTACTACTGATGAAGCGCATGGAAGATATCCAAGCTCTGTCAGTGGAAGATTCCTTTTTAGAGTTTGGTCAAGGCTTTTCAAAAGCGATTCTGAAGCCTAAAATATGCTACATTCCTAAGGTTTTATCCACCTCCTTCAGGTGACAACCTACAAGGCTTTCTCTCCCCCTCCCTTTTCAGTCAGAGGAAGAAAGTTTATTGCACACACTCTGCCCAGTGCGAGTATTGTGCATTTATGGACACACCAGCTTAGGCTGTTGGATGACACATGAGTCCACCAAGGACAATCCACTTTTCTTCTTCTTTGATCTGACAAGTCTTTCTCAAAAGGGGATGGATGAGAATAAGACATGAGACTGAGTGAGGAACAGAAAAATACACAAGTTATCTCATCCTCATGATGGCTGTTTACTCTCCGTGTCAATAATCAGTAAACTCATGGTGGAGTCATTCACTTTTAATCAATCCTTGAATCAGATGTATTAGAAAGCACTGACTGATCAATAGCGTAACAAACTACTTTATGATAAATCTGACTCTGTCATCACCTACTGCACTGTTTCTGTAATCTCCACCCGCCTGTCAATCAAAGCCAAACCAGCTCAGTGTTTTTTTTCTTGTAGAGTGTGTATACCACTATAATGAAAATAATGGCAACTACATTTTTTATTTCCCTTGCAAAACCCACCACCACAATAGTAGAGTGTTGTAAGTTGTTGCCAGGGGATTGCTTTGCAGTTACTAAAGACTGATTTATGCCTCTGCATCGAACCTATGGCATAGGCTCCACGTAGTGGCCAAAGTGTTGGTTTGCATTTTTAGTTCTGTTTGGTATATCTGCATCGTTCTGCGAGTACACAGCCAAAATGCTAATTATACATTTCATAAATACACAAAAGCAATGTAAGCAATGTAATTTCAAAAGTATTTATTAAATTATTGTATCATTAAAACAAGTTCAAAGTATGTGAACATGTTGACATTTAGGTACATATTATTTATTATATGTTACCTGCATTGCAGCGATAAATCTACGGATTTAGCTGATACTGATAGGCAAATACTGTATGCTTGCTCTTATGTCGCTTAAATAATAATAAATAAATATTTTGGCATACTTTTTATGTTCAGTGCTGAAAAAGAAATCATCAAATGAATTAATATATTCGCATGACAAACACAAAATTGACTAATTAGAAGTGTTCCATTTTCATAACTTATCAAATATGATTCTTTTCACACCATACTGGCAAACATACTGTAAAAACATCAAAGAGATCAGAAAGGTTTCCCTGACAAACCAAATTGGCCTATATATAGAGTACAAGCCCTGAGAAAACAGTTTTTAGAGTTTATAAGTTGTAAATAGATGTCTTTTTGTCACAGTTTCACATTTAACTTCAGAATACAAAAACAGCAGATCCTGAAAAAATAAAACAAGTCCAAATACAATGTGATACAATCACTGATCAGTGGATACATTGCATACGTCTTTAAATAATCTTGGAAAAATTGTGACGCTAGCTCAGGTGTGTTCTGGTGCATGGTCTCTGGTTACAAAGTGACTGCGTTAACGCGACGCGCAGTTACAGTTTTGGAGGGGTGCACGCCAGGCTACGTAAATACATGTTGCCTATGGCTTAGGTTTGACGCAGAAGTATAAATTGGCCTTGAGGTGTTCTGAATGGTTTCTAGCAACTTTCTATGTTGTTTTTATGGTGTGCTGGGTGGTTGCCAGGTGGTTGTTTACTGGCCCAAGTCAAAAGAGCCCATACCCAGGTCTCTGTGATATTCTGGTCCCTAGGCTGGGTTCCCTCCCTCACTGTAAGGTGGTTTTCAAAATGAACACGTTTGCTGCGCTTCAAATCCGAATGTGATCAACTTATTTTTTTTCCTGAACAAGTGCCACAGTTCCAATGCAACCAAGCTCATACCACCGCCTACAGGTTGTCTCGGGTTCGGTACCACAATCCTCTCCCTAGTCTGCAAAACAGCTTTCATATTACCAATTTTTCATGGGAACAGTGCTCTGTTTCAGACTTAACTTCCATTGCGAAAGACCCATTTTTTTCACCTGTTTTATCATGTGTCAGGGAAAAACATATTGTGTGGGACCAGTTTCATGCCGAAGTGTAATATTAAGGGTTAGGGGAATATTCTAATCATTAACCCTAAGTATGAGCAATAGTAATAGTGATGTTTGCCTTACCAAGTACCACTAATGAAATAAAGCAATACAAAAAGGAACATGATAGTTATTTCTGTCTACAAGTTGATTTGTGAGCCAAAGGTCAGGAATATTTATGAGCTCTGCTATTCCTGCCAGCTGACCTGCATAAACACTTTACCACTGCACTGGCACTAGAGCAACACTAAGAGCAACAGTGGTCAGCAAAATGTTGTTTTCTCAGGACAATAGCTCAGTAAAATAATTTTTTTCCCTGACTTGGTCCTTTCTCAATTGCATCAGAGAAAATGCAATTTGACTGGAAAGGAATTAAACCAAAACATTGTAGCTGCACCCCTGAGTAGCACATAACCCTGTGTTATTTCAGAAGCACCAAGTCATCGTTTTATTTTCATACACAAGCACACCTGGTAACATGCATACATATATGAAGGATCCAATCACACCACCCCACTTATGAAATATCCATAATTTCATGACATATCTGCTGAGGGTTAAGTGCTTCTTCCTAAAGCTCCAAACCGCCATTAAAGATATAGGGAGGCCCTAACTTAACCCTTTCCCTAAACTTAACCGTGAGTGGAAGTGACACCCCTTTTGGAGTTGGTGCAACCCCCTTTTGGAGTAACCACGCTCCCTTCTGGAGTAAGCCTGCCCTATTTTTGAGATTCCGCCCCCATTTGGAGGTCTCCGATCTGCAGCTATACCTACTTGGAGTTTGGTGGGGTAGAAGGGGTTTGGGTCAACTTCCAAAAGGGGGTGGCACTTCCACCCGCTGTTAGGGTTAGGGTAAGGTTAGGTTTAGGGCCTTTGCATATCTTTGCTGCCCATTTGGAGCTCTCACCCCTTTTTGGAGCTCGGTCTGCAGCTATATCCTTCTCACTTAAATGCATTCCAGATTCAAGATGGTGCAAGTACAGCAAAAACATTGACGTCATGAACACAAAATGCTTGCACTCTTGTATATTGCATGTTCATACATTTCATGCAGTGAAAATACTTAAAAATGTGTTTTTATGTTTCATGAAACCCAGCTCCGCATTATGCTCGTTGGTCGCCATCATCTTATAAATTACGTAAAATGACGCTGAGGTCGAGGAAGACCGATCTACCCCAAGTTCACAAGTCGGATGTCTGACATCAAGCAGCGCTCCAGCCATTATTTTCTAGTAGAAGGTGGGAAAATTCCGAGTTGTCTGGAACACAGCATTGGAACTGACTTCACTTTTCTGAGCCATTACTTTTAAATAACTAGTCTAAAGGTAATAGTGGATGCATGAAGTCATATCCCCTCAAGTTCACACTGGTGTCCTAGAAGACTATCCACAGGTGTAGTTCATTACATTAAGGACAGCTGTCCAAATCAGAATCAGAGAATCACAGAATCAGAGTGAGCTTTATTGCCAAATATGCTTAAACATACAAGGAATTTGTCTTGGTGACAGAAGCTTCCAGTGCACAAACAATACAACAACAAGACAGAGATAATAAAAAAAAATGGAATAAAAATAAAAAGCTAATAGAAAATATAAGTATATATAGAAATACACAATAAGAAAAAATATATATACACCGATCAGCCACAACATTAAACCTGCCTAATATAGTGTTGATTCCATCGTGCCACCAAAACAGCGCCAACCCACATCTCAGAAGAGCATTCTGAGATGCTATTCTTCTACCCACAATTGTACAGAGCGGTTATCTGAGATTTTGTCAGTTCGAACCAGTCTGGCCATTCTCTGTTGACCTCACTCGTCAACAAGACATTTCCATCCGCAGAACTGCCGCTAACTGGATGCTTTTTGTTTTTGGCACCATTCTGAGTAAATTCTAGAGACTGTTGTGTGTGAAAATCTCAGGAGATCAGCAGTTACAGAAATACTCAAACCAGCCCCTCTGGCACCAACAATCAGCCATGCGATTATCTAATCAGCCAATCGTATGGCAGCAGTGCAGTGCATAAAATCATGCAGATATGGGTCGGGAGCTTCAGTTAATGTTCAAATCAACCACCAGAATGGGGAAAAAAATTTGATCTCAGTGATTTGGACCGTGACATGATTGTTAGTGCCAGATGGGCTGGTTTGAGTATTTCTGTAGTTGCTGACCTCCTGGGATTTTCACATACAACAGTCTCTAGAATTTACTCCGAATGGTGCCAAAAACAAAAAACATCAAGTGAGCAACAGTTCTGCAGATGGAAATGCCTGAGGGAAAAGACTGTTCTTGTGCCTGATGGTTCTGGCTCTCAGTACTCTGTAGCGCCGGCCATAAGGCAACAGTTCAAAAAGGTAGTGGGCTGGGTGAGTGGGGTCCAGAGTGATTTTTTCAGCATTCCTCACTCTGGAAATGTACAGTCCTTGCAGGGAGGGCAGGGGGCAATCAATAATCCGCTCAGCAGTTCGAACTGTCCTTTGTAGTCTTCTGATGTCCGATTTCGTAGCTGAACCAAACCAGACAGTTACTGAAGTGCAGAGGACACACTCATTGACTGCTGAGTAGAACTGTATCAGCAGCGCCTGTGGCAGGTTGAACTTCCTCAACTGGCGAATGAAGTACAACCTCTGCTGGGCCTTTTTCAAAATGGAGTCAATGTGGGTCTCCGACTTCAGGTCCTGTGAGATGGTAGTGCCCAGGAACCTCAATGACTCCACTGCTGCCACAGTGCTTTTCAATGTTGGAGTATTTCTCCTAAAGTCCACTATCATCTCCACTGTTTTGACCGTGTCCAGCTCCAGGTTGTTTTGACTGCATCAGACAGCCCGCTGTTCAACCTCCCTTCTGTATGCAGACTTATTGTATTCCTGGATGAGGCTGATGACAGTAGTGTCGTCTAGCTGAGATGATGGTGTTGAAAGCCAAACATATGCATATGTCCCTGGTCTGTCCAGATGTTGCATCCCATGTTGACTGCATCATCCACTGACCTGTTTACTTGATAAGCAAATTGAAGGGGATCCAGAAATGGTCCAGTAATGTCCTTTAGGTAGGCCAACACCAGTCTCTCAAATGACTTAATGACCACAGACGTCAGAGCGATGGGTCTGTAGTCATTAAATACTGTTGCCTTCATTTTAAACAATATATCTATTGTTTTATTATTTGAAACCTAACTTATTTTTTTAAGTTTTGCTTGAAAAGTGTGCTTGTACAATCTTTCTAATGCAATTTAGTTTTATATTTTGTTATATAATGCAATGCCATTCATATATTTTTAAGTGTGACTACTGGCTAATGTGTCCAAATACTTTGTGGGGCCACTGTAAACACAGACACACAAGCTTACACAAATTCTGCTGATCCTCACACTACTGTCAGATGGACACACGACTGTGACTTCCAGCTTCTCCCCTGTCCTCTCTGGCTGTGGCAGTCCGCCAGTTCAGATCTAATTAGTTATTCAGAGTGCTGTGGCCCCTGGATGCCTCCCAACGTCCTTACTGCTGGCACTAGTGTTGAGAGAATGACTGCAATCTAAACCTTACACAACTGCCTACTATGGAGGTCTGTCTGTCAAATGATGACTCATGGATTCTTGTAAACAGAAATAAAAATAAATGCAGTCACCACAATCTCACACTGGCTTTCAATGGGTAAAAGAATTTCACACATGAAGAATGCAGATTCACAAGTGAAATATAGCCATGAGGAAAACAGTATCGCTCAAAAGTTGCTCTTTCATAGCTCAGGAGATGTACAGCATTTCATAAAGTATTTCGTTGCTGTCGCTGAAAAACAATTTTTCTTCTCTCTTTCCAATGAGAGACTCTGTTCAGATCTTACATTTTTTTGACTGAGAAGAAATTGAGTAATAAAAAAAGTAAAAATACTGCAAATTCGAAACCTTTCATCTTATAAAATAAGACCCTTTCATGTTATTATTTTTAAAGCCATATAATTGAGTCTCGCAGGCCCAGACAGAATCTGCTGACTTTTATCGCATTTTCAAGGAAGATCAGCGGAATTCTGCAGAATACAGAATATTAGCAAAATTTATTAAATGGTCCTGAGAGTATTACACTTTTACTAGTAGTTAAAAGCACCATGACATGAGCCAAAATATTTCATAAACAAACATGCAAGGGATGGGGAATGCAAATAACTTTTATGAGTGACAGATGTCACAATTCTGTGGTAATCTGCTGAGGTTTCTGCAGAGTTCTGCCTGCGCATATTCCATCGGGGCCTGTAAGTAATAAAGAAGTGATAGTGCAATACTAAAGTAATAAGGACAGGACATTTTATTCAGAAAATAAGCTATAGTTCATGGAAATTAACATGAACAGCATATAATTAATTCAAACAATAATATCAATCATTTTATTATGTAAAAGTTCAACATATTTACTTATTCTATCCCTTAGCAGTTATGAGCTGAATTACCCATTAAACAAAATAGTGAGCTACACTAAAAGTGAATACCAATAGGGCCTAACCTTAAAGAGGTATTGTTTATACTGTATATTCCACATCATCTTAGAAGAATCCTCCATGGTTTCAGTATTCCCGTAATCAGTGGCTTATATACTGATTGGCACCCTCTTCCTGATTTCTGTTTCGGTTGCTGCCAGCACGCTGCCAGCACGCTGCACAAGTCTGTTTGTTTGTAGCTTGCTAGCCTGCTTAGCATTGCTTATTCCTCTACGCTCATCGTTTATCCTTTACCATTTTACAGCGTGTTCCCCCCGCCTGCTTTTCTACTGTTTCAACTGCATATATATTACCGAGCGCACCCATTTTCTTTCTTTTTCTTTTTTCCCCCACTTGTCTACATCTTGCATTTCGACTGTGTGCATTCGTTTTCTCCTCTGTATTTTACATGGATTATTGCATCAGTCTCAAACATCTGCTGATCAGGAACTAACACAACAACAGCAAACAATTGTGTGAGGGATTCACATCAATCTCAAACCCTCACCGATCAAGAACAACCATAACAACAACAACAACAAACAATTGCGGTAAGTCATGGTATCCGCTCATATTATTGCTTCCTGCATGGCATGCAACATGTTTACTATAGTTTCTTCCATCAGCAGTGAGGGGTTTACATGTGATAAATTTAAGGAATTAGTCAGGCTGACGGAGAAGGTTAATGAGTTAGAGACACACATCCGAATGCTAGTGGAGGTCAGTGAGAAAGAGAAGCCAGTAGATACTGTTTTGGATGTGGATAGAACAATGAACAACACACACACACTTTGGTTCTGGCTGTAGAGCCCCCACAGCAGGGTGTTTGGGTCACGTCTCAGCAGCATACTCGCTCAGCAAAGCAACACCACTCTCCCGTTGCAGGCTTCCAGTCAATTCTCCCCACTCAGTGATGCTCCCACTGAGAATCATGTTGAAAGAGCCCTGGTTTTAGGAGATTCTATTGTAAGGGAAATGGAATGAATGTTACATTTATATAGCATTTTTTCAATGGGGGTAATTTGGCCAGGAAACCAAGGTTACTCCCCTACTCTTTACAAGAAGTGCCCTGGGATTTTTAATGACCAAAGAGAGTCAGGACCTCTGTTTAACATCTCATCCAAAGGACAGTACCTTTTTACAGTATAGTGGCCCCGTCACTATACTGGGGCATCACAATCCACACAGACTGCAGGGCGAGCACCCCCCGCTAGCTTCCCCATTACCTCCTCCAGCAGCAACCTTAGTTTTCCCCAGGAGGTCTCCCATCCAGCTACTAGCCAGGCTCAACCCTGCTTAGCTTCAGTGGGCAACCGGTCTTAAGCTACAGGGTGATATGGATGCTGGGCTATAATAAAGACATAGAGACTCCAGCCACTATTGTTAAATGCATTTCCGGTGACAGAATGTCTGACATCAGATCAAATTTACAAGTGCTGGCTAATGCTAAACGTAGATTTGCAAAAATGGTTAATCATGTTGGCACTAACGATGTCTGGCTTCTCCAGTTGGAAATCACTAAAGATAATGTTAAAGAGGTGTGTGAACTTGCAAAAACGATATCAGACACTGTAATATGCTCTGGCCCCCTCCCTGCTCGTCGTGATGACGAGGTTTATATTAGATTAGTGTCACTAAATGGCTGAATGTCTGAGTGGTGTCCAGAGAATAGCATAGTATTTATAGACAATTGGAAGAGTTTTTGGGGTAGACCTGACCTGCTAAAGAGAGATGGACTCCATCCCTCCAGGGAAGGTGCTGCTCTCCTCTCTAGTAATTTGGCTCATAGTCTTAATAGTGATAGTATTTGACTAACTGGGGCCCAGGTCAGGAAGCAGACAAAGTGACTAATCCAAATGTCTGCTAGCTGCCTTGTGACATCACAAAGGTCATATAAACAACAACACATAGAGACTGTATCACCTAGATATCACATAGAGACTGTCTGTTCCCCGAACTACCAAACACAAACCCCTCCCTAAATCATTTAGAAAAAATTTGATTGAGGTAAAACTTGAAAGTAACAAAAAAATGTAAGATAAACATCATGTAAAGGTAGGGCTACTAAACATTAGATCTCTTTCAACCAAAGCACTATTTGTAAATTAAATTATTACAGTTTGGATGTGCTCTGTTTGACCGAAACCTGGTCAAACTGGATGAATATATTAGTTTCTACTCCCCCAGGTTATTGTTATAAACATGAGCCTCACATAAAGGGTCGAGGAGGAGGTGGTGCTGCAATTTACAGTGAAGTTTTTGGTGTTACCAGAGGACAGGATATAAGTTTAAGTCTTTTGGACTAATAATGCTTTATGTGATACCATCAGATACAATTAAAAAATCTCTGCTATCTTTTGCGCTTGCTACAGTATATAGATCACCTGGGCCATATTCTGATTTCCTTGGTGAATTTTCAAATTTTCTAACAAATCTAGTAGTTACTGTGGAAAGAGCTTTAATTGTTGGTGACTTCAACATTCATAGATAATGAAAATGACACATTGGTATAAGCATTTATCGATATTCTAAACTCTCTTGGAGTCAGACAAAATGTGACAGGACCAACTCATCGCCATAATCATACGCTAGATTTAATTCTGTCATATGGAGTTGATATTGATACTATTGAAATTCTCCCGCAGAGCGATGACATCTCAGATCATTACCTCATCTCTTGTATGCTGCGATCAGTTAGTATGTAATGTTACTCAATCTACACCACGCTATCATTCAGGTAGAACTATTCTTGAAGTTCTATTAACTTGAAGTAATATCAGAAAATATAAATACAGTCTTCTCTAGCACTCTTGATAGTATCGTGCCCCCTTCATTAATGAAATTAAAGAAAATTAAAGAAAAAAGCCCCGCACCATGGTACAATGATCACACTCATGCTCTCAAGACAGCAGCTCGGAAAATGTAGCGCAAGTGGAAGAATACAAAATTAGAGGTATTTCCCAGTGCATGAAAGGATAGTGTCTGTAGCGATAGTGTCAGCATATTTTGGCAAACTCATAAAAAATAACCACAACAATCCTAGGTGTTTATTCATTACCTCGACTGAACCAGATATTCCATTGCAGCACAACGGAATATACTAGTAATGAATGAATACACTAGTAATGACTTCATGAATTTCTTTACTGATAAAATTGAAATAATCAGAAATAAAATTGGAATTATACAATCGTCAGTCACAGTACCACAGAAAACAGTATCTCATAATTTTCCTCACGAGCAACTTCAATCCTTCGCTTTCATAGGACATGAAGAGCTAACAAAACTTATCGAAATATCAAAAGCCACAACATGTACGTATGTTAGATCCAATACCAAATAAGCTCTTAAAAGATATTCCCTGAAATCTCAGAACCTCTTCTTAACATTATTAACTCCTCGCTATCCTTAGGACATGTCCCAAGAAACTTTAAAATGGCAGTTATCAAACCGCTTATTAAGACGCCACAGCTTGATCCTAGAGAATTGGCTAATTATAGACCAATTTCAAATCTCTTGTTTATGTTGAAAATACTAGAAAAGTGTCCTCCCAACAATGTTCATTTCTACAGAGAAATAGTATATATATGAACAATTTCAGAAAGGATTTAGGCCCCATCACAGTACTGAGACTGCACTCATCAGAGTTACAAATGACTTGCTCTTATCATCTGATCTTGACTGCATTTCTCTTCTAGTGCTTTTAGATCTTAGTCTTGCATTCGACACGATAGATCACAACATTCTCTTGAATAGGCTTGAGAATTATGTTGTCATTTGTGGACTTGCATTAGCATGGTTTAGGTCATATTTAGCTGACCGCTACCACTTTGTCTATGTAAATGACCAATTGTCAAATCAAACAAAAGTTAAGTATGGAGTGCCACAGGGATCAGATTTAGGGCCTCTGCTTTTCTCCTTATATATGCTTCCCCTGGGAGATATTATCAGGAATTGTAGAATAAATGACGATACCAAACTTTAACCTGACGAAATTTCACAATTCTCCAAATTAGCAGACTGTATCAATGAAATCAAAGATTGGATTCCCTTCTACTCAATTCCGACAAAACAGAGGTACTAATTATTGGACCAAAATCCTCTAAAAATAAGCCTCTAAAATATAATTTGACTCTCAATGGATGTACTGTTACATCGTCTTCTACAGCAAAGAACTTAGGTGTTATATTTGATACCAATCTGTTCTTTGAAAATAAAATTTCTAATGTCTGTACAACAGCATTTTTCCACCTCAGAAATATTGCTATTGTGACACATGCTCTCTGTTGCTGATGCCGAAAAACTAATTAATGCGTTCATGACCTCAAGACTAGATTATTGTAATGCATTACTGGGAGGATGTCCTGCAAATTTAATAAATAAACTTGGTTCAAAATGCAGCAGCTAGAGTGCTGATCAGAACCTAGAAATATGATCATATTAGCCCCATTTTATCATCATTACATTGGCTACCTGTTAAATTTCGTATTAATTTAAAAATGTTGCTAACTATGTACAAAGCTTTGAATGATCTAGATCCGCAGTACTTAAGTGACCTTCTACCACGCTATATTCCATCACCTTTATTACAATTGCAAAATTCTGGCCTGTTAAAAGTTCTTAGAATATCTAAATCCGCAAAAGGAGGTAGATCATTTTCCTATTTGGCTCCTAAACTTTGGAATAGTCTCCCTAACACGGTTCGGGACACAGACACACTCACTCAGTTTAAGTCTAGACTAAAGACTCATCTATTTAGCCAGGCATACACCTAATTTATCCATCAACTCACAATTAGGCTGCTTTAGTTGGGTTTGCCGGAACCAGAAACATTTATCATGCTCTATAACTCTGCAAAAAATGTAATGGCATCTACGCTAATATTATTCTAACTGTTTCCCTATCTCAACCTCCGGATTCATATCCCGAGGTTACCAGAGCCGCCCAGATCCACCTCTGTTCCTTCTTGGTGTCAGACTCCACTGCTATGTGTCTCTGAGTGATGACGACTAAATGCAGCCGGTGCCAGCCAGACATCACTTCAGTCTACTATGATGGACTTCAGGGGATGAACTGATGCCAACTCAAACCATAAGACATGGGATACTCATATGCCACTGCCTGAACCTTGGACTTAGGATAGACTTCACCGAAATGACCTGCTGGTTGAACTGCGATGCACCTCACTGATCTCTGCCTGAATCACCTTGGTCTAATGATGGACTACACTCTTAAAATGGAATACATAGACTTTCTATTATTTGCCAACAAAAGCCTTCATCAGCCAACTAACAAAGGACAATACATCAATGTGAACTTCTGCAGTTAATCCAGGCTGAACTTCAAAGACATTAGTCATTAATCTTATAGTTTATACAAAATATTTGTATAAACACTGGCCCTTAACACTTACTTAGTTTACTAATCTTAAACCATGACCTGCACTGCACATAAATAACTAATATTGGCATTATATTCATGCTGGTTAGCTAGAGGGGAACTGGCCCCCACAGTGAGCCTGATTTATCCCAAGGTTATTTTTCTCCATTAACCAACATATTATGGAGTTTTGTGTTCCTTGCCACAGTCGCCTTTGGCTTGCTCACTGGGGTTCTAAATACAGTTATGATTTAATGATTTAATTATTTATTTTATACACAGTTTACAATCATATTTAATGAAACTACACACTGATGACTCTAAGACTTTATAGATATTACGGTTTAATTTTCTGTGAATGCATGATTTTCTGTAAAGCTGCTTTGAAACAATGTGTGTTGTGAAAAGCGCTATACAAATAAAAATGACTTGACTTGACTATATTCACTAAATGAATACATGTACAATACCGTTCATTTTTTTCACATTTTAGAATAATAGTAAAGTCATCACAATTATGGAATAATAGAAATGGAAAGATGGGAATTATGTTGTGCTGTGTTATATTTTAGCATCTTCAAAGTGGCCACACTTTCCCTAGATTTTGCAGAAATGTACTCTTGATACTCTTTTCTCAACCAACTTCTTGAGGTATTGCCCTGGGATGCTTTTTAAACAGTATTGAAGGAGTACCCAACTATGTTGGGCACTTATTGGCTGCTTTTCTTTATTATTTGTTCCAAGTCATCCATTTCAAAAACGTTTTTTTTTTTTTTTTTTTTTTTTTTTATATATACAATTTTAGTTTTGTAATTAAATAAATTAATATGTTGGCACAATTATATTTTTGTCTACAAAACTAATTTCAAACATTTAAGCATATGCCTTCAGATCAAAAGGTTTTTAAGATCATGAGAAACATTTCAGGCAAGTGACCCCAAACTTTTGAACGGTAGTGTAGATGTCAGGTTTGTACACAGCTAAGGAAAATTGGATCTTATCTGTACATTTGCAAGCACTTTTAGGCTTATTTAAGTTGACTCCATAAGCACATGCACTGAGTGTCTCTTTTCACAAATAATGAAGCAAACTTATGTAATCAGGGTAACATGTAACAAGAGGGCCTGTATCAGAGTAAAAAGTATTTATTTGGCTAACAAAGGTCGCGAAGTAAAAGGGTAACACTTTACAATAAGGTTCCATTCATTAACTTTAGTTAATGCTTTAGGTATTATGGACAAACAATTAATACAATATTTTTTTTTACAGAATTTATTCATCTTTGTTAATGTTAGTTAATAAAAATACAATTGATCATTGTTAGTTCATGTTAGTTCATAGTGCATTAACTAAGGTTAACAAATACAACTTTTGATTTTAAAAATGTATTATAATCTGTTGAAATTAACATTAACTAAGATCAAAAAATGCTTAATAAGTATTGTTTATTGTTCATATTAACTAATGTTGTTAACTAATTGTTAACAAATGGAACCTTATTGTAAAATGTTACCAGTAAAAGTTGCAACAAATGTAAAAAGGCTACTCAAGAAATTAAATAAAAAAATTAAAAAAAGCTACTTATGTACAGTAACAAAGTATTTGTACTTAGTTACTTTACACAACTGCTGAAGTCCCTTTTAAGGCATGTCAATCCAGTCTCCAAAAGGGTTGATCAAGACTGCAATCAATGAATATATTTTAAATCAGCAGTTAAATCTGACAATTATGGTATCATAATTGTTCGTCTTTAGCTCAGATCGCGCAAAACCCCCCCACTATTTTTCAGGCTGGTCCAGCTAATGCGCATGCACGTTTTCCAGTTGACTGACAGGTGATATCTGTATCTGAAAGGTTATTTGCTCTTTTACCTGAAAGGCAGTACACTACATCTGCCATATTGGGTATTTGTATAATGATGTCTAGATGCCTTCCTACCTCCATGCTGCCTGCAAAAGCAGCATTTTAAGTTTCGGACACTTTAAGTTGGCATGTCTAGAGCTTGTCCGGTGACGGCAGCTGAATGCGATCAGCACTACCAGCACAGACAAGATAATCTTTACATTATTCCTAATTTAGACCCAGTTTAAAAGGCAGATCCAATTATTTCAGGCTCAGCCGGTGCTTTCTAATTATGGTTCACTTGCGGGACACAGTCTCTGTGAGGCTGAATGTATTAATGGCTTGTGAAAGCAAAAGAATGGCATTCTCTAACACTCTAGAGCCCTGCTGCGAGCGGAAGGCCTGTTATTTTAGCTGAGCTCCTGTGTCACTTTTCAAGGACAGTGAAGCACAAATGTAAAACTCAACAGAGCATACTGAAACCTATCATTAGTTAGTTTGTTTGCTTTTTATTCATGTAAAGAGCTTATCTAATGTAATGAAGAAATACACAATGCAGTCTAATGATATACTTCCTCTATTAAATTGAAGTATTACTGCATCCAATGAAATCATGAGCTGAAATGAAGTCCTCTGGCATTGCTTTAATCAGAGCTGGTTTTGTCTGTATTTTTTAATGGGGATGTTTCTGGGATCATGGTGGTAGATGAATCAGATTGTCTATGTGAAGACTGTGGTGTGTGTGCCGTCACACATGGAGAGGTCTCCAAATATAGACCAATGACTAACCAGTGACTACAGCTTCCATGCCAAAGGTCAGGTGTCTTGGTCAGTAAAAGGCACATGGATAACAGAGATTATCTTTCACGTGGAAAAAAGTACTTCTGCAAACTGCTGTCAAACACACACACATATACAAACCTTTACTTTTTTTATTTTTGGTAAAATGTTAACAGTGTTTAATAATCAATGTGTAATAATCAAAATGAGACATCCCATGGACTTTTATGTGACACATCTATGACACAGTGTTGGTATCAGATGGTAATTTCATGTTACTGACTGATTGCCATAGTCATTTACATAGTACCCCAAGGTACTTCAAAAAGTACCATGGTATTACCAAGATACTTGTCCAAAATACCCATGGTTATACCATATTACCTTTTTGTAGTGTATTGTTCTTAAACAAAGTTTAATCAAATAATCAATTTTTATTTATTTACTGTATTTCAGCATAAAATAAAGGCAGTACAACAAATGCTATGTACTACAACTTAAATAATATAGCATTAAAATTATTTTCTATCTATCTATCGATCTATCGATCTATCTGACATGCATAAAAACACATGTTTACATGCTGTACTATATTTAATAGTCTACTTAAGAGCTTTACTGCAGACAATGCCTAGATACATTCATTCTAGCTTCTTAAATAAGGCTTAAGTAAAGAAGATTTAACAACTGACTCATCAGACATACTGGAACATACAGACACAAGATGTTTACATACCTCTAACACATCCTCATGTGTCTCTTGTTTTGCATGGACAAATGTTTGTTTGTTTCGTCTTAGCACAGCATTTAGTACAGTGTGTTCCTTTCCTTTCCTTCCTACCTATAAGTTAAGAGAGGATTTTATGGACACTACAGGTCGTGTTTGCTGCTTGCATTATGTAGCAGTTTAAAAATAAATATTCAGTGCAATGCTATGGACCAATGAGGTAGTTTTTATTTACCTTAAATAAAACTAAAATACAGAAATGGAACATTCAGTGTTAGACATAGTGAATGGAGGGTGTGTAAGTGGTACATTCTGCCACCTGCTGGTGGAATGATGTATGTAGATAATTGTGGTGAAAGGGGGGTTCTCCCAGGGCGCCATACAAGCTAGAACTGTCACTGATTGTATGGCTTCAGAGGACTTGATATATAGTGCATGAGTTACATGCACTACTTTTATGGTCCTTTTAAGAGCTTCACAGGTCACTATGAACCTTTTTTGTTCCACTGAAAAAATAACAGCATATGGGTTTGAGATGACTTGAAGGTGAGAAAATAAAAAAGAAAAATTTTTGGGGGGTGAACTATTCCTTTAAGGATTAATGATAATGAGTCTTCATATAAAGTGTGACTGAGAAGACTGCTCCTGTTGTTGTTGGTAGCAGAGACAGAGCATGCACAGAGAGTCCCAGAGAGTCCCAGAGAGTCGACCCAGCATATGAGGCTGAGAGAGAGACAGCGCTTTTTTGAGGAGGTGTTTCAACATGATGTGGATGTCTACCTCTCATCTGCACACCTGCAGATAGACTATATGAGACGTGAGTGTGAACACACTCATTAACACCATACCAAATTTCAATCACTTTCTTTTCATCTCAAATATTGTGTCTTCCTCCCATTCCAGCTCCGTTAGGAAGCATCTCTTCAATGGAGGTGAACGTGGATATGCTAGAGCAGATGGACCTATTGGACATCTCTGATCACGATGTTTTGGATGTGTTCTTCAGTGCCAGCGGGGAGGAAGGAGCGCTAACAACCCCTATTCCAGGTACTGTATATGCTGCACACCATTCTTAAGGGTCATTTGCACAGACAGCAATTAGTGCAGATCAACAAGTTGCTTAATTGTTTGTCGCTAGTAGATGTCCTGGCTTAACTGCTCTATCCAACTGACCTTTTTAGGGGGGATCACGTGAGCTTTACTGCCTGAAAGATTTACTATTGCGCAGTGTATACTACCTACTATAATGCAACGTTTTATACAGTATGCTGTATTGACCTCGTCATGTTGACAATTGCATGTTTAATTTAGCAATTAGTGCCATCCAGTTATCATCTTGGAAATAAAATTTGCATGCTGTGCACGGTTTTCATACTAGAGTGAAACAGTCTGGTTCCAGAAGTAAAAATTAATTCATATTCTCCATCGGGTAATTTTCTTTTAACGCTGACTTATAAAGTTATAAAGACAGACCTACTGTGTGCTCCAAAGTTGTTAATTGACTGTATATGCTTCTGTTAAAGCCGTGAGTATATGTTTTTTTTTTAGCTTCATTTTTGAAAAATTGTGCTCATTAGCGTAATTTGTAGTGAATAACTATACTACACTTTTGATAATGAAAAGAAAAGTTCCCTCAATCAGAGAATCATGGCAAGCAATAGAATGAGAAGGGTATAGCTGCAGACAGAGCTCCAAAAAGGAACGGGTTATGTGATATTCTTCTCACCACAATTGTACAGAGCGGTTATCTGAGTTACCGTAGACTTTGTCAGTTCAAACCAGTCTGGTCATTCTCTGTTGACCTCTCTCATCAACAAGGCATTTCCATTCGCAGAACTGCCCCTCACTGGATGTTTTATTGTTTTTGGCACCATTTGGAATATACTCTAGAGTCTGTTATGCGTGAAAATCCCGGGAGATCAGCAGTTACAGAAATACTCAAACCAGCCCATCTGGCACCAAAAACCATGCCACACTCCAAATCACTGAGATCATAGTTTTTCCCCATTTTGATGGTTGATGTGAACATTAACTGAAGCTCCTGACCCGTATCTGCATTGATTTTATGCACTACACTGCTGCCACACGATTGGATGATTAGATAATCGCATGGATGTTTGTTGGTGCCAGACGGGCTGGTTTGAGTATTTCTGTAACTGCTGATCTCCTGGGATTTTCATACACAACGTCTTTCATTTTGGTATGAACTACAATTTCATGAAGCACTACAAATGGTGTAATAGAATTAAAAACATTGGAAAAATCTAAAAATTTTAATTTTATGTTACTTATATGTATAAAATGTAATTCTATTGCAAAATATTCAGATATATACGAATATATAAGTAGTTTTTAAGTGTAGGAAGACCGACTTGTTTCTATCTTTCATGCGAGTGGGCGGTTGCTACAGTGCTTGTTTGTTGGCCGTGATTCTCTGGTGGAGAACTTCTCTTCAGGATCATGGGTAGTGTTATTCTTCACAAGGTATTTGACTTTTAAACACAATTTTTCTAAAAAAACAAATAATAATATTTGAAACAACGTGGACTGATGGCTTCAGCAGAAGCATACACCATGGAGTAGGTCTGTCTTTAAAGGGTTACAAGTTATTGTTAAAAAAATATTCACCTATGGAAAAAATAAATGGGATTTTTACTTCCAGAACCCGACTGCTGTACTGTATTCACAGCAAAAGAGCTCTGCATGACGCATTGCGATTGAAGCATTGTGGTCTCCGAAATCCAAATATAAATATTTGGCAATAAGCCTAAAATTAACTGTTTCTATACTTATAATGAACAACTTTAAATCAATGGTTTTATATTTTTCCATCATTTTTAATTAGATTATGTACGTCACAGTGCTCCATCGGAATGTAGTTCATTCCGTCATGAAAGTACAATATCTTTTACCCTCTTTGTTTGATTTTCTAATACTTTTTTGCTTCAAATCAAAGTTTGTAATGGGATTCACCTTGGTCCTGATTGGTTTGGTTCATGTCTTAGAACTCTTTAATGAATTTGTTTTTTTTAAATACCTATAGAATAATATTATTAGGAAAAATATTTACTGAACTAAGATGACTGGAAAAGTGGGTGGGCAATGTTGCACTCTATATTGCAGAAGTAGTAAGAGTAGAATGCTATTCCAAACAGCCCATGTAATCCACAAAATGTCTTGTCGTGTATCATGGCTGGTTTGGGTATGGTGTAACAAACCATTCAATGACATGATAAACTTACTGCTGTGGGGTTGAACAGCTTTGTAAATGATTGCTCTCCAGTAAAAAATGTACAGGGTCATAAAAAAATAAATAAAAAAAAACAGACACTCATTGTCTGTTTGATTTCTCAGGACACCTATTTCAGTGATATCTGTCATGCAATAGGACCATTTTTTGCTTACAGTACCTGTAATATGGCATTTCCTCTACAGATCTTGGGCACAATAATGTTGAAGAGGGTGGACTGCAGAGAGACGACGTGTCCTCAAGAATTCCTGACCCTTGTGAGGTCAAATCACGTATGCTGTCCACTTCCTCCAACTCCACCTGTGACAGCCAGGCATCCAATGATGACGGATCAAAAACTCCCATCGTTGAATCAGATGATGAAGACAACCTGTTGCAAACGGAGATGCCAACAGCCAATGATCAGTCTGCCCTCTTATAATAAACTGCCTTCTCGTTTACTACTGACGGTTTGGGAAATGTTATTTGTCTAGCTTGAGACTGTTTCAGGCATGGATTGACTGGTTTTAGACATATGTCAATCTACCAAAGACCTTCATGAATGCTTGTAAAATGCTCCTCATTTAAAGTCCTTATTCTTTACACTTTGACAGACCTGAATTTTTGTACTGGTCACTTGCGTCTTTTTACTGTATTTTATCACAGATTTAGTAATAGCCACACATCTCTCACAAATATACTCTCACAAAAACTGATGGTGCTCAGTAGAGAGTCTAAATGTGTGAAACTACCGCTTTGAGTTAAAAATGCTGTAACTGTTGCGTGTATACTCTACAAATGTCAGAAATTCTTTCTTGTTGTGGTCTTGTCTTTCTTTATTTAATTTTTTTTTTATCATATGTCTTTCTGCTGTCCACAACATCACATGCTTTGCTATCAAAATAAAGCCAAATCCCAGCTGCAGAATGTTGGCGAAGTTTTATCCATTTGAACTGAGTTTGAATGAGAGAATGACTGAAACAATGTGCAGGTTTGACGTGGATCTTTCTGTGATCTCTTTGCAGTATTCTTTCCTGACATATTTCCTATTCAAACAGGAAGTTTGAGGAAGACATTTCCAAGACCTCGTCCTTTTTAACAAATAGCCATTAGGCCATTTAATTTACAGGTGCATCTCAATAAATTAGAATGTCGTGGAAAAGTTCATTTATTTCAGTAATTCAACTCAAATTGTGAAACTCGTGTATTAAATAAATTCAATGCACACAGACTGAAGTAGTTTAAGTCTCTGGTTCTTTTAATTGTGATGATTTTGGCTCACATTTAACAAAAACCCACCAATTCACTATCTCAAAAAATTATAATATATCATAAGACCAATAAAAAAAACATTTTTAGTGAATTGTTGGCCTTCTGGAAAGTATGTTCATTTACTGTATATGTACTCAATACTTGGTAGGGGCTCCTTTTGCTTTAATTACTGCCTCAATTCGGCGTGGCATGGAGGTGATCAGTTTGTGGCACTGCTGAGGTGGTATGGAAGCCCAGGTTTCTTTGACAGTGGCCTTCAGCTCATCTGCATTTTTTGGTCTCTTGTTTCTCATTTTCCTTTTGACAATACCCCATAGATTCTCTATGGGGTTCAGGTCTGGTGAGTTTGCTGGCCAGTCAAGCACACTAACACCGTGGTCATTTAACCAACTTTTGGTGTTTTTGGCAATGTGGGCAGGTGCCAAATCCTGCTGGAAAATGAAAACAGCATCTTTAAAAAGCTGGTCAGCAGAAGGAAGCATGAAGTGCTCCAAAATTTCTTGGTAAACGGGTGCAGTGACTTTGCTTTTCAAAAAACACAATGGACCAACACCAGCAGATGACATTGCACCCCAAATCATCACAGACTGTGGAAACTTAACACTGGACTTCAAGCAACTTGGGCTATGAGCTTCTCCACCCTTCCTCCAGACTCTAGGACCTTGGTTTCCAAATTAAATACAAAACTTGCTCTCATCTGAAAAGAGGACTTTGGAACACTGGGCAACAGTCCAGTTCTTCTTCTCCTTAGCCCAGGTAAGACACCTCTGACGTTGTCTGTGGTTCAGGAGTGGCTTAACAAGAGGAATACGACAACTGTAGCCAAATTCCTTGACATGTCTGTGTGTGGTGGCTCTTGATGCCTTGACCCCAGCCTCAGTCCATTCCTTGTGAAGTTCACCCAAATTCTTGAATCGATTTTGCTTGACAATCATAAGGCTGCGGTTCTCTCGGTTGGTTGCGCATCTTTTTCTTCCACACTTTTTCCTTCCACTCAACTTTCTGTTAACATGCTTGGATACAGCACTCTGTGAACAGCCAGCTTCTCCAACTACTGGAAATACATATGACAAGTGGTAGGCAAGTCCAAAACCACAACTGGGGTTATTGGGACAGGGCAGCTGCTGCAGCACAATCCAAGTTGTTGATGGCGCTAATCAACTGGCAAAAACAGGTGCTGCTCTTTTACTCGTCTCATGCACAAAAACTCAAAATGCAAACATGCAATAAATAAATAATATAGAAGCTGTTAACACATTCTTTCTGTTTAGAATATTTCTGTAATGTACTGACAGGCCTACCTCACATTTGATAATATACCTGGTGTGTCTTTTTGTACATTATTGTGCCTCTTATATCATACAAGCATTTAAAATAGCAGTGAGATTAGGCCATTCCTTTGGACTAAGCTCGTAGTAAAATATTGCATAAAAAACACTTTACATGCAATATTTTACTACAAGTGAAGACAAATGAATTGCTGAACCTCACTGCTATTTTTATTGCAAGGATAATATAAAGTATTCATGTAACTGTGCTCTTTTTCTCACCATACACAATAAACCCTGAATTCAAAACAAATATGCAATAATAAAATAAAGACAGTGAGCCTGTGTTTTCTTTTATATAATTTTTATGTTATGCATCTTATTTTCTATGCATATTTTTCCTTAATGTATATTATTCCATGTTTATTCCAGCATATTTATATCACTGCACCTTTTTATAGCCTATTATCCAGTCCTAAATAAGGGAAGTTCGGTTCTCGTAGCAAACTACATGTGCAAATATAAAGAAGACTTATATTTATGCAACAGCGCTTTTTACTCATTTCACTTGTATAACAAACACAGATTCTATATTCCTTTAAATGCATTAAAACATGGAAAGAACATAATGAAATAGTTACATCAAATGCCTTAACAGCATTAAAAATATTAATCTTATGCAATGACAGCTGAATAAGGTCAACGAAATGTGTTTGTAGAACAGCAACAGCGCTGCCTAGTTTATAGGGATAAAATTGTTTTTCATTTTATTCATTTCGTTCTCGGTGTGAAAATACCTTTTGTCAGCAGTTCGTCTTGCAAACTAGTCATTAATTATATGTGAATAGACCTTAATTTTCCAATGTGTACATTCTGCATTCATTGTGCTAATGCTAATGCTAACACTAACATGCTGTAGGCCTATGTATCCTTAATATTCACCACTTACCATCTGTCATTCATTGTATTTGTATATTATAGACTTTTGTAGACTTAATCTAAAAAAAAATTAAAAATCACATGACATGGTCTTGGAAAATGTCTCTACACAAATAATCATACAGATCATACAGTTAAGTCTGCACCAGCTTGACAACTAGGCACTTCATTGTATTCATTTTGAGATAATTCTCGAAGAAGTGAAGAAGTCAGTCGGAAAAAGATAAGTAGGTGGAGCACTGGGACACACCCACCTATGACATGCCAATGGCATGAAAAGGTGTTTAACCACTGCAATGAATTCAAAAACACCTTCTTTTGGCCAGTTTTTGTTCAAAATGATGTCACACCCATTTTTCTTCTGCTTCTCTAGAAGTATATTGGAGCACTTAGGGGGAGGGAACAAAATTTTATTGGACAAAAATGTGCAAATTCAAGTAAACACAAATCGTCAACATTTTTGGTCTGTTTTCCTGGAAGAGAAAGACATTTTAACATACATCTGCTAAAAGTTAATGTTGTCAACTTCTGGGAGAACAGTAGCATAAAGATGACCTCAAAGCTAACTGACAGACTAAAAGCCACAAAACTCCAATTTTGATTTCACGGGGTCTTGAAGGATTTTCCATTTCGAGGACTGAGAGTCTTATGTATGAAGTGAATTGAATTAATGATATTTTGCAACATTCTATGGTATGTACTTGGAAGTTAGCCTGAATCTGTGGAATTCAGTTTACAAAAGTAAGCATTCCAAACTTTTATGCTTCAATATTAGCTCATCTCAGACTGCTCATTTAGGGCTGTAAGAATGACGGATATGCAGGTATCCTTGTAAAAATTCAGTGACTATGTTCCTGAGATTATAAACTGTCTGTTAATGTGACTGCTTTTTGCTCTCAGGACAAAACCCCTCATAAAAGGAATGGAGCGGGGCATCATTCAAACATTTTGTGTTAGTGAGAGACATTATCTTGAAAACCTGCAACCCTACACAGGACAAGCGAAAATGGAAGGATGGATGGATCTTGAAAGACAAAAGAAAAAAGAAAATGTCAGTGCTAGCATAACATATTTATAAAATTGTTTTGTTCAGATTAAATTAAACATTTTTCAGTAATTGTTCAATAAGTGAAAGGCTTGTGGTAAAAAGCCCCCTTGATTCAGGGGCTAATGGCCCACTCTTAAGTTGGGGGAATAGATTTGTTATGCAGAATGTTCAAAGTGGGCTCACATTGACTGATCCAATTACAATGGAGGTCATTTGTTTATAGAATACTTGAGATGTTACGAAAAGCCAAATGTGATTGAAATTAACAGGGAATGCTGAACCCTTTTCTGTATTGGGAATTAGCATAATCTTAATTTGTTTCACAAAATAGCATCTTGCTGTCTCAAAAATTCGTATTTTGTCAAAAAGTAGTTGACAACTTTTATAACTATTCCTTTTATAACTATCCTATAACTATTGCCCATATATCTACACTATATAACCAAATTATACAAAAATGATTTTGCTCCATCAATATTGTATAAAGAGAAATGTCTTTTGTCAGCCTGGATATACAGTAATTTGTGGCCAGATAAATATCACATTTGGATGCCTTTTGCCCCTTTGTACCCTACCAATAAAATAATAAATTAAAAATATTTTTAAATACACTTTTTTAATTGCATTATAAAATATTTTTTCCCCTCCATATTTCATAATTGTGAAACAAAAATATTTAGGAACAATTAAAGAATCAAGATTCTTTTCTTTAATTAACTGCTGGACATTTTGGATTATTGAAATGATGGCATGAAACATGTATAATGCCTCTCTCTGTAATGTACATAATGGTACTCTCGCTCACACTGCCCTAGGGTAGATTTAACTGTACTTCTGTTCACAGGTGTGAGTGAGTAGCAGGACTGAGCACGAGAGTTTGTGAGAAGCTGGTGTTAATTCACTCTTCATCTTCTGAACTGCAAGGACACAAAAATGTTTTACTATTTGGTGCTTCTGGTAAGTACAGTTTGTGTTGTCATCACAGTAATTGGTGCCCTTCAAGGTTAAATTATATCTTTAGTGTAAATCAAAATGTATTTTCAGTCCATTTTATTGCTTGGTTTGCTATTTTTTAAAAATTGTTTTGCAAAGGAAAGTACACTTTAAAGGTGTACAATAAATGTAACAATTTATTCATACATACTAAATATTTTTGACTTGAAAACAGCGCTGTGATTTTTGTTTTTGGAGCAAGAATCATGTTATATTATGTTGGAGAAAAATGTCTTTCTGATTCTACACAGTCATTGGTCATTGTATTGATCTATAGACTGTGCAGTTCTTTTAAATTAAGCTTGTATTGCTTGCTTTACTGTGTAACAGAGAATAATGAGAATTTCTACACCTTCTCTGCTACACTCATTGTATGACCCAACTGTCTTCAAAGTGAGCTTTTACACGTTTATTTCTGTAACATTAGCCCATAGTTAGGAGATTTATCTTTCTGTTGGTCAGTTCAGAAAAAAAAAAAAAAAAACAGCCACAAAAGAGAGTCAAATATAGCCTTTCCAAAATCTGTTTTACAACATTGAATTCTTTCAGTCAGGTAAACATATAGACTTAAAGTTAATTATGTTTTCAAGGTGTCTCAAAAGAGTCTGCAAAAATGTGTCCTCTGACCCAGCCTCTATGAAACAATGTTAATGATGAATTTTAATTGAATGTCATTCTGAATGGTGATCATGTTACTTTACCATCTGCAGACTATGAAAGCCAAAGCTTTTGCTTAATCACCCCATCTTCTCTGATTTTCTCTTGCCTTTAGGTTTAGCCACTGATAGAATGTTTTTTTTTTTTTTTGGTAAATTGATATTATTCTTGGTGTTACATTGCCCTAGCATTAATTATTTAAAAAAATAATTAATTTTGCGATGGGGTTTTAAATACTGTTGAGCAAGTGGCAGTAAATTTGGCATCTTGCTCGCTTCTGACTGCTGTAATCCATCTCTTTCTGTTTTTTCCCTCTTGTGGCAGGGCGGAGGGCGGGGCCGGGCCGTGATACTGCACAACCAGCCCTGCCCTCCGCCCTGCCACACCCCTCTTTTGGAAAGTCTCGGAACTGTAATAGTGGGTTTCTTTTGCTACTGGAGTAAATGGAAACACAAAAGTTATTTTTGCCAAGGTCTGCGCACTACAGTAATTTACCCCGCAATAGTTTATGTCCACATTCCAAATATGAAAAGTGCACATTCATAATTTTGAGGCTACCAGCACCCCATACACTGCTTCTCTGACAAATAATGCCATATTGTGTTTCAGACCATTTAAATAAAAGACAGAGCAGTCCTGTGATTTACAATGGTCTACTCTTCAAGGTGGTCTGTTGAAAGTCTTTTTTGACTTCATTGTCTTTTAAATGGATATTTCACCCAAAAATGAAAATTATGTCATCATGTACTCACCTTCATGTAGTTCTAAACTTAAATGACTTTCTTTATTTTGTGTAACATAAGGGGGAGGTGTTTGACTGACCACCTCAGTCTCCATTCACTTTCATTGATTTCATTGGTTCAATTACTTTCAAAAAGATGCAATGAAAGTCAAAGGTGACTGAGGCTCATATTCTGCCTAGCATCTCCTTAAAGCTACTACTGCATATGTTTAAAGAAAAAATAACACATGTTCTGTATCTGTTAAAAGGGATCGCTATATTTGTGCAGCACAGAGCTTCTCAGACGTCCTAAAAGATCCTGGATTATAGATTACTTTGAGATTGTGGAGGAATACCCAGGACCTTTTCCATATGATTTGGGACAGGAAAGTACTGAAAGAGTTCAACACTGGGTCTACAATGTGCTCATAAAACATTAAATGTTACAATACAATGTGAGACTGATGAGGTTGTGTAACCTTTTGGTTAAAGATCTGGTAAAAATTCACACTCCCAAAAATTATTTTAGCCTATTTTTAAGATTTATGCATTTTAATTTCATAACAAAGTTCCATCAAATTCAATTTGATAGAATTTTGTTAAGATATATAAAATATAATTATTATTATTTTATATATATATATATATATATATATATATATATATATATATATATATATATATATATATATATATATTTTTTTTTTTTTTTTTTTTTTTTTTTATTTATTTATTTAATTTTTTTTTGAGTGCAGAATTTGTTAATTGGCTGTTTTCCAAATCATGAGTTATGAATTGAACTGGCCATGCCCTGAAGGATTTTGAATTGTAATTTGAATTTAAAAGACAGAAAAGGAATTTGCCAGTTTGTAATTTAAATAATTCAACAGTCACACAATAACATAAATAATTACATCATTAATTTTGATTAACTTTGCCTATTTTTCCATGATATATAAAATACTACTTATTAGACATATTTCAATACTGTCTAAACAAGTAACACTGTATTAAGAGTTTACCCCATATGCTATGTATAACCGTATAGACCATATGTTATACTGAACACAAATTAAATGTTTAATTTTTTTTAGGAAACGGAAACATGTTTTATTTCCTTAAATTCAAATTACAATTCTGCATCCTGTTTGCTAGCTCAGTTTCATTTAAATTCATGAACTAAATTGCAATTAAAAAGCATTCACAATTAAATTAAACCCTGAGTACAACCCTGAACCTTGAGCAGGAGATTAAGCCCCAAATTATTTTTAGGAATAAGTGTAGCTTGTGATAAGTGCATCCTAAATTGCTTTGAATATAAATCATCAGTTTAATAACAAATTATTAAATAGCCATCTTTATTTTACCACAAACAAGGTACCATAACTTTATAAAAGCTTTGAGTGCATTCCTGAGAACATTTCTTTACCCAAACTCTAGATTAAACTGGAACGTAGCTATTTAGTGGACTACATGCTAAAAGGCAAAGGTGTGGATGAAGAGCCAAAGGGTGTCCTTTCCATTGATTCAAAAACAGGAGTAATTAAAGTCCACCGCAAAGTTGACTTTGAGCAGCACAAAGTTTTGGTGGTAAGAGAAATCATTTTTTTAAATTTTCTACATTGATAATATGAAGGCCATTTAAAACCAATTTTAGCATTACTTCAAAGCTGATCTTCCAAGCAAGAAATAAGTCCAACCTGGCTATAGACACACGACTAGGCATGGAGGTCAACATACGAGACATCAACGACAACCCGCCAGTCTTCCAGAGAAAGATTTATGAGGTCACTCTACATGAAGCAACTAAACAGGGTCAGTATCATGTGACTTCAGGTATAATAAAGGCATACTGCATTTAAATGTGTTAATTATACAATGGCCCCAAAAATTATTTGGACACCTAAGTCACTTAAAAATGACATCTTGCCGCTAAGAAAGGATGTGTTGCCGCTAGAATTAGCATGTTAGCAAACCTCAGTCCAACACGTACTTCTCAAATTACATACATTTTCACACAGTGTGGGTGATGGTAATGCATTGCACTCACATTTTGTAAGGCACTGTCTTCTCCACAGAACATTTGGTAGTAAGTCAGCAATTATGACCATTTTACTGCATACACTGTAAAAAATGTTTTGTCAGGTAACCTTAAAAATGTGCTTCATGCAATCTAAATGAACTGGATTTACTGAAGTATTAATTATGATTTAACCTAACTAAATCAACCTGACATTAGGTAACGGCTAGATCAAGTAGAAATAGATCTGTATGGTAACAATAGAGCCGTTCAGTTGTGACGGAAATCTGTAGGCGATGGCGGAAGCCTAATTCACCATGGGTTCCCTCTGGAATTTCCCATGGATATTTGTAATAGGTTTTTAAATTCATAAGTAAAATAAGGCCTGTGGTAATACTTGAAGATACTTTGACATTTTGTTCTACAACATAAATGAACACAAAATCAATTTTGGGATAAGACTGTGTGTAATTGGGGACCTGGGTAGCTCAGCGAGTATTGATGCTGACTATCACCCCTGGAGTCGCGAGTTCAAATCCAGGATGTGCTGAGTGACTCCAGCCAGGTCTCCTAAGCAACCAAATTGGCCCAGTTGCTAGGGAGGGTAGAGTCACATGGGGTAACCTCCTCGTGGTCACAATTAATTGGTTCTCGCTCTCAATGGGACGTGTGGTAAGTTGTGCGTGGATCGCGGAGTGTAGCATGAGCCTCCACATTGCTGGGAGTCTCCGCGGTGTCATGCACAATGAGCCACGAGATAAGATGTGCGGATTGAATGTCTCAGAAGCGGAGGCAACTGAGACTTGTCCCCCGCCACCCGGATTGAGGTGAGTAACCGCACCACCACGAGGACCTACTAAGTAGTGGGAACTGGGCATTCCAAATTGGGGAGAAAAGGGAATAAAAAAATTATAATATATATATATATATATAAAACAAAGACTGTGTGTAATTTATGTTGTAGAACAAAACATCCAAGTGCAAATACTGCAAATACTTTTATGGGCTACTTTGTGAGC